>NW_020271635.1:4103331-4284919 GCF_002803265.2 Melanaphis sacchari
AATATTGCATTGTTATAAATATTGTGTAGAGAGCGGTATAGAAGATAGTTCATGCATTTATATTGCTATAAATTGTCATATACATTGTTGACGATAAGATGTATGGCGATAGCGATATGGTCGACGGAATCGTCAGATATTTTGGTTTTTAACGAACATAGTCGATCATTTTTATATTGGTTATTATTTACGAAGATATGGCAAGCTGCTGAAAGGACTTTCTTGATATCAAGACATAGCATAAACTTAATATCGACCGCATGAATATTATATTTATAACAAACAGTTGCTACACCGGCGTTTGCATATTATATTATAATTTATACTTATAGCTGGTCACCATTATTACCCTGCGTGAATATAATAGTAGCCTTTGATGCAATGTTACAGGCGAATGTCGTCACGCGCACCTTGTTGATGCCGGATTGATACACGTATTAGTATAAATATACTCACATTAGAGGCTTCATTTGATATGTTTTTACACATTATATAGAACTTAGTAGTACCTGAATATCTTTAGGTTTTAGGTTGTTCAGCCGTTAATTAAGAACAGGCCTGACAGTTCATCAATTTGTTAATGTCATCAAAATGCCATATTACAAGAATCCGTTTTACTAAATTATCAACACATTTATTCATGCCATCAGGTCAATGTACAATAGCGTCATGTTGTCAGTAGTTTGGCAATAATTTGGCCTTCATAGTCGTACAATTTTTCTAGTAGCTCGGTGAAGAATATACTTGAATTACCATATCGTCATTTCATAGGTATTTTACTGGTTGTTTCATTGGCTTATTTTGAGTATTCGAGTGTTTAATACGAAATTAAGGCAAAATAGGTATTTTTTCCTTAAAACGTCTAAATAACAAAGGTTAGTTTGTCTATGTTAAATCCTTTAAATAGAAATAATCGAAAACCATACATTATGCATACCGTATTCATTGTAATCCCAGCTCAATCTGTACGACATGGTATAATTGATTTAAGCCATTTACTACATGAACGGCTAAATAAATATCAAATCAAATATAAAATATTAATACCAACCAGTTTCACGTTCAATTTTTAATATATGCGTGCTCAATGCCGGCACGAACAACGGGCCATCTGCAGAGCATGATCTATGACCGCGACACCGCTGGATGATAACGCGAGATCTAAGGATCATCGAGCCAATGCCCTAACATGGGACAGTGGATGCAACCGTTCGCCGCAGTTCCGATGCGGCTGGTTCCGGCTCGATTCGGCCTTCCAGCGCCACAACGCAAGTGGAGCCACTCTTAAGCCGGGATGTCCGACACGACATTGCCGCGACGATTCCTGGCTCACGCAATATTGCATCGACAGAAGACACCCCTGTCCACTACGGCGAGCACGCGCCTGGTCTCGACCACGGCGCCGACGTCGTTGCGCCGGCGCCGCTGTCTTACGTCCAAGTCGGACGGACGCGTGGCCACGGCGTTCGGTCGGCCGTCGTGCGGTGGTGCCAACACCCCGTCGCCCGCCGATCGCTGCGGCATGTGGCGCGTCGGCGACGGCGACGACGTGCTGCTGTTGTTGGCATTCTGCAACGCTCTGCGGCCCATCAGCGGAGACCGGCACGCCGATTGTTGTGACGGCGAAGGCGACCTGCGGAAATCAAGGAGATTAATATGGTTATAGTACGCATGGTAGTCACTGATCAAAATGTCGGTATAGCGAAAACGATTTATTTTTGAACAATTCATATTCCGTTTATTTGCTTCGATCGCTATTATCCGGAATCCTATAAACTCAACACTCTACGATATTCGATTAGAACTCATTTCATACCATTTTTTTTTTTTGTGATATTTTGTCAATATTCAAACTTATTTTTTACATAAATATATTTATAACGATTCACACTGTCACTAGTGACCAAATATCGACTTCTTCGTTTATATTTTTCGATTTCATTTACATAGGTTTTTTTTTTTCTAATAAAATAGTTTTTTAGGTAGCGAAATTTTAGTGACGCCTGTGGTTTGACGCAATAAATACCTGCCATCGAGGACCAAGAAGGGTTCGCAAGTCTCGATTACGGTGAACATTTGGGTGATAAATTTTGCCTATGGCGTCGCGTTTCAATTGGTATATGTATAGACACGCATGATTCGTAGTGAGACTTTCGTTATAATATATAAATTGCATTTTGTTTTTATTTGAGTAAATTAGTTTTTGTCTTATATTGTTTTTGACTAAGCCAGGCTAGATAAGTGGATTAAGTGAAATGCGATTGTATTTTATGCGAGTGTCTCCGTTGTCGGGAGCTGTTTGGTATAGACGTTCAAAATGTAACATTTGTGACAATGATGTCGGCGAATGGGGTTATATATCACGTATTTTTTTCTATAGAGAAAGAAGTCGACCATTTATATTTTGATTCTATAAAATTAAGAAATTTTTTTTTGTTATGTATAAAAAAATCATTAGGTCAATGATCATCAGGTCTATAGGTGGTCGTCGAATAGTCCCTAAGTCCTTTAAAATAATTACAAAAATCTCCAGGAAAAAATTTGTATGAATATTAATTTAATTTTATATTCTTATAACTTGTTTAATATTAGATCATTGGGATAGTTTTTAATTATTTATATAAGGCGTTTAAATTGGATTTTATGTGGTCTATTTTTTAAGTTAATAGTTTTATTTATAGCTCGACAAGTCTTATTCTGAAATATAAACATGTATTTAATTATACTAAATATCTTCATAAATTGATAATTAAAAAGTTAGATACGTGTTTGATTATATATAGTTATGTAATGATACAACCTTACATACTTTTAACCTCCCATAATTCTTTCATAACACAAAATTCTCTGACTTCGGGATCGCCGGTTTTATTATACATTTATATGAAATGAGCGGGACGCAAACTTTCCAGATGGTTTTTCGATTAAATGTATTTCGAATTTGTGGACGGGTCAGTTGCAATTAAATGATGAGTATGCCCAGGACATTATCAGAGTGACGTTTTTAATTTTTTCTTTCCATATTTCGCACACTCTTCAAAACTGTCTTGGATTTTTTCATTTATTCGAGTGTCGAAGCTTACATGATGAAAAAGATAAAAACGAATTACCGAGTGATGGTGATTAACGCATCATATGTACGGTCATCATTGGATTCAGATTGATTATGTTTTAATCTGTTAAAGGATTTTGAGCAGGCTGCGTGAGGGTTCTTAGATGATCATACTTGTCATAATAAAGTTAAAGTTTTTCAATTGGTTTTAATAAAAACCACCACAGTTTTACCAATATGTCTCTATCGAGGGAGGGTGGCAGGGGGGCATCAACGCATCACAAGAGTAAGTGATTTGTGCCACGTTTTTATATGTTGGTTGTGGTAGCAGCAGAAGACGCAATACGTGCATAGAACGATAATTGCTGAAAAAATGTTCGGTTGATTCCAATGTTTAAATTAAATTAGCTTTTTCGAAATTTACTATTTATCACTAATGATTTTACTTTAATTGCATACACTTAATATCATACAAACATTTTATTTTATCATGAGGCAGTAACACGAAATCGTATAGGCTCATTGTCCAGGATATCGCTAGTGAAAAATATAAGTAACTAGGGATTGGATTTGTATGTAATAAAAATCATATGATATTCTCTTTAAAATATACATTTATAAACTGCAAAAATGCTCAAGTATGGAAATAAATGTATTCGTAGAGGCCGAGTTATATATATATATATATATACTTATATAAAAATGTTTGATGAGACGATGTGTAGTGAAAGTGAACAATGTAGTAAAATCTCTTAAAAGACTAACTTTATTTTTTTTTTTTCTAAGTTTAAATTTTAAAAATAATATAGAGCTTAAGTTTTTACTATTAACGTTTACAACAGATAAATTAACGCGGTTTAAGATTTGAAGCAAAGTATTATATTATCATAGTTGTCATCGTCAGTAATTTTTATTAAAACAATTGATATATTCTATTAACTGGCATATTATCTCACACAAAATCATAGTCTCATTTTATTTTCTATTGAAATGTATCGTAGATTGTAGAATATTTACCAAATAACATATTGCATTAAAAAGATAAAATATTAAAATCAAATTTGTGAAATATATGCATTGAAAAGTTAGGAACTTTTATTCACAGTGTCATGGAACGAAATTTTTGCTCTCACTTAACATAGGTACAATATTATATTGTCGACCAGAAAAATAAATGAATGTTAAAAACAAACCCAAACCCTATAATAATAATATAATCGCGGAGGAGGGCGATAAAATCTTATTTAAATTACAAGGAAAACCTACGCGAATCCGTTGGTCGATGCGGTCCGTCTTCCGGCGCTGGCCGGCGAGTCAGGCGCGGCGGCGACCGGTTGTAACTGCACCGTTTGCGCGGGCGTCGTCTGCTCTGTTTGCGCGCTGGCAGCAGCGATATCGGCTATTTCTGATTCGGGCCTTTGCGATGTCGTCATTGTCGTCGGAGGTTCACCTTTGCTGCAGGCGATTGAACAGAAAATGGCACCGCGGCGTGGCAAGAACGGTCTGCCCAACAGCGAAGATCTACACGTGTGACAACAGAAACACTGTTCGGTGGCGTGCCAGTGTTGTCCTTCGTGACTCATTTGTCCTATACATAAAAGTGATAAAATTATAATTTATAAGTTATAAATTATAACATGACACGAAATAACTGCTAGTAAAACATAATATATATTAATATTTATATCTGGTCATAATTTATAATTATTTTTAATAATAAGCAGCAATAACGTCTTATGGGCTATATGGCTTATATAGCCACCTCCACCTCAGATTTTCTACTTATATCCGAATTGCGTAGGACGTCGGTAAGGATGATAAGAGGTGATAAGAGGTGATGTTTTCATTAGATTTCCATCGATATTTCATGATATTTATAATTGTATAATACGCAATAGGGATATACGAAAACGGTAGAAATTTAAATAATTATGAATTATTTCAATATTTTATTTTAACTTCTGTAAATTTATCTGTTAAATTAAATGCACGCACTTTGATATTTATTAGTGGATAATAATTCAGATTTGATTATCTAAAAAAATTCATAAGTCACTTGATTGTATTGAATAGTGTAATTTATGCCTTTTTTTGATAACTAATTTTGCATTTTTCACATCTCACGTATTACCAACTCAAAACATCGATTTGTAATAACATGGTACTATGATAGTATATAAAATATCTACGATATAACGGATATAACTCGCCTGCATTCAAATTCTAACTGATAAGTATATTGGCAAAGACTATATATATATATTATATATATTAATACATTTCAGAGTTACGTGTTTCATATAACGCTATTTCAATTTTTACGGGTGAGTAGGTGTATGTACTATTTTTTTTCATTTATATAAATTTATAGTAAAAATATTATGGCAATTGTCTTCAACTTCATAAAAGTATGTAAATCGCGTATAAATGATACACCACAGTAGTCGATTTTTCAATATTCAATATATGTGCTTATTTTTACCTTAGGAATAGTTAACGTTTCTTTGATTTGATCACTGCAGTTCAATTGGTTTTATTGGTGATTTTTTTTTTAAAAAAACAATTTAAAATCGAAATATATAAATTATACACACTTACTTTATTTCAATCATTAAAATATTATAAAGAGATACGCATCATTCAACTTTTGAACCGAATCTAGATCAATCTGTGTAGTATGTATCCCGACACCCCTCGATTAGATTGATGAATTTATTAAACGAGTTTATATTTTCTGTATCGTTTTGAAATTTTCAGCGAAATATAAAATATATCTCACAATAATACTCGGATAATAAATATTAATATAATGGGTCCATAATGCGACGTTTTAAAGTTCGTTCATATATATCATTTTTGGTAATTTAATTAACGCGTATTGTCATTATAATATCTGATGCTGTTAAATCGATTTTTCGTGTTCGGTGTGCAGTCATATTAAAACACTATAAATATATATTTTTTGTTTACAATTATTATCATTATTATATTCCGCTCTATGCTCTCGTCAATATCATAAACGTATAGGGTGTTCCATCATTTCTATTACGTTTTCCTATTTATTGCTTACATGGGTTGGTTAAACGAAAAAATGAAAAAATGCAGTGCGTTACTTTGCTTGTTGATAAGAGATAAACATAGCTATAAAATATATTAATACAGTTTTGAAAAATAAATATATACTAAAAACGAATAATAATATAATTGAAAAAATGTTAGGAATGTAATATTTGATTTCCTGGAAAACAGGTGTTTAAAAAATAAATAAATAACAGACGATCTCATAATATTTCACTATATCTTATAGTTGCTTATTTTATTAATAAAATTATTAAAAAATTTTATTAAATATAATTTATGATATGTAGTTATTAAAAATCATATTAAATACATCTAATAATATTCACTCGAAACACTAAATAAATATACAAAAAATAAAAATACCATTAGAATTATTATCTATATCATGTATAATGACTTTTACAACAATCAAAAAATAATATTTAAGAATAAAAAATTTTCAAGAGTTAATAATACGGATTTTTTTTCATTTGCAAATTTATCTATGAATGCTCTGGTTTAGTTTCAATATCTCTAATATCAACTTTTGGCTAATTTTATAAACCATACCAGATAGTTCGCATAAAATAGCATAATATCTGTATATTTATCACTTCTTCTAGAAAATACTGACAGTAACAGATTAAAAATTAGCAAAGGGCAATAAATTGTTTATGAATACACAATTTCAAATAATAAAATCAAAAAAACCATCGCTTGCTTATCTAATATATACGCCACTGGCTGTAAATATATGGTCATTATTTTGGGGCATCATGGCCCCGGATTGCATGATTTGTAGTTAAAATAAATTATCGGTAATATATCATCATAGTATTCGTTTTGTTGCAGCAAACGAAAGAAAAAGTCAAAAAAAGTAATAACTGTTTTGAATTTTAAGACGTGTAGACACTCAACGACATCGATACCGGTTTATCTGGCGCTCGTAAGTCGTCGTAAAAAAAGAAAACCATGTAACGATGATGGAATAAACGATAATACATAATGAACGTTTTTAATCTCTCGGCGAAGAGATACAAATAAAGAGATGAAAAAAATATATAATTGGTTAATACAACAATATGTATGGAGCACGGTTATTGTTTCGCTGTTGTGTTGTAATGGCAGTAATTATTATATGTATACGATAATAATAATACTATACGCAATATACGCAAACACATAATTTAATTGTTAATATTGTAATATACTGTGTGTTTAAGAGTGACTAGAACTAGTAAATAGTTCAAAATAATATCGTGATAGGTAAAATGTGCCTTAAAGATAGGCTATATTCGATAGCCATTTATCGACCCATATGTATTACGGTATTACGTTCAATCATGCAAATTTAAGATAACTAATGATATTGAATAATTATTATATATTAATGGAGGTACACAGTTCTTGTTATTATTTTAGAATTTTAACTCAATTAAATATTTAAATTTTTAAGCATTTGTCATTGCGTGCCCCAGTGTCCGCCCTTGGGGCAACAATTACCGCCACTCACCCTCCTCCCCAACCATCCTAAATCCGACACTGGCTAAACAACCGCTTGAAATGCGGGTTCTTAATCTATTTTTTTGGCCTCGAAATATTCACCTCCTTTCGTAAAAAAAAATAATTTTGTATTTTTATAGGATCCGTAGTGTTTGAGAATCCCTTGTTCAAAAAGTGTACGAACGGTATATAGTATTATATTGTTATATTGCGATAATAATAAGAATAATAATAATAATAATATGTATAATGTCGTGTATAAAACGCGTATAAGACGCTACGAAAATCTCGACAATACACGCGCGATTAATACTGTAATAACATCAATGGAGGTCGTGTTTATCGTCGTTTGTATCGCCAGTCTGGTTCGGTAGGTATATTATAATAATGTATAATATTACTACTATAATGTGCACGGAAATGAAATGTTGATCTACGCGACCGGAGCTCCGTTTTAGTTTTTTTTTCTATGTCTAACCTGCTGCTGAACGAAACGGGTTCGGCAGTAATATGGTTTATGCTTTACGGGGGTCATAAAATCAAAATAGTCTTGTTAAGTCCCGTCGTTGTTGCAGAGTGAGATAAATGATGTGTTATTACATTGAAAAATAGCATTGGACGCGCAACAAATGTTTAGTTTATGAAAACGTTTGCAACGAAAAGATCTTCAATTGGCTGCAGTGTGTGCTCGGAAAATATTAGATAATAAAAGAAACCAAAACGGTCGATTTGAGAGCAAAAACAGAATGATGTGGTAATAAGCACTAATGCTGCAGTTAGCAATAGAAAAATAAACAATTTATTTATTTTATTTTTTTCTATTAAAAACATAAAAACACACTACTCGTATTCGTTATGCTATTTCTGTTGTATGAGTATTTACTGTATGGTTTCGTCTATATAGGACGATTTTTCTTATCTTCGATTACTTATTTTTCTTGTTAAAATTAATAGTTTATTTGTTGAAATCCTAATTTTTATAACTTTTTTTATATCTTATATCTATCAGTTTACTTAAAGACCGCATTTTTAAGTAGATACTTAGATTTTTTACGGAATAATAACGTATATGACATGGTAATATAATTATTATTTTTTAATTGTTTTTAAAATTTTTTATATGATTAAATTAAAATTAAAATACGAATAGTTTTTGAGTTATTTTGCTTGTTTATCACAGATAGAAGTCGATTTAATATTTAAATAGAATATAAATAGGTATGAGTTAAGGATAAATAAAATTACATGGTTATACATAAAAACATAATATATATGTAAATCACCAATCAGTAAAGTCAAGTTCGTCTATATTTTTTTTTTTACATTACGTATGATTCATATCTTTGCATAGCTAGTTTCTATATCCATAATTATCTATTATTAAATTGTACATAAACATAAAATAGACTAAATATAAAGTTAAATAACTCAGAAAACTACTTGTTAAAATTTGGATTTTAGGAGGTATACTTATCTAATACTTACATGAAATGTTCATAAAATTATCCACTTAACAAGTATAATATATTATTTTTTTTAAATTAGTTCATCAGGAAACTTATAAAATTTAATAAAATATCTTGTTTTTATAACATAATATTATCTACATTAAAATTTAAATTTAAAGAATTGCAAGATTGGTTGAATACGCCGTTTAAAAAAATTAGCCTGCAGTATATTTTTATAACTATGGATTATTTACTTAAACTCACATAATATTACCGGTCTAATTATTTTTTGTGTTATTTAAATATTTAAACGATTTTTTTTTTACTTTAGCACAAGTCATTAACAAAATAATTAATTTAATATTTATTTGAATACATATTATTATTTATTAGTTATATATTTATGTCTAAATCGAGTTGATTATCAATTACGTAATACACTTGATTGGTTTTCACGTTAAATGATTTTCATTTTGCTATACGGTTATAATTTTATCAAACGTGAATCAAATACTAAAATACCATTAATTAGTACATAATATATAATATTGATTATGTATAGTTAAAAAGTCATTATCGTTACGACTTTCTTAAAACTGTTTTTGATTTGTACCCATAATACGCATATTACGTATTATCTAGTAAATGCGCTTATAAATCGAGTTTACCGTATTCGAAAAAAAATAGTCATGAATATCACCGATGAATCGATAATATTTACAGTAGGCACTAGGCACATTATGTAGCTGAAGTAGCCGTATAATATATTAATGTTGTAATGACTAGACCATGAGCTGCAAAAGCAGCGGTAACGAACCGTTAAATTCGAGTACAAAGTACCTACCTCCTACTGATATAATGCACAACAACAATAATTACTGTATTATACATATACATCGTATGATGCTGTTTCCACTCGAAAAGATTTAATAACAATTGGCATTTAACTGCGTTCGCGGTAGTCCGTTGTTTGGGTTATTAAATTTTTGACCTTAAAAGTGGGTTAATTGATTTATGGTGTTGTACAGCCACGTCGTCGATGCAGTTCCGATGCGAATGTATTACGTAAGAATTATGACTGATCGTTATAACATTATTATGACAAATGTCCGTAACGATTTACTGTGGTATCGTTATATTGTATAATCCAACGTTGATCATATTTGATATTTATTCGAAAAAATTATTTAATTCACTTAATTTCGCACGACTTATACTTCACCTATCACCAGTTATTTCTGGATCCCCAAATCAAATTGTCATTTTTTGCACATTTAAACAATGAATGCATGTGCCGCAACTCTAGCAGCTATGATATTAGAAAAAATGCGAATAAATGAATAGCTAAAGGCGAATGAGTGAATGAGACGCGGCTGTGCATAATGAAAAAATTGTTATTTAGCGGTAAGGAACAATTTGAGTACTTTATTTGGGTGAATAAGTTCACACAAAATAACTACGTACTTATTATTGTGAAATAATAATTTTGAAAATCATTTTTAAGGTTGAAAAGGTGGTTAGGGGACATATTTTCAAGTATGATTTGATATAGATGAGACGTGTATAGTTCCAGTTTTCCGGCGTTGACTGTATTATAAAGTATAGACCTATGTAAACGCAGTTGCTCAATCCATACACACATACGCACGTATGTTTATTAGTTGTTCGTTATATTACACGCAGGACGATAATAATAATAATAATAATAATAATAAAATACATTATAATAAAATCGAAGATATAAACCGTTGATACGGGATCAAGTACCTATATGGGGTATAGCTTTGTAGGTATAGGCGTGTAGTATCTACTCGCGTACGCATAATATCATATTAAATACACATTATAATATATTATAATAATAGTAACTGGTATACGAGTATCGTATATTGCTACGACGGGTATTATAATAATAATAATAATATTGTAGGTACCTACAAGGTATATAGTGTTATCTGCCACCGTGATGTGCACTACTAAATATTTGTTGTGGAAATATAATACCCACAATGTTTATGAAAGTATTCGTATTACGCATATATATAATGTCCATAGCGTGTAGCACAATTGTCAAACGGGCGAGTGCGGAACACGAAAAAAATTAATTTATGAAAAATCTGAATATTACTTTACAGACAGTTCTTATACTACATAATATTGTTATTATATCTTCACATATTTTTAAGAGTTATAAGTATACAATACAAGTAAACCTATATACTGAGTGATTCATTTAATATAAAACATTTCTTATTTAGTTTTTTACCAACTATTTTTTTTTTTATGGTAGTATGAATTTTTAAAACACAATCGTTCTAAAATAGAATGTTTTAGAGTAATTCGATATGTAAAAATAATTTTGAACGAGTTGGTTACTCCACAAAATGCTTGTCAAATTGTCAAAACTTTAAAACTTATAAAATACTTGTATGATATTTGACTTTTGATTTTTTTAGTTCGAAATACTCCGAATAATACGTAATATTATCTTTAGGAATATGAATTCAAAGTTATTGTATTTTGTCAGTAAAAAGAGCAAAAAACTCAAAATATGAACGATATAAAATAGTAAGAAGTATGATATTTTCAAACACGTTTGTGTTTTCCAAAATAATTAGTGTCTTACGTTAAATGGGTCAACCCATATAAACCATATAATGTATATTATAACGAATTCAAGATTTTGCATATAATTCATAGATATATCTTTACACGATATTTATTTATAAATAAAGTCTGTTAGGTATAAATATCTGATAGCATCGAAATCTCGAGTCTCTTGATGTATTATATTATAGAAACGAATACTATATATAATATGTATAATATTATGTGTGTTTGATCTGCCGCAATGTATATTGGAACGTTTAACAATAATCCTTTAGTAGATAGATTTATATTATAATATAACTATAATAATTTATTATTCAAGATGCACATACGATACAAGTCAGAAAAAGTAAGAGGAAAAACAAAAATGTGGCAAATGCTCAAGAAAAATTAAGGAGATTTAAGTAAAATAAACATATCAACATTTTTAAAATAAAATATTTTTCTTGTTACTATATTATAAACCATTGTATTAATTATTTTATTATTTTATATTGACTGTTTCATAACAAAAATCAAGAAATATATCAACTTTGGTAAATAAATAAAATCTATATTACCTATAAATATTCAAATTTGTTAAAAAAAAATGTATCTATGACTATGAGTAGGTAATGATCTTCATTGTGTATTAGTTATAATAGTAATAACACTTATAAATTACGTATGTAAAACACGCTAATTATAACTTATAGAATATGTTATATTATAGGAATGAAACTTTCATCGTGAAAGGACTTAGCTGCTTTGTGTAAATATGATCCTAATAATAGCCATAATTCGGCTTTTGGTACAGGGTAATTTATTTTGATCCTTATTATTACTATATTTTATACTCTGTAAATACCTACGATTTTGAAGAAAAATCTCGTACGCAATTTTAATTTCATATAAATTTGTTGTGCGCTATATTGCTCACTTACTCGAAGTTCGATTCAATTACATCCAGATTTTAAGAAAAGCATTTTTCTCCAAAATTTATACAGTAAGATTATTTTGAATCAATATTATAATATTTATGTATAATTTAAAATTATTTTTTTATTTTTTATTTATCGAAAATCGTTGTATATTGACTGAGAAAGTTCTTAAATAATAAGTTAAATGAATTGTCTTGTACACACACGCGATAATAACAAAATATAGCTTTACTATAAAATTTATACACCGGTACCTGAGTAAATAATATATATTATACGTACTCTAACGCGGGAAGAATGATTTTGTTTTCGGTCTCACGGGTGTCCTCTTTAAAAGGTTTCACTTCGCTATGTGTATATTTAATATATTATAATAATAATAATAATAATAATAATAATATTTTAATGTTTTATGTGCGTCGTTAAAACACGGATACCTTGTATACGCACAGTGTATTTTTATAAATATAATACAAAACGGGTTTTGTCAAACAAATCCACGTTGTTTAGAATAATTCGACGTCTGTATTGCCCAGATAACTTAATGTTCTTACTTTTTAATCCATCGAGTACTACAATATACAGGGCGATTCCTTTGCCCCAGTGGAATAATTTTCTCGTCATTTTAAAAATGTCAAAATGTATTGAAATTTTCTTTCTATAAAATTTAACGTAGGTATAGCCGTAGCTGTTGTATGTCTTTTGTTTTTCTTGGTGCAATTACTCCACGGTATTGATTTAAATGGCCAATACTGGGGTTTTAATTTCTTAAATCTTGTGCAGAAAATATATAGCCGAAAATGTTAAGGTTGATTTAAACACTGAACAAATAGTTTTTTTTGGAGATAAGAATTTAAAAAGTTATGCGTTCAATTTATATAACTATGCACATCAAAATTTTATAAACAGTTTTTGCCAGAACAATAAGATGAACTGAAAAAATATTACTGGCTATAAACATAATAATATGAGGGTATAAAAAATAAGGCTAATAAATAAAACTTTAAAAGTGCAGAATTACGCGTATTTATAAACACGTACTACAGTAGTACTTATGCTATAGCATATTATCTTAAATGTATAAAAAAAGGTTTTAAATGAGAAAAATTAATGTTTTATGAAACGAACTTTTGACGTTAAAATGGTCACCCTGCACTTTGTGTAGGAAGGCAAACATGTTATTATTATTAGTATATCTCCGTTATTTTCGGCAAAAATGTAGTAGTTATAATAATCACCTGTAGGCTATAATAAATGTCGTAATAATACTAATAATATTATCGCTTAAGTTTTTCACGATTGTTGTGTAGCCTATACACCGCGGCGCTCTCGTGTATAATCTAATCTGCGCAATATAATATCATACATATATTAATATGTATATACTGTTTAATGTATTATTATGTGCATAATACGTATAAGGTATTGTTCTGGAGTATCTGACGTATTAAAGCGTGTAAATATATAGCGTGCAGGAGACTCGTTATTTACACAATAGCAGCGTATATAGTTTAACTTACAATACGGGCGGCATGTATATAAACAGGCAACAGCCTCTCGAGTCTCAACGTGGTAAAAGTGTATACATATGTATAATACAACATGTTACATGTATATAAAAAGTAGGTATTTGAATTAGTCTTTAAAAAAATATCTATATGCACGTCGTGACAGTAAGTATTGCATACACAAGAATAAGGAGAGTGGATTATTTTAAACACTATTTAATGGAAACAAATTCATATCAATTTACGTATATGTAGATAGTTCTAGATATATTAAACTATTTATTATATTATTACACTAGTCAGGATTATAAAATGTCGCTAAATTTTTTTTATTTTCACCAGTAAAGTGTAACGTGGCCTGCGATTAGTTTGTTATTTTTATTTTCTTACACACGATTAAGTATACTCATAAATTCACATTTACCTATATATGTATCTATACATATAAATAATAATATTAACAAATATTTAGACTAAGCTATCTGTGGTAAATACTATTACGCCGAGTTAAATAAAATTAAAAAGCACCGTAAATCCATAACTTTTGAAATTTTTTATTTAATCATTTTAGATTTTAAAGTTATTATTTTTAAAAATTATTTTAGCTTTCAAGCGTATATTATTGTATTATAGACGTTCAAATCTAACCATTACTACATATAACTACATTACACCATATAAAGGTACGAAATAGTTGTCAAGATCATTAATTAAAATGTGTGTTTTCGTATAGTTAAATGTGTATTGATAAAAATTTAAAATGTTCCTAAATTTGTAAAATGTCGAAACGTAAAATAATATTGGCAAACTACACATTAAAAAACATTCATATTTTGCTAGGTTTAATGACACACAATACGATCGACCTAAAAAAAATAAGCCCAGCTCTAGTTTGAGTATACAACACTTATACTTGCTTAATTTTTACTATGCTAAAGGATTTTATAAAACCCGTTTATTTATATATAAATTTATGATTTATGACACATGGTATAATTAACGTTACTTTTGATCTCGAAATTCTCGTGTGCAGGAGTAGAGGTTTAGGTCATATTTATGCGCGCTACATATCTGCGGAAATGAATATACAATATCGCTCAGTACTAATGAGTGTCTGGTATTCACTCAGGTGCAAAGGTCAACTGTTCTTATTATATTAAAATGATTTTGATTTACAACGCATGGCCCGGAATTTTTCACTGTCAAAACTCAAAAGTTGTAGTGTTATTGTAGCATTAGTATACGTTTTCACGTGAGTTTTGACAATAATAATAATAATAATTGCATTATTACAATACAACACGCACATTGGAATCCATCGAGGAAACTGCACATATAATATTATTTTAATCGTTGAGTAGGAAATATATTTATACATTAACCGATATTGTGATTACACTATTTAGTTTATTGCAACGGAGTCTATGGATGGCAGAAAATCAATGATCGATGTTCTGATTTTAACACAATACGTATAATATGTAATATGAAAACGCGTCATAAATCAGTGATTTAAATTTAAAAAATAATCTAGGCAAATCAAGTTGCTAACGAGTATTAAATCAAATTATTATGTATATACTTAATATCATGGGATTTTGAAAGACTAAATATTTACTGCATTGCGTTTACATATGAGAGTTATTTATGCGTTTATCTAAAAATAATGGTTTGTTAAACTGTATAATATTTACTTATAATTTCCAGATAAAAAAAATAAAAATATATAAAACATGACCGCTGGAAGGATTCAGCTCTCGTTTGCTAATTCTATACCCTCGTTTTTACTTATTGTTGTTATTGTTTAAAAATCGTGTACTTATAATTTGTTAAATAAAAATAACTCACCATGGTCCACGCTTATGGGATCGCCGCAAGAGTCACAGTATTCGGCAAATAGGCCGTCAAAACACTGTAGACAGTAAGGCCGGCCGTCTCTCATAATGTACCTCTGGCCCCCTAGCTGTTTGTCGCACTCCAAGCATGCAAAGTGTTTCATGTGCCAAGCACGACCTTCTGCTTCCGTACATTCATCAGCCAAAATTATCTGTGTGCACATCAAATGATATATATAAGTATATAGTAAGTATACAAGGTAAATTCAAGGTAATCCATTTAAGTGTCTATATTCATTTTTTTGAAAAGTTTTAACTTTATTGAAAATTAGTGGACTACTATTTTGCGGTCTTGCAGACCGAGTCTCACTTTAATTCACTCTTCTAAATTTTAAATACTTATTATCAGTGTCGGCTAACAAATATACCACCTGTGTCCAGATTTTAAAATTTCACTCTTTAGAAATCTTATACTGTTGCACTCATCATAAAAAAAAAATATGTGAATAAAAATAATATTGAAATTATTTAATTGAGATATATATATATATATTTATAAGCATATCGTAACAGCGGTAGTTTTAGTATAATATATAACTATTAGTACTTTAAGTATAATTATTTAAATACAAGTAGAAATTTAAAACTTTTTTTTAGTTTTCTGTAAGTAAATTCTTTAATAATATCATTCCAATCCATACTTTGTAGGAAATTATTCTTAATAGACATTAAAGTCAACAATGAGATATTTTTATTAAATAATGAGGTTCTATGGTAATTCTTCAGTTTCTTTAATACTAAAAAAGATCTCTCCTCGCTAGCGTTTGAGTAGACACAAAAAGTTTTAAGCTATTTTTTTTTCATATTAGGAAATGAATAGTTTAATTTTGATTTTGTTAATGCTTCAAGCAAACTGTGCATGGATAATATTTTTCTTCTTAAGAAAAATCTTTCATTTTAGTTTTAAATTGAATAATCTAATTCTCGAGGTAAAGTTCTAAATTTTCGCTATAAATAACTTCTGATTGTTTTGTGTAAAATTCCATTGTCAACTCCCTCCATATTTAAATAAAAACACTGTTATAAAAAATTAACCACGTTTGTTTTTTAGTTTAAACTCTGTATGACTTGACAAGATTATGATTACTGCAGTTTACGAGACTCGAGAGATGAATATACGATAGTATAATAAAAACAATTGCTTGGTTGTGCATAAATAAATCATTTTAAACTATTAATATCAAATTTAATAATCAACTATACAGTGCTAAACAACAAACATGATTATGTGTCAGTGTGTAAAGTGTACGTACACTACTGTAAATATATTGTATATTATATTGTACGATAATATAAATGAAATTAGAAATGCGTCAGTCCGAGCGTTTATAATAGTATGTATATTATTATGTTATTATTACTATTTTGTTAACACAATTTTCAATGATTAATAATAATTCTTCCTAAAAACTAAAATATATTGGAAAACTTCAAAACTTATGTTTTTGCCGCCAAGAAATTAATGCCGGAGGCTGCTGCCCCCTCCCTTAGCCCGGTACTGCTTATAATTAAATAGTGAATCATACGAAATTTGAATTTTATGCAACAAATTACTTTGAAAAATATTTTGCTTAAGAACAAAAAACTAAAAATGTATGTTGTAATTAAAAAAAATATAATTTGTTTTCAAAAATATTGTTTTGAAACGACGTTAATTATTAAAAAGAAAAAGTTAGAACATTTCGAAATAATCAGTATTAACACTTAAATCGATCACACTGTATAATATACCATATACAAAATAACAATGGGTAAGGCATACTGTGAAAAGCATAATATTATTTTATGTTTTGTAGTCCAGTGCGTTAAAAAAAATTTTTTTTTAAGAGGACTAGCATTTTTTATGAATTTA
Source organism: Melanaphis sacchari (assembly GCF_002803265.2). NCBI lineage: Eukaryota > Metazoa > Arthropoda > Insecta > Hemiptera > Aphididae > Melanaphis > Melanaphis sacchari. The sequence goes on from NW_020271635.1 coordinate 4,121,180, forward strand.
TTTTAGGCAACTTTAACGAAATTTAAATACAAATTCAATATATGAAATAGGCTTGTATTTCATACGTTATCCCATATTCTTATGTCATCGTTGTTGTTAGTTGTTGTGTGAGTAAGGAATGATATATAGAAAATTCGTTGAAAAATGTTGACGCAGATCGACTATTACTGCTTTTTAATGGCATTTTAAACTAAAAACTTATTAGAAAGAAGATAATATTTAAAAAAAATAAAATTATCCATATTTAAATTTATTTTGTATATTTATTTATCATGTTTATTTATTTTAAAATTTAAGTAATGAAAAATAATTTGTTTTAAATCGTATAATATTTTGTTATGTATTATTTAAAAAAATATGTACTTCATAATTATTTTTTAAAATGGTTTTAATATTATGAATTGTGCAACTATTATATTTTTCATTGTATGCCACACCAGAACAATAACGTCGTAATATTGTAGGCATCTTGTAATATAAAACGCGAATAGGGGAAGATAGAGACGGTGTCGTGGTGGGTGGGTGAAATTTTGATCCGTGGACAAAACGGGAGATACCTAATATAATATGAGTGAGAAAAAAAATTGCGTAAACCTATACAACATCTTGTTTGCACTACTGCACGGGGATTAAGGTGTAAAACGAATGGTTGTACGTAGAATATGTATTGAAATATTGTATATTATACCTCATCACAAGCTGAACACCTGGGTTTGAGCGTCTCCGCGTGATGGCGACCACAATAAACATGGTCGTCTTTGTAGAAATATATGAGGTCGACGAGTATCTCTTTACACACACGGCACGTGAAGCACGCTGGATGCCAAGCCGCGCCTGACCCAACTCTACTCGCCGTCACCGCCATGTCACCAGGTTGCAAGATCTCTTGACACTGTAAAAACGAAAATGGTTTAACTTAAATAACTGTAGAATATAAAAAAAAAGCTATAAAAAATAAGTAACCGTGATATTATCTACTATATACTTAAGTACCTATACATCAATATGGTATACATGAAAGTTTTTACAATTTTATATTAGAATTGAATTTAAATATTTTATGTCTCAGACACTCTCTTTATTACTATACATTATATATTTTTAGAGTATCTAATGGTCAACATATAGAACTTTCATTAAGTGCTAAAGCCTATAGATAAGCTGTTTGGAGGTAAATAAAAGTAATAACAAGCTAGGCGTTGTTCTCAGCAAATACGACATATTATTTAGATTTCATATTTTAAAATTGAGGAAAATCAAAGCAAATATAGGTAAAAAATACTGATTCAAAAAAATCCTTTCAATCATTTGAATTTATATGCCGTGTACCTAAGCTGTTCTGTGTGTATTATAATTTGCTTTTAAATTTACAATTACAGGAAGGTAGCTATTTATTAATTTCAAAAATAAAAATATTTTTAAGGAATAATAGAGATGCAGGTAACATAAATAATATATAACAGGATGTTAAAATAATAATTACATAATTGATACAAAAAATATAGTATTTTAAAAATGCAAAATTATTTTTTAATTTTAGTCAACCACCAGACCACGTATTCTTCTTAAAGGAGTGTAGAGTGTTTATGGCTCCAGGGAAAAATATATAAACTATACATTTTTCAACAATATGGTTCATCGCTTGCATTGCTTCGCCAGTTTCACATAATGTTGAATTATTATAAGAAATATTATACACTCTTAACGTACAAAATATAGTTGGTTTTGGAGTTTCCGTTATCGCGACGGGGGATTGTGTGACGATATTTTAGTTTTATTTCGATTGCGTTCAGCGGAGCGAGCGTGGAAAAACGACGATGTAACTTCGAAAATTATTGTTATAGCGATGACGCGCGGGCAGATAAATCAAACACACAATAGGTACATTATTGACACCGGATAACCGGATAAACATTCAATTTTTTTAAACGCGTCTCAGGCTTCAAATTTCAATAACGATAATAATTAAAACCTCGCACCGTTGCAGGCATCGATAATTCAAATAAATTACGATAAAATGAGAGCTCTATTATTGCGTACGCCAGTGGTCGGCGGGTGGACCCAATGGAGGATGCATGGGCTCTGATCAAAGTCAAAAATCTCTGTCATACCATATCGACCGTAAAATGACCCTTTATTATAATATGCACTGCATAACGTTAACGCATTTATTTACATTTACGAATTGATTTAATTACATTGCAATTATTATTTTTATTGCTTACAAACATATCATCGTAACGTCATCACCGGTAATGAGGTAGAGTTGCTATTACACGTATTATGTAAATATTGATATACAGACACAATAGTGAGAAAGTTGTGAATAGATAATAATGAGGGTTGTTTTAAATCATAGCACCGCATTCATAAAAAGATACGAAACATTACTTAATTTAGTTGTATTTGAGGATGTTAAAAATTATTATATTTAAAATCAAAAAATTGTTTTTTAACCAAAGAAGACAAAAATCATTTTTAAATTGAAGGTTATAGATTTGACGTAAATGTGCAACGAAAATCACTAAAATAATGGAGAATAAAAACAAACGAATGTCAAAATTATAGAGGTGAAGCGAACAGACACAACTCATCATTACGAAATACGAGTATGATGACGATCATCGGTTTTAAAATTCAACTCATAATATATTTTATGAAAATAATGTTACTTGTGTTACTCTAACAAAATATTTAACTATGAAAAATATAAAATATTATACGATTTCTTTATACATTTATGTATTAGGTAATAAATACATTTTAATATTGACGTATAATCGTGGTTAAAGCCATAAAAGTGTTTATTTTATTACTTTAATGACTACCTATTTTGAAATTTGACACAAATTGTATACAATAAGAAAACGTACAACCCTATTATAAAAGTGGTTTTTTTAATGGAAAAAAATCAATTTATACAAATGTGAGATGGACGACAAGCTAATAGATAACAAGAAAATGATAAAAACTAATGGTGCTAGATGTCATTAACAACAAAATTATACAACCAATAATATATAATTATAAATATTATATAAAGCTAATGGAATTTCATGAAATAAAAAACTAGATTAACTGTTTTGAGTGTGATAGATACAGCGTATAATATGTTAGCCTAATACAAAACACGATTATTTTAGATCATAATTAATTTACTCATTTTCTGATTTACCTATTTACTACGTTCTATTTTAAACTATTTATATATTAAAGTGAACGAATGAGTGTATTTTATATTTCTAGGAACCTAACTTTATTCTAAATAATAAAATTAAGTGGTCCAATATAAATTGACGTTTTATTTTAACTTTAATTGCACTCAAAAAAATTATTGCATGTGTTTTGCATTCTTTTTCCGCATAAAAAGGTTTATGGCAGGGGTTATTATGGTTGCATATAAGTTATTACACGTCCTTAGGAAAATAGTTAATTAACATATATGTATGTATGTATGTATATAATGTATTAACATAACAGTGTTAATAATTCATCTAAAAATGGTTAACTCAGTATAAGTATTGGTCACCGAGTTAAAGAATCAATCTAAAATTATTCAAATCTCATTTGTTAGATAAATTAAATTTTATACTTCATTTACTAAAATTTAGTCAAACCCATCAAATCTGTTAAACGTGATCGGTACAACCTAAATATTAAAAACATAATTGTATGATAACGACACGGCAAGTAAAGTACAATTAAGCATTTTTATAAATATAAAATGTGTGGATTTTTAAGAAGATAGCTAAATATATAAAATATTAAATTTAACTGCCATTTTGGAGAAGGTCGTATGGAATAGTTGTACAGACTGGATATGGTCTAGAGGCCGTCGGATTCCGACTACAGTTAGGTTAGATTAAAAGACTAAGCGTAGCTCTGAATAATTTGATTTTTTTTTTAATCATTCAAAATTATAATAAAATAATTATTATAAAAATCTTATATCAATCGATATATATATATATGTGTATATATGTATACATAGGTAAATGCCCATATTATATTCATTTTAAAAATATATAAAACGTTAATTAAAACAAGTACGATTGATTTATAGAATTTGTTTCCACTACATTTATAGGTTAAATAGTTTAGTCAGTTAGCGTAATCTTAGGAATTCAATTATATAATTGGTTGAATAATGATATATAAGTGCTTTTTAACTATGAATTGAAAATGTACTACTGGTATTGATTGTCGATAATAGAATGTATGAAATAGTTACAGGGTCGAATTAATTAATAATTATGATGAACACTTAAACTTAAGAGGAAAAATATTTTCAAACAGGTTTTGAATCGAAATTACACATCTCATAATATGTATGTTATGTTAAATTGCCTTGAGCGTAATCAAGAAATTGTTCGAATGATGGAACATATTTCTAAGCAAAAATGACAACGCGCGTGTACCTTAAGGTTAGGTACGTAGGTATATAATGATATATTATATACTATTATACAACCCTATAATAATGTTAAACCGCGTTTAAATGAAAAAAAGTGAAATTGCCATGTAGATACAAAAATGTATAAAATTATACTGTGCAAAATAAACTATGAAAAATCAACGACCAACGTAAAGGCAAAATAGTGAGACAAAGATGCAAATTGTCGTTTTGATTATAGATTTTGTATCTGATTTGCGTGTCTGAATAGAAGGTATCATTTAAAAAAAAAGTCACTCCGTAATAAATTTTTATATTATAATGTTGTGTAGTGTCAGTAACATTATATTTTACCACGTACACAGAGTTTGATATAATATGATTTCTGCAAACAACCACCGCCGTGAAACCTCCTACCAAAATACCAATGTGTTTATGCATAGCACCCCCAGGTTTTGCGAAGGCTTAAAAGCAACAATAGACTGACGAAATGAATAATGTTTATGTTAAACAAACATATTGTTAATCAGCAAACATGTATTATTACGTGCATATTTTGAGTGTGTGTATAGTTCGTCTTGTATAAGATAGCGTATTAAAATTTAAAACCTAACAAATTAGTGCGTGAAAATCAACAGTCCGGGGGTAGAAGCTCGTAGGGTGTTTTATTTAAGAAAATAGATATAAAACAGCGCAGCTACAAAAATGAATAATAACACTGCTATAACTGTAAACGTTTACACGGATAAGATATTACCAAAAACGGAGTAAATGTCGGATAAAAATAATAACAAAAATCACCGTATGTGTGATTCTGAGTCTGATCTACAAAAATTCAGTGTGGTCTAAAAAGGATTTAGATTTTTTTTTCGGGGGGTGGGATTATCTTTTTTGGCAATCGAATGCGTTTGTAAGACAAGATAAACATCCATTGCGTATTACGCGCAACTGTTGTTGTGCAAAAGCCGCAGAACTCAAATCGTACATAAGTAGAATGTAGCCAGAAAATCCGTTGAGATAATACTGCGGGGGCCGCTGCTATCACTTATCACTAAGAAATCAAGACGCAAAATGATTTGTATAAATATAAGCGGAGATTAAGTTAGATTTTAAGGGTAGCTTCAAAAATTAAAGCACTTTTTTAAATAAAGCTTATTTATATAAAGGTATATTTTAATAAAAGTAAACAGATTCGTATAATATTTTCAAGGTTTTAAATATTTTTTTATTTATCATAAAAATATTACTAACCGTGTAATAAACAATAATAGATAAACTATACATGCAATAAATTATATGATCAAACCTAATATTCATATAATGAAAACAAATCAGAAATGGATAACATTTTATTGAATGTATACACATTTGAACATTTCAAAAAATAAAACACTCTGATTTCTGAAACTAAACAGGCCGAGTCAAAGATGAAATCTATTGACTTCAGAAATATAAGCCAAAAGAAAAAAGAACTCATGAAAAAATCAAATTATTTAAATGTTGCAAACTATAAAATAATAATCCTCGTCAAGCTTCGTGGGCATTTTTTTGAGGAAGTCGAAGGTGATTGTGAATATTTTTAGAGAACTAAGATAGTATATTATGATTAGCTCTATCAGCAGCTAAACAATAATAACGATAACGACATTAAGGGCTGGTTGGCTTAGCTTTTCGTTTTCCTTCACGACACCGCTGTCATAAATCTCGCGTTAAAAACACTTTAAACTAGCAACCGTGGGGTATATAATTATTACTCCTCGGCGCGCACTGCACATGTGACTTGTCGTTTAACGGCGGCGGTTGGAGCGATTTTACAGGGAAGAGAGAGAGAGAAACAGAAAGAAATATGTGTGTGTGTGTGTTGTTCGCGCACCCTTTAAAACGCATATACATATTATTATAATATATATAAATACGGTAATAAATCCATTGACGCCAAGTGCTGTTGAAAGATAACAACCCATCTATCAGCCACCCCGCCGTATTCCACTAGCGTGGTGAAAACTGTCGAAATTACCGAGTTTGTTTAGCAATTATATACGAGTATAAAGTACGCGTATGACTCTGCGCCTCGTTTACCAAGCGATAACCTAAAGTCGAGTGCGTATGGCAGCCGAGGGCGTCGGTTTTCGGGTTTCTGCCGTTCGTTTTTCAGTCGACACAATAAATCGTCGACTCGTAGAGTAAAAATTATTCTCTAATGAGAGAATTCGGATTTTTTTTAGATGATTTTTATTTTTATTTTCGTTTTTACACGAATGTCGGGAGAGTGAAACAAATGGAATGCATTTGTTTCGTTCGTCATTATATATCCTGCAGCAGTTATTGTTATAAATATACACGTTTAACTCAGCTCGAGTGATGTTCACGGTTGAGTTAGGTAAATAAATACAATATTATAATGCTGGCGAGATTGACCACGAATATGCGTTCTAAAATTTTAATTTCGTCCAAATCAAACCAATTATATTAATTATTATTATTAATTCGATCCACGAGATACTGTTATATACACCGCCGCTATTGTATTGCACGTTGAAATATTTCGAAATGAAATGTGTGCAGTGTACACAACAGTATTGTTTTTCCAATCAAAACACTGGTGCCGAAAGAGAGTACACATTTCGAGAGTAAATAATAAAATGAAACGCAATTTGGCGATTATTTTTTTTTTCTGACAAAATAAAAATAACGTTCACCGTCGTTGTTCTAAATCTACACATAACCATGATAATAAACGAAATGCGTGAATGTATGGCAGACGTGATGTTCTAAATTTCGAATCAGTGTGAATAAATATAATAAAATAATAATACCGATGTTATAAATATATACGTTTTAAAGAAATTCAACTGCTCTCCCAGAATCCTCGTCAACTTAATAGCTGAAATGGATAGAAAAAATCAAAAATTATGTCAATCGAATTGGGTAGTGAATTAAATAACGCGTGTATAAGCGTAGACTTATAGTATTATATATAGAAAATGGTATTCACCAGAAATCCTAACCATTGATATAGTACGAGCAGCTATGACCATGTATAAGTTTCATATAATACAAAAATAATGCAATTAATTTAACGTTAGAAACTTATTATTTCAGATTTATGTTACTTTTTTGAAAATATTTCTTTTACATAATCTTAAATCGTAATAAGATAACAACCGTTAATAGTTTTTGAAATAATTAATGTCTTAAGTTAAATGGATCATCTAGTATATATAATATATATATGCACATTCGAAATAAGCAAAAGAACACTACTGTAATGTATGCGTAGGAATACGATTAAATTAAAAATTAAAAAATATACATTGCAGAAAAACGCGAGGTCTATACGAGAATATTACCTACGGATAAGAATAGTGATACAAATAAAATAACATGACATTTAAGTGATTTTCAAGAAAGATTCAATATATTGATGTATCTATCTCAGTGGTTCTTAACCTTTTTTAGTTCAGCGCCCCCTTTATCGTAATAACTAATTGCTAACGCCCCCTCGTGCAAAATCAAATTTTCTTCTTATAAATATATATATATTTGTATATTTATTTATTCATCAGTATATTATAACATTATTAATTAAACTATTAAAGTAAAAACTCTTATTTTTAGATAGTTATGATTATATTTTACACCCCTTAACAAAACAATTTAATAATTTACTATACAAAAAGATTTACTAGATTCTATCTTTATTAAGTGTGTATTTTTATGTACTAGGTAAAAAAATATATTAAAAGGGGTAGTTTTAAATTTTAAAATCACGTATTTCGAGTTGTTACTATTTTTTAGCACTGCTGGTGATATTTCATATAGTATAACACCTAAACATGCGTAGTAGAGTACAATTTTTATTTGAACAAATTAACTTAAAACACAAAAATTTAGAAAATAAATATCGTATATGTAGATAGTATAAGAAATTTTAACAGATATAATTCAAACATAGAACCCTAATCTAACATAGATAGTAGTTCAAAATATCTGTTATTAATTTACAATCGAAAATAATACTTTTAGTTCACATTTTTTCGACGTCTTATATTTTATTTATTGTTTATTTTTATTCAATGTAATTAAATAACCGTAATATTAATTAAATATTAAATTAAATCATTTAAATAATTTTCGTATAAACGTTTTAGATACTACATAGTGGAACGAAAATGTTATTTATTTTATAAAATCAGTGCAGTGTTAAGTTTTCTCGGGTGGAAAATAATTTAAAGATTGTTTTTTTTTTTAATATGATGCTTTTCTATCTCTTACTAAGTTATGAGAAAATAGGATTCCTTAGTATAATTAAAATTCATTATTACGAGATTAAAATTTTTTATAATAGATGTACTATTCAGTGGCTATACATAAATTATATCTTTAAAAGAATGGTTATTATAACTTAATACTTATGCGATGTATAAAATATAATCAATAGTTTCATAAAATTTCAGAAAGGGGAGAGAAATATATACATACGTGCGGGTGCAGTGCACTTGTACACCGATTTTTTACAAAAAATTTATATTATATTATTATTTAAGACCACTAATCACCGCACAGGCAAGACGAAGCTGCGGAAATCAACTTAAGCAATTGTGCGGGATCAAAATAAAATGTGTATGCAAAATACATAAATACTTGTACAGAAGTTATGTGCATACGGAAGAATAAGCTTTTGGCGATGATACAGCATCGTTTGAAATTGTTGGCTGTCGATACTCTGTGAGTAATGCATCAGGTGGATGATAACGCAAAAATTGTTTGATCAACTGTCAAACAGAGAGGCAGATAAAAATATTCGGAAGAATAAAAATTTGACGCTGATGCGAACGCTCCCGATGGTGTATCTTTATAATGCTTCGTAAAATAATGTAAAAAAAAAGCGCGCATATTTTGAATTATTAAATGTAATGTATATTTACATTTTGTAATAACTTACTATGCAATACGAATAAATAACTTTGATAAAAATATAATCATTATGTCATTTAATACAAAATTCGTTCTAACATATGTATATTATACATTGTACAAGTCATATAAAATACGAATTATGGTAAAATATGTACATAATCTAAACAATTAAAACTAAATACCCCCATCACATACATCTTCGTCATCCTCTTCATCACTCAAATCGCTGTCATCGTCTTGTAATGTAATAATTATTGGTTCTAACGGGACATCCCTCATAATTTCTTTTTCATTATTGTCGTTTTGAATTTTTTCGGCATGTGCTACACCATTTTTCCCAATCTTTTTGTGTAACTGTATCCATAGCTGCGTGCGCTAACTTTCCAACGTCTGCCACCTTAAAGGTGTTGTTTTTGGTTACTTATCTCCGTTTTAATCCGTATCCTAATCAATTTTATAGGATTACAATGAAAATGTTATGAAATTAACCGTATGACTTCATGATCCATTTTTAGTGCAATTTTGTCTAGCTCATACCGTTTATACGTTGAAATGGGTTTTTACCCGCTTACGAAATTCGGACAATCGTACTTGTGGTGAAAATATGATATATTTTTTTTTAGACACTCTTCGACGACGTCTTTTTTTGATTATCAATTTTTGGAAAGTTATTCATAAGCATCGAGTGGTAGGATGCATTGTTTATGACGACGACTGACGGTTTTTAAACACAACACAACATAATATTGCATACATGTAATAATCGTTGCCGAATGATGAAGATCAACACAGGGAAGCAAATGTTATGTATACAATAGACATTCCTCATTTACAATGTAATATATGGTATGATGTCATACAGGGACAGGACCCCACCATAAAATAAAACTACAATCACCGAAGGTCACAATTGGTAACTAAAAAAAAAAAAAAAAAAATAAAGCAATAATAATGAAGGGAAAAAGGGAAAAAAGGTCTATTAAAGTGAAACCACCCGTAGTGCTGCTTGATGGCTGGTTGACGATGTTGTACATCGATCACGCTTCACATTACTCAGATCGAGAAACCCTGTTTATTAATTATATAAAAACGTCTCTATCATATTTAATAGCGGCCAACATAGCAACAATGATTGCGTTTCCTTCAGACTGATTGCCTAACGGAGATTATTGCGGTAAGTGTTTAAGAAAAACAGCGGTATACTCCCACAATAGGTCTCCACGACCGATCTTCAGCGATTTCTTTGAGACTGATTATTGGAAAATATATTGTTTATCTGTGAGAGAGTATTCATCACAATTATCGCATTGTCAGTTAGTCGGTTTGATGGAAACGCGATGGACACCAGCTTCTTCCTCCACATCGGTTAAGAGATTCTTGATCAAATTGTTTTCGCGTGCCCTTTCATGAATGTGTATATAGTATTGTGTTATGTAGTTCGACGAAATTACGCAAAATAAATCTATAAGATTCTTTAGATAGTGCTTTTACGATCCTCATCACTTTGGTCAACCGTTTCCCGAACATGGGGAGTTGAGGTATGGTGAACATTCTTTATCTAATGTATGTAATATATTATTCACAGGTTCTTGATAGAAGAATGACTGTACATCTATTATTTATAATTTATTGTATTTATACATAATAAAATCGTAGTGTATACTATTATATTGAGTAGTAAAATCCAAATAAAATGTTGCGTAATCGATGTGAGGCTCAATAATTGTATAGGTACGCCTATACTCGTATGTATACTTCATGTACAATAATTATAATATTTTATAATAATCTTTCATGAACTATCAAGAACTATAAAGTTTTTTAAACATGCAATTTTGTTGACATAGTTTTTAATCAGAGAATTCAGTTACGTAACTATAAATTAATTGTCTCCGTGAAAATTTAGTTTGAACTCCATGTATTATTGCCTATTTTATACAATTTTTATATTTATCAATTTTTAAACAATTGTCAAGTAAAAATAATAAAAAAACGTAAAAGAAAAAAAAAATCTCTTCGAATTGAACGGTTTTAAATAGGTATAGTATTATGATAAAATATAATTTGAATAGTTTTTATTTTAAGATTATTTATTAGAATGATTTATTTTAATAATAATTCATAAAACATAAATAAGACATTAGTACTAACATTTTGTCATAAATTATGAACAATTGATTAAGACAAAGTTAAAGTGATACGTTTTATTTTAATACTAGTACACAAAGATTACTATTTATTGGTAAATAAAACAAACATTTAAAAATTAATTTCAATTTGAATCGCTGATTGTAAATGATAATATTTAATTAGATTATTATTTTAGAATTTGATAATATGTAGCGGTAATAAAATTTACTCATTCTTGGCCGGTTGGGTAACCGTAACTTAAAACTATATTACCTATTCAATACTGTAAAGTATAAATATCGTAAATATAGTTATAATATATGAGTTGATGTAAGCGTATATGACGTGCATCGGTGTAGTGTGCAGTGTACCTTAGTACCTGCATAATATGATATACTCACCATGTACAGGAAAATTGTTAGGTATGTAGTTTTATATTTTAACATTTTTTTCCGTTTATATCATATGTCCTATCACTGCAACTGCGGCAGCCATCGCAATGATATATTACTCGAGTTTATAAATCTGTTAGCACGTGCGTTTTACAATGTACATACGTAAATAATATATACGAAATGACCATTTTACAAAAGAGTTGCGGGAGGCAAAGGAAAAATAATATTTCTTATACGCCTATATTATGGTATTATAATATGTAATGTATAAAATAAATATATGTTATAATGTTTTTTTTTATTATATTGTAAATGTATGGTTTATGATAATTTTTACTTTTTTTAATCTGCTATTATCCTTTCTTTTTATATTATTACATTTTTTTTTTTATGAAAACACGACTGTTTTAAAACTAAATTAGTAAAATTATCGTAGTCGCAGCCATTTAATCAATCGTTCTAAAAATAAAATATATAATATATGATGTATCGTGCTTGACTTACATTCGAACAAGGTACCTCGGCGACCAGCTGTTTGGCCACGCCACGTCCTAGAGCGTCGCGTTTCCTCTGTGCGCTAAATAGCCTCAGCTCTTTACGTTCTTCGTCCGATAACCCTCGACAATACCGCACCTCATTATCGTGTGGTGGTAACTGCTGTAGTAGCTGCCTTACCCGGTACCGCTCACCTGCCGAGTTCAGGTATGGCACTTTGTCTTCGGGCACACCCGAGAAGAATAAGTGCACCTAGTAAAACAGATGAAAATAAAACCAAACATTATTAGAATATTGAAAATCAAATAGAAAATGAAATTAATAGACTTCTCAAACATCCAGGTTTAATAGGCTTATAAGTTATTATTATTATAAAAAGATAAAAAAGGAAAGGATTAAATATTAAATAAATCATAAATTATATATCTATTAGTCACTGTAAACAACGCGGCAAATAAATTAATTTCACCTGATATTGTAATACCTATCCTGTATTGTAGATATATTGTTTGTTCATTATAGTTCAACGAATTTCTTCTTATAATAATTATATATTTTTATTTAATTTGAAACTTAATTCAATTTAAAAAATAATTAAACTGATCACTACATTATATTATTGATTTGTGTGAAAAAATGATTTAATAGTAGCTATACATTTTAGAATGTTGTATTAAAAATCGTCGACAATCGTATCGTTTTGTTGCAAAAAAAAAAAAAAAAAAATGTAATCATTTTTTGGGTCATCATCGTCCGCAATTGTGTTACGAAAAAGGTAAAACGTTTATTTTATTTACCCCACGACGATATATAAAACATCGATTTTTAATTTTACGATAAGTAATGTTTTGTCATTGTTTATCATATTTTTCGTCAACAATAAATATGACTGAAATAAAAAACGAGATGGTATTTTTTTTTACGGACGAGTACCTCAGATAATAACTCATACATATGCATATATGCGGTGCGTTTATTTATTTAGTTTCCCTATTTGACTTTAGGTTGTTGACAAATGTATATTTTAAAATGTACTAAGTGAGAGTTAAATAAAAAAAAAATATGTTATATTCTGAAATGTTTGATGTTTACATTCCTAACTAATCACAATGGGGGGTAGTAAAATATTATATTTGATCTGAATTTTTACTCTCGGTACTCTAAACTTTTTGTAAGGGGCCTTTAATTAAATTTCGGGCACTTTTTGGTATTTGGAACTCGAATGCGCATTAATTAAATATCCTAAATGTGTTTGAAAACAAATATATATTATTAATTTCATATATATTTACGCATAACTAAATGAATTGTATTTATGCAATGAAATTATAAAAATGTGTTGAATTATTCGGGACCACGAAAAGACGAATGTATTTTCACGAGAACATTTCAGCAATGCATAATAACGATTTATGTGTAAATATTTCATTTGCATTGAGTGAACCGAGTATGGCGTCGGTCTAACCCACATACATATTATTATATATTATAAAGTATAGGTTGCAATAAAATTCCATCGTCACAATAATTGTTCAATTGCATTAAGAACTGGTGGGTTTAAATTGAATTATTGATCTCGAAGGACGCGTACCTTACTACCTAGCGCAGTCGAGTTTATGCAATAAATTATCGTCTAAAAATAACAGCCTTCAGAGATGTCTAATTAACTGTAAAAATTCTCGCCAACATTATAATACACACATATAAACACATTTAACCCGATTAATTTACATTAATAAATGTATGATTAACTCGAAAAATATATGCAAAGGTTTATCCGGATTTCATTACTATAGCCTCCAGAGTTATCGTTGTATACGGTTTCCGATTCGATCAACACGTGGGCGTGATTTGCTTAGGACGTTTTATTAATTTGAATGAACGAAGCGCGATCGCTGTTATTAAACAGTGATCGTTTTGAATATAATTATCATTAATCATCACGTGTGGCTATATAGATTTGGCTTTATGTACACTGATTTATACATAAAAAGAGATACATGTAATACTTGTTTAATATAATATATTTGAAAAGAAAATTATAATAATAAAGACGACAATATTCCGTTCACGTTCACGAATTGTTTTAGAGACGATATGAACCCGAAATGATTGAGATAAAAATAAAAAACAAAATCCTAATAACGTATACATTATTATACAAGACTATGTAATGTATTGTTCAATATGCTTATCTCAGTCGAAGTTTTCTAATTTCCACATGCACACATAAGAGTGTAAGAATGTCTAGCATACGTAATTTTCCCGTTTGCTCTGAGAAGTTGTATCAATTCGAAGGGATATGCATAACTGTTATACATACCACACGTCACTATAGTAAACGATTTACCTTTTATGGACCATTTGATGTTTATAATCATAACTATAATATTAATTTGGTTCTATAATGTTATTATATTTAGGTTTATATATTTACATTAATATTGAAATAAATTAACCAACCGGTATATACACGATTCACCGTGTGGTTCAATCTAAAAGGAAATACATTTCAAAACGCGTTATTTATGAGACGTCATTATATCATAACACACAGTGTTAGCTGTATTTTAATGTCAATTAAATACATACTATAATATATTCTAGTTAAAAATATTATGGTCATTGAGTACGTAGTGGTAAGAAAAAAAAGGCGACTGCACGTAATTATGTGATTCATATTATTGAACTATAATGGTACTTACAATTTGTTCCAAGTCATAAAATAATTTTTAAAGCTTGTGTTAACATAAATTATTAGGTTATGGTCTCGATGTTGGTAAATAAATTAGTTTGCTTCCCTAGTCTTTTACTTAGTTACGCTGCTGGATAAGACTACAGTACTACGCCGGGTCCGGTGAAAAATAAAAACGTTTTGAATTTCGATGCATCGGACAATTATTAGTAGTGCGGTGTAACAACATGATTAGAAATCACCGAATTTGATGGATTACGTAGAACACGACGTTACAATAATATAATAAAATACTCATATACAATGATTTAAACTAATCTGTTTCGACGGATACGGAATAAGGATATATCTATCTAGTATCTACATTACCTATATTTATCTAGCGATGGAGTGCGTTAATATAATAATAATAATAATAATAATAATATAATACCTATAATATATAATAATGTGTTGCTCGGGGTAGACGACGTGTTTGTTAATAACAATGGGACTTCGTAATTACTCTGACGGTAATTTATGGACGTTTGTCTGGGCGTCGGCATACCTATAGTTGTATGTATTGGCAGGCGCGTGCTATATATTAAAGCTGTGCGCATGGAGTTCTGCCGATCAGACGTGCGACAAATGATATTCGCTGTGCAATAATAATATATTATACTGTATATATAATATATACAGGACCTCAATGTCACTGTGGTGTGTATATATGTATATATATTATATATATTATAAATAGGATGATTTATAAAACTTGCTCACCCCTATTTCTTCATTTAATATTCAAATTTTAATTTTTGGAATTTTTAAATACACTTAAAGACCATCATACATTTTTAAATTATTGAGATTATTTTTTTCCGTTTAACGAGTATCCTGAAGCGGTATCAACTTCTATTTTTGATAATTACAGTGTAATTTGAACGATAAAAATTTATTTATACTACAGATTAATAGTACTCAAAAATGATTTTACAAAACTATAATATAGATATAATCTAGTATTATTTTATTATACCTTGGTTATTTTTACAAATTTTAAATGTTGAAAATGTTCAAATTACCATAGCCTCCTGGCCTTCCAAACTCATTATATCATGGGTACTTAATGTTAAATAACTCAAAAACTACTCGTTTCAATTATGATTTAGATAGTAAACATTTTTAGTAAAATTATCTGGTAAATAATATACAGTATCTAGAAAAGGGAGGTTTTCATTTGAAAAATATAAGTTCATATATTCACAGAACACTATTTAAGTTAGGTAGATAGTACAAAATAATGATAATTTGAAGATATGGTCTAGAAGTATAATTAAACATTTAAAACAATTAAATTTTTAATAATTGCTTGTTGTAGAAAAAAAAGGGGGTGAGCATGTTTGGTGAACCACGCTATACATTTGTATACACGGTGATAAAGGACGATATAACTATAAAACTGACGTGCAGAATCGCGATTGTATGCAAACCTATAGATATTGATGTGAATTGATGGTAATAATGGGGTCTAGTTTTGGGCGGGGGGAAATGATAAATCGCTCTGGGAATTGACATGAGTCCGTCGAAAACACGCATAATGTAGTGAATAGTGTATATAGATAAATAAATTCACTTCACCATGTTAAACTTATACATAATAATATGTATACTATATATATATAATATAATATGTATTGGAGTGTACATATTAAGATAAATTATAATACATATAAACAGTTATAACTTATAATGTATATTAATATACATATTATATTATTATTTTCCATCTAAAAGTGATGTGGAAAGAAGTCATTTAGAAAATGTCTAAAAAATTACAAAAAACTGCTGAAAATACGTAAGTGATGTTTTGATCAACAATTTTATTTTTTATAATTAACAAAAATGTCACATACGCTCATCCAGGATCGAAATCTTCGCGGTTTGTTTCAAGTATTTTATCTAATACGTTTGTTTAAAGTAAGTTGTTATACAGGCGTAATATCTGAAATTTGTATCCCTAAGAAGGTTAGTCGTTTATCAAATTTTATGCGTGTATGATTTTATACGTCTACAACTCGAGTAGACACTGCTGAGGTAACTCGCACTGTATATATCTGAATGGCAGATACAAATTTAAACGGGCTGGCGAGCTTAACATTACAAGAAAAACAGAGAATAAACCTTTTTTCTTTTTAATGTATTACAATAATATTATACGAGGTGTGCATATTATTTTAATACGTTATAATCAAACGGCCGCGGGGGGGAGAGCGATACATCTCTCGCATGGGCGTATACGTAAGTATACACAGGAATAATATTGTAATATGTACTGCTCTGCACTAGAGTAGTTCAAGAAACCACACTGCAGGTCCCAACACATTTTCCTATATACATAATATAATATAATATAATACTATATATTATTCATACACATGTGTATTCGTATATATATATATATATCCAAACGGTAATTACTGCGTTTGATTAATGTTAATGTATAATATAGAGAAGTCGCGATGGTGTTGGGGGTGATGGGGAGGGGGTTAGCCCGCTGGGTAGCGTGCGCAGTCCAGTCGCCGATGAATCGTTGATGCTATAGCAGCGGCATAGCATCACTGGATAAATCGTAGTAGACTTGTTGAAGTCAACATATTATAAATAAAATAATATTATTATAATATAATATTGGGACGTATGCATGGCAATGTCGTGTATGCGTTGTTATTATTATTATTATTACTATTATCATAATCATCATCCGGATATGTCGAATGCAAGTAAGTGACTAGTCTCGTTTACAGATAAATTTTCTTGAAGCGAAGGTTAAGACAAAAACACGCACTTGCGTCTTATACACGTACACACTCGTCAACACGTTTTGTATATCTTATATCTTAATATAGATAAATCGTTTGTACGTGTGTAAGTCACTGAACTCCTCCTAAACGGTTGGATTGATGTTGATGAAATTTTTTTATGTGTGTTTGAGTAGGTTCCTGAATGGTTAAGATTCACAACTAAACCCAGTAGTGTGGTGCTGCAATTGAGTCGTAGGTAATGTTGACATGGATATATTTAAAATAACATTGCATATGTGAATCTTAGATTTCAATAATCTCGGGAACCATTCATCTGATTGTTATGTGTTTTTTTTTAATGAAAGAACACACTACGGAGCAGGATTTTAATATAGTTTTATGGACTAAGCTTCGTCTATGATATATTGAGTAATAAAATATGAATATATTAATAACATTACATGTCCAGGAGAAAAACTTAAACTTAATACAAAAAATGGTAAAACTTTTTCCTGGCAAAGTCAAACTTAATACAACTAGAAAAATTGTCAATATTGTATTGACTTACATTTTTTTAATTATTTTTAAAATAAAGATTATAAAAATCTATTAAACTAATAAACGATTTGTCAGTGAACTGATAGTAAATCGAGACGATCTAGCGCCGTATGTATGTTGAGGTGGAGAAGGTTTTAAGCCTATTTTCTATTTCATAATTTAATTAAAAATCAAGTTATTAATTTTTAAAATTATTTGAAAATACACAAATAAACATAAAAAGTACACCATGTAATCTGTGAATGACGTATATAAATAATGGATTGAACAAAGTTTTAACTATATAAAAAGCGTAATTGTAATGTGCAACGAAGTGTAAGAGGATAACTACTATGTTGCTTGCTCTTGTATAAGTTCAAAAAACAATTTATTGTTTTTATATACATCTATGCTCCAGATCATAAAAACAAATAATATAGTCGATAAAGAAATATTATAAATTCTATGGAAATGCAGAAAAATATTTAAAAAAAATATTTAGCGCCTGACATAGCAAAAAATAATTTTTTTTAAACTCTGTTTTTAAACGGTCAAAAATATTTATATGAGAAATTCTAGGCGGGACAGTTATGTAAAGTTGATATGTGAAATAAATTACCTATGTAATATCAAACCAGAAGATCAAAAATATTATTTATCTATACGCATTACGCTAAATGTTAGCATTAGACAACCAAATATAATACGGATGGATTTTGTATGGGCCACTAATAATTTATACTTGATAACTTTATTGATGCTATTAAACTATATATTATTAATGATAAAAATTTCTTATTTGAATAATTTATAATAGGTATTTGAAAAGTTTTAGTTAATGACTAGATCTCTTAAGTTATATAAGTTAAGTGTACTATGTAGCATCAATTGTAGTTAATAGTATCAAAACCTTTGAAAAACAGTTGTAGTGACCATAGACTAGCCATATTTAATAATATCTAAATATCTTCATTAGTAGTAAAAAAAAAAATATACTACGATGTAATATGGCTATATGATGTACCTACCTACCTGTATATCTAATATGTGTATAATAATAATAATATATGTAAGATGCTACTGTAACAAATTATAATATCTGAATAAAATATACATAGTGAATATAAAAGTGATAATTTTATTACAATGAAACTTACCTAACCTAACCTAACCTAACATTACAGTATTAAATACTGACATGGTTTAAGTATAATGTACAGTATAATATTTGAAACTGCGAGTAACACCCACGATAATGTATTATTATCGTAACATTATTATCGTGTGAAAGCGATTTTCTATCTATATTTTCCAGTTCGGAAGAATTCTGCAACGGACAACCGATATTATATTATAAAGGTATAGCGTTAGAAATACAATATTTTAAATTAATTTAAAGTTAAAAAAAAAAAAAAAATGTGTAATATTATGAAATTGTATTATTATTCAACATAACAACCGAATATGGGTGATGATGACAATTTTAATGATTTTGGTGTATATGAAGTTTATATGTAACCGGATGCTTTTGATTTTAAATTATAATACAAACTTGTAATGTAATCAAATTACAATGTTCGGACGCAAATGCATTGTTTTATCAAATATACATAGTATATTTATAAATACTTTGTCGACATATTAAAATGTTAGTTTTAAATATTGTTATATTCTAATACGCACAAACATATTTTAAAAATGTATAATATAAAACTAATAACTAATAAATATTTTATAAATATATTAAAAACTAATTTTTATATTTTATAGTATGAAACAAAATGAATAAACGTATATTAATTTTTACGTAACTGTTTTAATTTTTCATTCGAAATTAAAAGTACTAACGTAACATTCGTTTTGAAATTAATTTTTTTAATAAAAGTTAACATGGAAATGGCACGTCCAAAAATTGTAATTGAATATTGTAAAGGGATTTTTTTTTTAGCTTTAGCCAAACAACCAATTTGGCACTTTTATATAGTTTTTATTATGTTAACTTTAGTAATATGTGTATTATATCAACGTCTAGCTAACCTTTTTTTTTATACTCTATTAATTATTATTATATGTATTAAACTGATATCCGTTAGGGTCAGTTCATTCTTACCGGCCCGTTACAAACACGTTACAAGGTTAAAGTTAGGTTAAGTGTGGACTGGCCCTTAGTTATTTCTAAGCTACGACCACCTTGTTATGGAAAATCCTTAAATATCTTTGTGTTCAAAAAATAGTCGTTATTTGGAAACGGTGTTTTAAGAGGTTATTATAAGACGGGGGAGTGTTGCCGATCTGTCTTATATATTTGATGGGCTTTGCTTTGACGACGACTATGACGATGACGAAGATATACGAAGATTTTTTCATCCTTTTGAGTATTTTTAGATTATACGTTGTGTGTATCCCACATAAAATATATACAGACATAACATTTGCACATAATAAAAATGATGTACTCATATATATAAAATAGAGCTAAGAAGGGATGTTGAGATGAAACCGCGAATTGTAAAGAACGTTTCTCGAGAGCCAGCTGAGATTTTATTTATTTTTATTTTTTCATTACGAACGCAGTAAAAAGACGACTATAACATATTATATACGTATATATAAATATATTTATACATGCATTGGGCTAAGGCTTAAGGAAACCACAAACGAGAACCCGCAGCTACGACACGAGTATCTTTTACCTAGTTCACTCACACATATACGTATACTGTCCAACTACCCCTACTCTCCCCTCAACCATGGCGTAATAATGCATCATATGTATATGGACAAATACTGTGTGCCTTCGTATATATTTATATAATATATACGTAAGTATATATATTATATATATATATAGACATATTATAGTCTCACAAACAACACAGCAACCACCGCAGAGAAAGAAAAATGTTTTTTTCCCTTCTTTCGTTTCCTTTTGGTATCAAATAGTTATACAAAGATACAGAAAAAAAAAACCATACGAAAGACCAACAAAAACATTTACATATGCGCCGGTGAGCGTTTTTACAATAAAGGACGTGGAGAGAAATGGAGCATAATTTTGTGGAATCTTCGTTGGATATCGTCACGGTTTTTACCATAAACTCAATTTTCCCCGTTGTGAATACAAGACTTTAAAAGATTTGGTACTGTACATGTAAGCGGTTATTAACAGTGAAAAAGAGGGTGTATATAGTATGACTATTCAATTTTGTGTTCTCGTAGTTTTTTATTTTAACGAACAGCATTACTACTTTTATGTAAATTACTAATAATTAATAGGTGTTAAAAATATATATTTATAATAGCATAATATAGTACATTATAGTATAAACGAATTTGTATAGTATGTATAAATATCATTGTATGTGCACAATTAAAATAAGACGATGCATAACTGTGTCGTTAATTGTGTAGATACATCAATTTTTCGTTGTCTGTTCAACACACGTTCAGCAATTACAAAGCACTATATACGTCTATCATTCAAATGCATTAAACGAGTATAAAAACATTCTGGAGAGTGTTAATTTGAATATAAATAGTTTTATTTTAATTCAGACAGTACGGTAGGTGTAACCCATCTTTTAAAAACCTAAGTATTTTTTTTTTTTTATTATTATTATTATTTCGACAAAGACGGCGAATCAACCGTTTGATCATCGGCGTTGTCTAGATAATATAACAATGCACCGCGAATACTTTTACCGGGTAGCTTAAGCGAACTATTCTTTAGTAGATGTCTTTCGACAAAACTCATTAGCATACCTTGACTTTTTACAATGCAGTCATAAAGCGAATAACTAACAGCAGCTCTTTCCTAACGAAAATATTTATCCAGAGTGTTTGAAACTATTTACATTTTCAAATGAAACTTTTCAATATATTATAGAGTGGCATCTCTCAAATGTTGCAATGAAATTTGCATATCTGTATATATTGTCGTTTAACAATATTTAAAATTTAAACGTTTCATTGTTGCAAAGCTTCGCATAATATTTGGACGTACTATTGTTATACAAAGACTTATAATAATTTATAATAGGTATAATTAAGTACCTATACAACTATTTTAACATTATAAAAAAAAAAATTATAAAGTTGATGCATACCTTTACGTAACATTAAATAGCCATGGTTTGGCCGCAAAGAGTATAGAAGTCGCGACTCTCAATTAAAAAAAAAAAAAAAAAAAAAAAAACAAAAAGATACATCGATCAAAAACTATATGTATTTAAAAACTAATCAAACGGTTAAATTGTTACTATAGGTTTGAAATTGATTTATGATATTTTAACGATTAGAAATGTTAATCAAAAACGCGCAGGTAATAAATATATACATTATACAGGTAAGGAAACTAAATTTTTTTCCTCATTCCGTCAGGATCTTGGTTTGAGGAGCATTCGATAGAATAATATATAATATTATATTATGTTCTACATTATGGTTTGTATAAGTATACTGTAGTCGCTCTGACGGAGGAATGCGTTGTGTGTACTCGCCGCCGCACCGGTCGGAGCCAACCACTAATTGGTCGGTTAACAACGCGTTTTCCCTTTGGCTACACATAACACTACGTCGATTTAGACCGGGTGGTCGGAGATATAAAAAAATAAAAAAAACAAAGAACAGAAAAATAATATATCAATCGTTTTGTGTTATAACGGGGTCACAAATATATATATATATATATATATTTATAATAAATACATGTATATATAATATATCATATAATTTAACAGAATGGGAATGGATATCCAAGTAACTAAATGATATGTACATATTTGACAGTCGACGGGGTGGTTATTGACTTGACGTGTTTAATATTTAAACGCCACTACATCAGGTGCACTTTTTAAAAATAGTAACCATGTTGCTTAATAATAAATATAAGATATACAGTATAACATGATTTAACTTGAGTTGATTAACTACAATAATCGCTAGTTTATTCCGTTGCAACAACACTCAAAAGTACAACCGGAAAGTCTCGACCTTAATGATTTTAGTTTGAAATCATATCGAGATTTATCCAGTCTGTCGGCTTGTTTTATCCTAAGTCGTTATATAATATAATATGATATGATATTATACGCTCAATTACGTACTGAGGTATCTATATTGCTACGTAGTTAATAATATTATATAGTAAAAACTCTTTATAACAAACGTTAAGGAACCGTGAGACTTCTTTTATCATAGAGTTTTCGTAATAGAGAATGTTTTCAAAAAATAAATGAAATTTGCTAGCTCCAAGTCTTCAATGTCGGTATTCTTATTGTTTTACAAAAACTTCTTTCTGTTTCAGCCTGCCATATATTTTTTTTTTTAATAGAAGCTATAGTAGATGGGCTGAATTTAAAACGTCTTCCGACATCACTTTCTTTTTTTAATTTTTTCGATTACAATATTTATTAAAGCTACTTTTTAATCTACGCAAAATGTTTTTTTTCACTTGCCACTAAGCTGATTGAATGTTAGCGCACTACATCGGTGATAATGAGTTAAATATTATTGATAACATATATATTGCATTATTTTTTTTTTTTTACTAATAAATGTAAAATATTGTTTCATTTTTGAGAGTAACTAATTCGTTATAGAGAATGATCTAATGTAGATGAAGGTTATAAAACAAATCAACCAGTGCAATATGTTAACATGATATTAAAGAGATCATTTTTGTAAAGCGAAATAGTTATGAAGAGTTTTCACTCTGTATTAGAATGAGCGATAAATAATCACATATAATATGATAATGTATAATATTAAAGTATTCTGCATGCAACATAGGACAGTTTTGTTTTCGTGACGACTTCATTAAGCGAGTGAAAAACGAATATTTTTCTGGTAAAGTTTATATATTATGTTTCCATCCTCTTTCTCTGCAAATGAATTCGGAACGACATGCTCTTTGCCCGTTAGACTGCGAGAAATCTGCGGCAGCGCGGTGTCCCCAGAGAGCTGCCCGCGTCTCGCAACAAACGGACCGAAATAAAAAGAAAAAAAAGAGAGTGTGCGTGTGCGTGTGTTTGAGAAAGAGAGATGGATAAATACGTTTTTCGGGACGAGCTGGCTTGTTCATAATACGTTTTTTCTTTCCTCTCTTGTAGCCGCCGTGGGTCTCGCGGAAAAGCGCGAAGATCTTTAGATCCGTTGTGGCTACGAGGCATATAATAAAGCGGCTACGGCGTTTGTGTGTGTGTGTGTATGGAAACATAACAAACCTCGACGACCGTACGACCGTTATTTGTCGTGCCTAATGATGAATCACGTAACGCGGCGGTTTCCCTGCTGCCGCCATTGTCAGATGAAACGCCCCGGAGAAAAGCCATCGTCCACAAAAGTAAATCGGTCTTGTATTCCTTGTATATAATTCCTTTAAAAGCAGGGCGAAGTATCGTTGTCGGTATTTCGCTACCCTCTCGACAAGTACTTTAGATTTTATTAAGATACCGGCCACAGCGATTATAAAATGGACAATTAACTGCCACGACTCGATAGTACCCATTATCATTATATTGTTGGCTGGGCGACTGTACAGAAACGGAATATATATATATATATATATGCGTTCGGTGGGATCATATGACTTACATGAGTTAGATATGGAATTTTAACCTTGCTTATGAAAATGTATAATATACGGAGGGATTTCTTATCGTGAAACAGGCTTCAATCTTATAGGCAATAAATAGTATTTTTAAATTTATTTCATTCAATATTTAAAAATATTCACTACTTTATATCTTTATACGATTGTTAGGTAATTAATTTTGTTTAAAAATTCAAAAAAAAAATGTAATTTACTTGTATTTTTTAAGACATTAAAAGATTTACGATAAAATAATCACCCGATAATCATAAGCGTATTAATTTTACATTATACCACAACATTTAAATTTGTTTAGAAAATATGCAATTATAAATTAATAAATAATATGTATATTATATAACTTAACGTCATAAAAGCTCACTTAAAATTAATGCAAATGTATCATCAATATTATTACTAGTTTTTTCAAATTTTTTACAGTACAATTTCACAAGATATTCCTACTTTTCGTTTAAAGCAGGAATATTTTATTATATATTTTTAAAAGTAACAGCGTGGTTTAACTGTTAACAAAATTAAAATTTAATTCAAAATAATTCAAAATAAAAATTATATTCTTTCTTTTGTTATTATCAAAATTAATTTAAATTAATTTGCATCAAAGTTGTATTATTGAAATCCTTGAGTATGCCAAGTTATTATTAAATATACCTTCACATTAATATTAAACAATGCGATTTTATCTAGACCATGCAAATTTTTCTTAGAACTTGTATTAAATAGGTACTAACTTATAACGTTATTCTGCAGTATTTATAATATGATTAACAAGTAACATGTAAAATTATATTCCTGTGGGGTGTAAGGGAAGAATACCACTAAGAGATACGTATTAATTAAATTAAAACACTTGTTGTTTATTAACTCATAAAAACATTGAGTTTCAATTATTCTGTTTGAAACACGTTTATGAGGGTAATTATTGTTGTTAAAAGTTTTTGTTTTGAAACTGTAATGCGCCGAAAATGTTACTCCGACGACATATTTATTTAGCCGGATATATTTATGTATGTAAAATGCATACCTAAACATGAATATGTAGGGTAAATACAAAAGAATGTTCACTCCCATTTTTAATTCAATAATGAATTTATTTCAATTCTTATTTTTGGAATTTTTAAATATACTTAAAGACAATATTATTTCCAAAATATTGATATTTTTTGTAACTGCATAAATCATATCTTATGGTGATACAAACTTATGATTTTCAAACAAAAATCTCTCTTTTTTACTGTAATTTGTTTACAGGGAAAATTTTTTGAAAATTTTGATTTACCCAATTCAAAATTCAAACTAACAGTAGTTTTTTCAGTTATCTATCACCATTTATTCCAAATCTATGATCATAAAGACATAAACCAATTATACTTAGTACAAAAAGTTAAATAACTCAAAAACTACATATTCAAACTAGGATTTAGATACATCAACATTTTCAGAAAATTATCAGTTAAATGATTTACAGTAAAATGAATAGTGGAGAGGGTTCTCATTTGAAAAACAAATTTTTATGTCTACATAATATACTCCTTAATTAGTACAAAAAAAAAAAAAAAACTTAATAATTTTGAAACGTAGTCTTTACCTAAGTATATTTAACTATTCTTTTGAATAGTTGCATTATTGAAGAAAAAAAGGGGATGAGCATTCTTGTTGAATCACCACCCTGTATACACCGTCCCACCGCCACAAAATCCGTTTTGTCATCATTTATTCGGATGCGTTGGCGCGTACACGATAATTAACCGTGTATATCAAAACAACGAAACAAAACGTTTTTCACGGTTATTTTGGCAAACAGAGACTAGAAAATGTAGTTCGGCTGACGGAACAGATCAAAGGGACTATACGCAATCTGGCGCATTAAACACAACGACCATAATATATATATAAACACGCGCGC
The DNA here is from genome assembly GCF_002803265.2 of Melanaphis sacchari. Lineage (NCBI taxonomy): Eukaryota > Metazoa > Arthropoda > Insecta > Hemiptera > Aphididae > Melanaphis > Melanaphis sacchari. The sequence continues at coordinate 4,148,047 of NW_020271635.1, forward strand.
ACGCGTCGTGGGTTGGATTGTAGTATTATTATTCCATCTGACGGAAATGTTGTGCAGTTGACAGTCGCGGCGGCATCAAAATTTGTTTGAAGTATTGTTAAACGACGATGCCATTGGACATGTAGAAATAAACGCGCGGAATATGATATATTTTGATGTCGTACGCGTAGGTATATAGTGCACGGTGTAATTCCTATAGTTCAGGTATATAATACTACACACCATGAATAATTTCAACGGATTTAAAATTTTTTTGTTCAATGGATTTTTGTCGTTTGTGTTATAAACATATTTTATTTTTTTTCATACATTGCTTGGATCGCCAACGATAGGTAAAACAATTTCGGTACGATAACGGAACATTAATTTACTTTATAGTAATAGTATGTGTATACGTCGGATGAACGATTAAAAAATGTTGAAGCATTTGAGGATGTCAATAATAATTGTGAGTTTGTGACCAAGTAGTTTTTGTCAGACAAACGCGTGGACAAATAATTACTGTTCGAATGTTATTGATCGAAATGTAACAAAAATAATTTCGTGTCGCTATTTTGGTGCCTATCTATTATTACATCTTAAGACAAGTTCACAAAATATGGTCCATTAAAATTATACGCGTATATCTTATTCAATTTCGGTGTCCCGTTCTGGTCGAATTCGAAAATATCAAGAATCTATCTGTAATATGGATCAAAACCGATTTACGAATGAGATAAAAAATAACAAAAAAAAAAAAAAAAAACAGGTTTCGCGCGTAAATTCCGAAAGAATGTGTATAATAAGTAATAACTATAGGTAAAGCGCAATATATTATACGTATTCTGTTTGTAGGCATCTTGACGGGTATAAAAGTGCCGAATATTCGATTTATACTTTGATATTATTGATAATAATTGACTATTTTATAATGATATAATGAACATTAAATATAGAGGTACTGACTTGATCTGGTCTGAGTCCGGCGGGCACCCACGTGTACTCCTCAAGCGCACATCCGGAATCGTCGTCCGAGTGTGAGTGTCGCTGTTGCAGATCGCCTCCACCCGCCGTGGCCGACATCGCAGCATGGGAGTGATGCGGATGGTGGTGGTGGAGATGGTACGCAGCGACCGCCGACGGGTCTTTGCGACCGGCGGCTGTGGCCACTGACGCCGTGGACGTGGCCGACGCGCTCACGGCTACTGTGGCGGCCAGCAGCTTCTCGTAACCACCGATCGCTTGGTCGTAACCCGGTGGGCCCGTGGGCAAAGGCGGCAATGGTGGCGGGGGCGTTCCCCGCTTGACGCCGGTCACCGTGGTCGCCGCCGACGATGACATTATCGCCGCGGCACCACTTCCTCCGCACAAGGCCGTTTCGGTGACCTTTGGCTGTTGTCGGTGGCTGTCGTTGTTCTGGTTGCCGCCAATGCTGTGATCGTCACGCGGACAGTTGCAGTTCCGGCACACTTGTCTAAAAAACGACGTGAAATTCCAATAAATAAATAAATAAATATTCCAAAAATATTATGTCTGGTATGACATTTTTTTTTTGAATTTTAATTTGAGTATAGTTGAACAAATCATGTTTTCCAAGTATAAAATGAGACCGAATTCGATTAAATAGTATTACATATTTTTTTTACAGTGTATTGCGCTATCGACTCCTAAGCAATCAATTTTTCTCGGTATCTATGTACAAACCTTTCTTGTACTTCATGCTCAAGTTATAGTTTACGACGTATTTTTTAATGGTTAAGTCATATAATGTATATCTAAATATTCGTGAAACGTAAAATGGATAAGGAAATTCGTTATAAAATTTACTGAATATATACGTAATCATATTATCGTAATGATTGTAGATTATGTTATAGAGTTTAGTCAAATATTAATAAAAAGAAAAACCATTTTTTTTTTTTATCTTGTCTATTGAAATAATTTATACATGTGGAATATAATTTATCTAAAAACAGTTATCAGTATCCAATTTTAAAAATTTATTTTTGAAATGACTCTCTTTCGTGTATATTGTATGTACCTAATAACTATATCTATTTAAAAATGTAGTTTAAGCACAATACATGTGAATAAACGATACATGTATATAAATGTTTTAATCCTATAAAACACGAATATAACTTAATAATTTTATAGTTTGATGAAAATCAATCCTAGAATCTAGGTAATGTACTCTAAAAAACCTAGAGAGATTTTATTAATTTTAATCTGCTTTATTATTGTTTTGGTACTTAAAAATATTAAAAAATCGATTCAATTTTATCACTTTTGGTATATAATATATGATTAATATGTAAATTAATTTCATAGTTACGTATTTATAGTATTTTCATAACTGTGCCGTTAAATCAAAAAATACTAGTTCAGGAAAGTAAACTTGTAACTTTTATCATATTTATTGTAAATATATATGTAAATCAAAAACAGCTCATCGTAATAAAAGCTTTAAATATATATAATATATTATCAAAATCAACTATACACGATAATCTGCATAGATTTAATTAGCAAGTAATTTATTGATATGCCAAAACGACTGCCCATTTCACCATAATATTATCAATTATCTGATATGGTAATCAATTGAAACAATAATATTAAAAATTATTAATACTTTCATACATAATAATATGTCCGTCTAGGTACCTGCTGCATACTATAAAAACAAATTTTAACATATAGAAATAATTTCTCGAGAATCAAGTTAAACTTTTAAATAAAAGCTTTTGGCTATCATTTCTATAATTCAGAATTATAATATATATTTTAATTGTTAGTTTTTAAACATTTGAACCTCAAATTATATCAAGTGGTACAAAATACAATTTTCCGACTTCTATGTAATATTATATTCGATAACAAAGACAATATAAGTATTATAATTTTTTAAAGCAAGTAAAATATAATAAAAAAAAATAATCAAATCTTTCTCTAATCATAGTTCAACAGAGTGAATAGACAATCATTTTGTTTATGAGGCGAGACATAAAATGTATATAATATGGTGGTAGCTATAATATTTAGGTAGGTATATTATGTAATAAAAAAAAATTATATGGAACGTTTATTTGTGAATTAGGATTATATTATTATAATGTAATAGGTATGTCATTTTCGTAGCAGAGTTGGTGACACTAACGGTTATCCCAATTTATTATATTATTATAATCATCATCATCATCATCATCATCATCATCATCATCACCATTGTCATAATCATAATCATAATTATTATGATTATAATAATCAAAGTCGTTGTTGTCATCATTCGAGTCTCGAATATTAGCCCCAAAGATAATATTATACGCTTTTCGTTACACAGTTTTGTGGGAACCATTGTCCAGCAATATCTGATTTTACGTTTTGATATTATATATATTAATATTTACTCGGTATACGAAGCAGTAATATTTATTGAATATTATACATACCTACACATACACACACGCACACACAAAGCGTGTATTTTTGATGTTAAATTAGAGTATTAAAAAGGTTACTTATAACTGCAGTTCGTACATACATATTATTATGTTATATATATAATATATCTATGTACGTCGCGGCTGTGTATAGTATTATGAAATACAGAATTTTTATAGGTATTTTTTATTTTTTTTTAATAAAAAGCTTTCATATTATTTGCAACGGATCTGTATGAATACTTTTTATGCAATAATGTAAAATATGTAATATTAATTTTGGACGAAAAGATAAAGTCTGTAAAAAGATTTTTTTTTTTCATTTCTTTTCGAGTCTGTAAAATTCAGCATTCGATAATATTTCAAATATTTAATTGTTACTTTGAATAAATCGATCTATCTATGTACGACATAAACTCAAAATAATACTACAATAAAATCAGATACCTATGGACTATGGTACACAATTTAATACCATACGTTATAATATGATTTCATAATTTACTACACGATTTATATAGTGATAAAAACATAATGTTTATGATATCGATAAGTTTATAATAATAAAATATCACAACCTATAACTATTTAAAGCATAGAGTTAAAAAATAAATTTCCATTATAAGAGCGTGTTCATAAATAAAGATTTTACTGTTAATACGCATAAAATAAAATTATACGAAGTCGTCTCATGTGGAGAAAACTCGTTTTAATGTATAAATATAATTTACAAAACATTTAATTGGCAAATAAAATTACAGTTAAAAGAATATTACTTAAGTTTATTTATAAAACACTTGATACCGAGAACAATGTAAGAAAAATGATGTTATTATTAAAATAATTATTGTACATGGTGATTGATAAATGTGTTATATCACAACACCGTTTAAGTTAACAATAAAACATAATAATATAATAATAATTATTAACACGCATAGATTGTTGACTGTTTACTGAAACAGTATGTTAGTCTAATTCTAATAGGTAAATAAAAAAATATTATTTTTATTTTTTAGAAAACTAATAGAGCAATAACAGGAATGATAAGTCCAATAACAAATAGACGTATCTAGCTTAAAAACAATACAAAATGCGTGCGTGTTAGTGAAATAATACGTATGTTCCCCGCTATATCGCATATAAAGAATTTAAGATTATTTTTAGTTAATTATTTAGCATTAAATTAGCGTGAATTTGTGTGGCTAATTTGGAAGTGTGTTTTGCACCTGAATCCAGTCAATACTTCACCCTAAAATTAAAAATATAGAGTCTTAGAGGCCTCAAACCTTTACACAGCAATCTCGTCAAGAGGTAATAATATTACATTCATACTTATTATGTTTTATATTACTAAATATTTATTATAATATAACTTTTTATGGTTTTGATTTTATTTTTATACGCATATCTCATATTTTTTGAGATTTAAAGAATGTTTATAACTTTGTTTTTAATGTCTTTAGACTATTATGGGGGGGGGGGGATATCACATTTTTTTTTAAAACACACTTTTTCACTCAAGAAAGTTGAATATATTTTTGTTTATATATATATACAAGTATACATATAAGATTGCTATTAATTAAAGAAAAAATAAATTAGTATAGAATACAAATTAGTCAAACTGTTAACCGTTGTCGAATTCTTTTTAAGTAAAAGAAAATTATTTTTAATTTATTGTTTGTTGTATATGTGTAGGTACAACAAAAAACAATATCCTTAAGTTCATAGCTAATAGAATCAAAAACTACTTGACTGATTTTAACGAAAGTTTCGATGATTGTTGTTAGAGATACCAGAAAAGTTTAGAGAGCGGTTTAAACTACGTTCGTAAATATAGTACTATATTTAATCTGCTACAGGTGAATTGTGTTTCTTTTCGAATTATTTCACCAAGCGAAGTATACTGACGCCGAATTTTCTTTAAACTGAGGTTCAATTAAATTGAAATATATTTAATTATAATCGTATTTAATATTTTTTCATTTTTCACATGTGAAATTGGATTTTACAGCTAGTAGTATATCATATTATTATAAAATATACTTGTTTATAGGAAGGCGGTGAAAAATAATATCTAGATATTGCGATCTAGCTAGACGAATGAGTTTTATTTTTAAGAATAGTCACGATAATAATAATAATAATAATAATAAGTAATAACATAATATAATGTCCTGTGCGAAGGCGCGCGGGCTACGGATACGATGGACGTATTCACCATTGGGGCGGCTGCCATTCGGGAGGGGGAGGGGGGTAAACTAATAAAACCGGATAAAAAGTAGCCGCCGCAGGTCTATATTAAACGCATACATACTATAATTATTTATGCTAATTGTCCGGCGGTCCATTGTACGCGCGCTAAAGGCTTCAGCGCAGTATAAATCACTGGCATGGCCTCACGGATATATTATTATAATATTATTAAAGACGCGTATACCTACACAATATAAGACCCATACGGGCCATACGTGCAACAGCAGCAGAAGAAATCTCTCCCGGGTTATAATAGGCATGATAAACTCCACACGATGGCGTACAATATTCATTTAACATTTCAATTGCTGTGCAGCACACACCGCGTAAACGATGATATAGTCCTTAGATAATCGACATTTTTTTGTCTATGAGAGCTCAGATGATGGGTTGGTAAAAGTGCGTTTGAGAGAGGGGTATATAGAATTTCGCGGCTCCTCGTCGTTGTCGTTGTCGTTGGCATGACACACAGGCGTATGAGTTTTCACTTCCAAGTACCAATTATTATTACCTATTATTATTATCATCATTATCATCGTCATCATCATCATTGTCATTAGTCATTACATTATTATTATTATTATTATAGTTGACCTGTATATTATATCATTATATACGCGTATGTAGTTTACAACTATATGGGTATATTGCATGTAACGAGCATATATATGTATATAATATGTGCCTATAACATATATTACATATTACATATTACATATATATTATATATATATAGGTAGGTGTGACGTTTGCGGTAATAATTCACGAAAACCCGCCTTGTGCGTATAAATAAAATATTATAGGTAGGTAGTAGGTACTTATATAGTATATAATATGTAATAACACGATAATACATGATGCCGGAGAAGTATTTGATTGTGAGATTACTGCGCGACCGTAATATGGATCAAATGAATTTACGATATATCCGCACGAGCGCGTACTATTATAGGATATATAGGTACGTGCCATGACATCACTTGTTTGAATGTCATTGTAAACTATATAGTTCTAATTTATAATAATAATAAAAACATATGTGTCCGAACTTCTGTTAAAATTATTTATAAAATGGCAATATTATATTAAACGAGACAAGAGCTGGATAAAGTGTCAATATTACAGTGGAGAAAACAATTTTTGCCTCTCTCCTGCTACATAATTAAAATATAACTTATTTAAGAATATAAAAACTAAATATTAAAATTATTTTATGTCATGATCATTACTAATAATTTTTTTTTTTTTTTTAATGTCATAAAAATTAAACAAACTATTTATAAATAATTATTGTAATATTTAATTTTTTTGGGATAGGTAGCTTAAATTTTATTACTTGGATTAAATGTTTTTTTTTGCATCTAGGTTAATGGGTTTTGAACGAGATAAATACAACTTTTCATATCATCGTGATCGCTGATATAAACTGATATAATATATTGCGAGGCAGAGTTATGATTATAATATCTACTATAGGTTCATCCTTTAGGTCTGTAAGTATAAAGTCCACAAATAAAATGTCGTAAAACTGTGAAATTGTACTACTTAATTATTATAAGTTGATAATTATTTAACGTATGTCTGAAATAATAACTGTATGCGAATATACGTGTGAACAATTATTATTATTCGTAGGCAGCTTATTAATCGTACACAATACGTAATTAAATAATGAATAATTAAATAATAACGAAATGGAGCTATCAAGTAGCATAATAACACTTCCATACCGGGTTTGGATAAATAATATATTCTGAATGAAATGAGGTCGGTATAGAACAAAACTACTGCAGTCATGTAATGGGCAATTAATGTGACAATTTCGATCGGTAAATGAAATTTATGTTTATTTTGGATTCTATATATAACTTAAATTAGGTATATTATACAGTAGGTAGTATTTATATATATTATATTATACATTTTTTTTGTTTTATTGTCAGCAAGTTTCGTACAACTAAGTAATAACATATTCTAATATTGAACAACTAAAAATAATATATTATTTTATTTTTAATTAATGTAAAAAAATATTGACATTTTATTTTCATATATTAATTTTCTGATCTTGTTTAAAAATAAATAAAATGAATACTTTCATTAATTTAACTGTGGGAATTTGTGTCATTTGTAAAATTAGGGAATTAATTCAGTTTACTAACAGCTTTCCAAGTATATAATATATATTATTTCGAATCTTGAAAAAGTCTGTTGTCTGATGACACGTATAAAGAAAAAAATTACAAAAAATGACTAGACAGAAAAGGTCTGACGCGTTGTAGGTGTGGTTTAACGAATTGTGTTTTTTTTACTACAACTGTCCAGTTTTCTCACTATTGTTCACTGAGTAATTATTACTTATTTAAAATAATATGCAGGGCAGTAAAATGTAGTATTATAATTATCCATCCAAGCATATAATAATAATAGTAATAAAAAGTGTAACTATATATAGTTTCTTGTAATTAATATAAAGACTACGAACAACATATATATCTAGGGTTCTATTTATTGGATTAATTATATTAATTTTGCTTGGTCGGAAAAAATGACAATATTGGTTTTAAATAATCGAAAAGACCATTTATTTTTTAGATTATATTGGCACAGAAGTGATATATATATATATACTCGTATATATATAGAGAACGTTGACTGTTTTTGATAGTTCGTATACCCTTTGTTTAAATACTTAAATAGCTTAACTTTAAAAAATAATCATAAGTATTTTTTAACTTATTTTCTATGAAAATTAGTATTATATAATAAATTGTACAGTGTTTTAAGTTTAAATACAATTTAGTACTGGAACGTTAAAACTCTAATAGATGCAGTAGTATAAATTTTGTTTTACTGAAATAGTTCCCTGCAGGGTAGTATATTATATTTGTAGTGGGTAATCGCGATAATTATCACCAAGACGTATCATTTCAAGATGACCCAAAAGTCCTCATAACTTGTACTTAGATATAATGATAATTTCGGGTTTTGAATTATTATTATAGGGTTGGCAACAACGAATTCAAAATATTTCACCAAAGTCACAGTCTATTGTTTACTACGTAAAATAGTAATCTCCATTATTTTAGCAAAACGTCTTGAGAGAGTAGTATAAGTTAGACATAAAAAATTTAATTATCAGTACTATTACCGTTCATTTATTATAACAACTAAAGAATTGCGAGTATACAACGTTACGTTTATATTAATATTAAGTTGAAACATTTACCGTAAAGGCATTACGTTCTGTTTAATTATTTCATATTACTCATTGTAGCTCATACTATTTAATATTTATAAAATCGTATCACACTGTATTATTTATTAATACCTATAATGGTACTGATATTAAAGTACTGCTTATGCGTACGTTTTATAATAATTTACGTATCGCGTTTGTGTTGCAAATGGTAATTAAATTTATACACTATAAAGATGTCAGGATAATTTACGAGAGAAAAAAAATGGTCGACTGGCACAGCCTCACCTCGACACACGGCTAATCAACAGGTAATACACCAGACCCATACAGCTTTTTGTACGATTCGTAGGTATATATAAATCGTATTTTCGTATGCAGTCGGTTTTGTGAATTTATTTTCAATCTGACTGACACAAAAACATTTATCGTCACAGCGCATGTCGTTTGTGTATTACACACAACCTAAATATTATTATCATTATATTTTATGCTTACGTCCTCTTCATTTGAGATTGACAACCTATATACCTAATATATGGCTATATGTATATGTACGTTTAGTACTTGTATATAGGTACAATATATATAAATATATGAAGCGTGGTCACGGACTTACAATATATAGCTACACACAACCGTTGGTAGACTGGACAACTGGTTTTTATATTATAGATGCCTATACGCAATATAATATAATTTAATATTATAGTTTATACCATGCCAGATATAAATACAAACGTATGTGTAGTAGGTGTAAATTGCCGAGGTTAACCGAACGCGCGCATAAATACGTATATGTGTATGTGCGAGTGCCCGTTTTCTTTATCCTCGTCCTAAAAAACCTACACACATTGTTAACTGTCATGTCGAAGGTGTTAAACGAGAGGAAAATGTCAGTTCGTCATTTACCTGCAGCTTGTTGTGCACATTGACTTTCAAAAGACACTACGGCATTTCTCGTGAATACTTGCATTGGTACACACTTTACATACAGGTGTAAAACGTATTATAAATATGCAGAGAAATCTGGGATCAGAAAGTGTATGTTTCACTGCAAGATGAAGTCTCAAAAGCTAATAATATATACCTAACACATATTGATTTGTAGACAAAATACATATATATGTATATTGTATATTTTATAAATAATTTTTACTAAGATAAAATATATGATATACACATATCTTGTCTGTGTATTTATGTATAATACACATTATACATAGGTATCCAAGTTTACGATGGTTTTAAAATAATAAAAATAAATAAACTTGAGAACATAATTGTAACGCAACACTGATGCAGGTACTTGATTACCACAGTAATTAACATAATGATTTTTATTTGTTCATTATTCATGAGCAATGAGTAAAATATCATGCTGGACATTTACCCGGAAATAATAAATTTAATTACAGCTTTATGTAATGTTACAATTAAATAATATAAAAAAATTTTATAGATCCGTTTAAAATTGTATACATCCGTATACCACGCGCATGAATTTTGCAAAACCGACCTCATCATAAGTTTTACCAACGAGTCTGATTTAACGCGTTCCAGCATGTGATGAATTGTTTAAATATAAAATATTCGTATTTTACGATCGTATATTAAATAAATTCCCCGTCCTCCTAATCCTCCTTACAACCACAATACACACACACACACACATATATATTATATTATGCGCGCGCCAAAAGAAGTGTGTATACTGTATATAGTGTATACATTATACATATATTATATCCGCGGTGTATGGTTATATCCGTTTAAAATCGAATTCCCGTCGAACTAATGGACTTTGTATATATAAAAGAAGAAAAAAAATCATGACTAATGATTGTCCAGACATCCTGTGTACAGCCACCGCGGGGGCTTTCTTGGACGTGCGCCATTGTGATCCCGACCGGATAATCTCGGTAGCAGACTGACATTCGAAAAAATCGGAGGTTTGATAAGCATTTCTGTTCGTAAAATGGGTATATATATATATATACGCGGGGACGAAGGCTACGATGACGTGGCAGTGAGGTGGAAGAAGGACAAGATTGATTGATTGAACTTCTTTGCGGGCTCCTATAACGCCGAACTTCATGACACGTTATTGGATCTCAATTTGGGTAGGTACCTATCTAACGCACACGTTGTACAGATACATGAAAAAAAAATCTAAAAGAAGATTCCATCGTATTCTATGCATGCCTATTGCAGATCGAATTTATAATATATTTATAAACAGGGTTCTCCAAAAAATTTTATCGTATAATCACCTGACTAACTACATTGTGTATATATGTATTTAGTGATGTTTCGAAACGATCGAAGTCGTAGGCGATTTGTATGTTCAAAAATAACGATGATCATAGGAGGAAAAATAATAAAAACAATTTGAGTTATTTGAAAACGAAAATATCTTTTAGATCAATCATTTGTAAAGTTATTGTAAAGGCATACAATCGAGTTCAAAGATAGTTAATAACATATGATAGATACGTAGATAATATGTCAAATGAAATTGTTTTAGATTTATTGAATAGTTTTGGTTTAATAAAAAAAAAATAAAACTACTAGACAATGAATACGTACTGCAACTAGTGAATATCAAATTATATAAAACTAGATGTATGCTTGGTATCTTTTACCAGATTTTTTAAAATTATACTTTTTAATTAAAAATCAATTAATTTCCGTAAAATTCCATTCAATCATATTATCTTGTATGTGTAATTTATGTAGTACCTAGTTTAATAATGGTTATTACTTATTTCTTTTAAACATTATATTTTAAATCAATACAATCTTAGCATTCTTTAGTCTATTTAGAATAAATATATTTGTGAAACTTGAGAAGTACAATACGTTTGAGATATTGATTGAAAACTCCGGGAAAATTCTTTTCGCAGGAAAAAAATATATTATATTATGTTTATTTTATTTAATAGTAGATAAAATCTTTTCTCTGTTAACGTTTGTTCAACTTCAAAAATTACTTAAAGATAAAAAAAATAAAAACGATACTTAATATTGTAAATGTATATAAAAAGTCAGGGTAACAAGATTTTTTTCATTTTATCTTAATAAGGAAATAATTGGAAATAATTGTATTTCGTCATTAAATCTCTTTAAAATGTCTTTCTTTTTTTTTTTTGGTTTATAAAACTTCAATGGTATTTTTTACTCTTGATAACATTATTATATACATCTTTACTTCTATATTATCGTTCTATTATTTTTTTTGAACACGGTTTGTATAAAAAATAATGTTATACTTTTACTATACACACGCTGATATATTATAGCATAAAACTTTTATTTATAAGTAATAACAATATATTTTTATTAAAAAATAAATCTCATAATTCACGAAAGTTATATACTGGTCAAAAGTTAAATACTGATTGGTTATGTAATATAATACCGTAATAACCCGTAATATAATAATGGTCAATCAATAATTTTACAGACTAGAAATCTCGCTTTTAGTGTGCCCTCGGCGTCAACATGTTATAACAAGTGTACCAAATTGTAGTTCTATGAATTCCGGAAAAATGACCACAGAGGCACGTATCATACTCACATTCTATATTATGTATGGTGTAAATATACCAATAACCATAATTACGTGTAATTGTATAGTTATGTTGTTTCGAACGCAAATGCATGTATACTATTTTGTAGATCTATGTATAAAATTGCATAAGATATAAAAATATAATAAAATGACTACGCAGACATTATATTCTGAAAGGATTAGAAAATTTAAAAATATATTTATTTAATTGGCTGGTGTTGTCAAAACAAATAAAGTTACACTATTTTTTTTTTTTTTAATAATTGGTACAAATTCATACGTGTTCATTTATAAACTGTATTTTTTTTTATTTATATAAAATTTATAAACTTATTCTGACCGTGGGCTGTCGAAACAATCACGATTTTATGTATAATTTTATTTATAACAACCGGTTTTATAAATTCAAACCACCAATGTTTTTATTTCAAATATTTGACAACAAGGTAAAAATTATCAAAAATAATGCATAAACAGAGAACAGTTTTACATTCTGTTAATTGTTCATGTTTAAGCAAAAGGTGTAATTTAAATATAGTTTTTGTATCACATATTATTTTTTCGTTAGGTAAAAGGACAACAAATATTCAATTAATCATACATATGCCAGCGTATAATTCTAAAGAAAAAAATGTCTATAGTTAATTTTAACAAGTGTAATCAATCTTAGAATTGATTAATGTCTGATATAAACATATAGTAATTAGGCTAAGAATTAAAAACTACTTACACCTATTAAAATATTTTGTTTTTATTTTAATCATTACTAGACAACTGAAAATTTAAGCTAAATATTATTGTAAATGTGCAGTGTTATATTTTATTTAACGAAGAACTTAAAATATTAATGCGTAGGTACATTAATACTAGTAGTTCATTATTAATTATTTTCAATTATTATTGCTTTTTATTTTATAACGTCGAAATAAATGCGTTTAAAAACTTAACTTCCTTGTCTACAATGTACAGTACCGTTTTAATATTATTATATAATAGCCAATAGACAAGTTGATCGATAAAAACTTTAGAAACATTTATTTTTAATGGATTTTAGTTAATTTAAATTTAATTATTATTAAAAGAAATAAACATACATAATAGTATAACGTAATGCATTTGATTTTTAATCTAGAATTTTTTAACTTTAAATTTAGTATCATATATTATAAATGAGAATAAACTTTTAAAAATCTTAACATTAAGACTGGTTTATACTCGTAGTTACAGTATATTTTTCGGATTGTACGAAAAAATAGTCAAAACTGACCGCGAAAACGAGTGCATTCTGTTAAAAAAAAAATCACTCCGTATACTACGTGACCTGTAATAATCACAAATAAAATGAGACCGCTCACTATTCATCCGCCTACAGTATAATGATTAACATTACATGCAATTCCACTAAAATATAGGTATATTGTATACTGTTCAGTGTTCAGCGCGTCTCAATGACGCACCAATTACGAGTACTTTGAAAATTGTTTTAGTCGACGATCAATGCAGATTTTAGCGCGCATAGCTATCCGACGGACTTTTTTGACAAGACGTATTACTGAAGCAATTAATACAATTTATTAGTGAATAGCGTGAATTGTACCCTTAGAATAAATAGTAATTGTAATTTCGTAAGCGCTGATCTATCGTCTAGTGGATTTCAATAAGATATAATAAAATAGTATAAAATAACATAAATTTTATCTGGGCACTATAGATTTATTGGAATAAATATATTCCCGTTTAATATTTTATACCGTAACCCTTCCGAACTGATTTAAATATTTCAAATTTCTGTAACCATATATAAATTTATTTATATAATAATATAATATATAATGCAGTATTATAATGTCACTACCGCACGCAGCTTCTTTATGGAGAACTATTCGTTTTTAATGCCTTGCACAATCTTCGATCAAATTCTATCGGTTCCGTCCGTATATACTTACCCATATATTCGATATCGTATATTATATGGCATTATGTACGTTATATATGCGTGATGCGAGTATAGTATATAATAATGTAATATAATAGTGTGTCGTCGTGGAAGCAGTCTAGACAAATTGCGCGACCGGCCGTCGAACGATCGTGGTCTTGCGACTATATTAATAAAATATTATACACACTCACACACATTATAGGTACCTATATCATCCTATCAAGGAACGGCGAAATCTGTTGCACGCGTCGATGGTATATATCTACTCTCTAACGACCAGACGACCGGGGTCGAGAAGATCATTAATAATTCATGGACGCTGCAACGAAGGGGCAAATGTGCACACGCATATAATACATCAAAAAAGAAAAATCTCTCTGTGCATATAACACGGTACTGTTGCAGTTGTGCATATGCGAAATGGTGTTATAATGCAAATTATCTTGAAGGAATCGCAGAATCGCTGTGAACGAATATATATGTCTACATGACGGGGCTATATCTCTCTTTCTCTCTCTGTCTCTTTTACCTACCCTCACTATATTTATAGCATAGGTACAATAATAAAATTATAATTATTATGAAACACGAGAGCATCGTACCTATATTATATATCCGCGGGAAAGACAACTGTCGAGAATGCGGTGGACCAGCAGCAGCTCCTGTGACACGCCTTGTTACAGCAGCTGACCATAGATATAATATAAATGTTAACGTGTGGATTTTTCTTTTGATATAAAAATGCTATTGTAGAGCAACAACGCTTTGTATATAGGTATACACACTCACATACACGAATACATATTTATTATGGGGCCAGCTACGTTTTTGAGACTGTTGAAGTAATTATACGAAGGAAAAAATTCTTTTAAACATGGTTATTAACATATATGTACACCGACCGAAATCCCATGTAATAAATAATACACACACACATACATACATATATATATATATTCTGACTACGGTCCAGCCGACCGTCTATTTGATAACGGTGATTTTCACTCAATAACCATTTGCCCTGGTCGAAGAATTAACATTTTTTAACTATTTGGATAATGGAAATGAAAATAAACTCGTCGAAGGATTACATTGCAGTTGTTGTACTGTCTCTCGATGATATATAATATTTATACGTATTATTACGTACTGTTTGTGTACATTTATTGTAACTGTAAAAATAATTCGAGGAGAAAACAGCAAGCAATAAATTCAACGTGTTTTTCGATTAGTTTTTTAAAATAGTATAACGTAAAATAATGTTCTACTTGAAACCATTTTATATAATATAATATACGTTCGACTTCGATTTTTGAGCTTTTGAAATGCATTTCTATTAATATATTAACATTTTAATGTTATTCTGCGTGTTTAAAGTGACAAAGTTACCAAGAATGTCGTGACCAAAGTTATACATTATGTAATATGTAACTCGCAATGCGTCAAAAAGGTAACGTTTCACAAATTCACTCTGTAGAGTGTATTTATTTAGAAACACCTGTTATATGCGTATAGTTACTTTATTGCTGCGGTTACATTTTCGACGTTCAAAAAATAATTTTTGAATTCATAAGATTACAATTTTTTGTGTCTTTTATATATACGTACGTTATACACATGCACTGTAATGAATTATATTGTATTAATAGTATGATATTCTTATCACATTTTAAAAGATCTACATACAAAAAATAAGTAAAACATACTTTTTACACGATTTAATCTCAATTTCGGAATTTAAAAATATATTTAATATTACTAATATCAATTTTTTGTCATTTATTTTATTTTTACATATTTTCATTTAATGAAATAATTGTATATTAGTTTTTTTCCAAACCATCTAAATCTAGGACTGTTAAAATACTATGATATTATATTTTGCACTATGCACGATATAATAATAATATGTCCTTCACTGCTCCGGGCATAATATTATTTTATAAATACGTATGTATAGTTATAGTAGTGCATGGAAATTAATCTTTGTTTGACGGCCATATCAAATTACACGCAAGAAAATAAATAGACGACGTCTGCGCGTACAAAGAATATCTTGTTATTTTTCTGAGGATTCACGAATCACCGTAGTACGGCTCAAATCGTCGTCGAATCGCACAAACCCCGATTGGGTACCCAGGCGGATGTTGGATTCCATCTGTCAGTACTATAGCTGTACCGTCACGGTTCGTTCATGACGGATAAAATTAAAAGATAATAATCAGTGTATATCGGTGTTGTTTTCCTCGGCTTGCACGTACAGCAGTCGCACACACGCAATACCTAGCCGGTACCATTCAAAAGAAAAATATGTATTTATATATATAAGAAAGAGAGAGGTACCAAATAATAATAATACTGTATCGTAAAATAACATCAACAATAATTGTGGACCGTATATATATATATATATTGTATTTTATTATGTGAGAACGACGTTGAATGTACATTTGTGGTTAGAAGGGGAATACAATCACGTATAGAGAGATGGCGGCCTACTCCTAAAAAATAAAATAGAAAAAAAATACAAGTATAATTTAATATACCTCCGACGTGGACCAAATTCACGGCTATACTTTATGTACGCGCGATACCAGCACGCGTTCTTGTGGCTTCGGAAGTCACGTACCCTGTGTGGCGACGACATCGGCAATGAAGGTGACTCGCGGATCATTGTCACGTGAACCCGGCGGCGGTCGATTATCACTATTATTATACGCGTGTCTATTATGTTTTCTGATTCGGTTATACATGCTGCAGAAGATTTTGTTTTTTATATAAAGTGGCATCGGTGATTGAATATTGCGTGTACTTATTACGAATGATAGATACAAATAAATACCGAATTTACAGATACCTAAATAATAATTAAATATTATATCGGTCTAAGTCACGAGGTTTTAATAATTTATAGATCAAACACTGCTATTTCCTACAGTACAGAGTATATATGCGTATATTTAAAGTGTTTACATTTGTTGTTCAGAACTTTTCATGGCTTTTCATAATATAGCCACTACTATTAGCATCCATATAATATCCAGAATTTTTAGTAGTGTAAAAATATGTATACAACATAAATACGTAGTATGATATGAATTTTAATTTTAAGAAATTAACCTATTGTAGCGTTTCTTTAATACAATTTCAGTGAACTAATTTATGTACATAGGTAATAATAATAAAGTATAATAATATTAATGAGTAATTTTGTACATTATTTGAGAGGTTTTGTGTAGTGAAGCTTGTCGGCAGCAGTAAAGAAGACTTAATTGACAAGTTCTCGCTATTTACTATATTATAATATGCATATTGTCTCTTTCTCTCTCGATTTTTCAGTCATAATACTTGAAGTACACTTTACAGTGTTTACCTACCAGGTTTGGTTGTATGTATGGCACTCATCATTCACCACTTTTATACGTTCAAACAAACGTGCGTTTATAGTCTTTTTATGAGTTTCGATCTTTCTTTTGTTTAATTCACGACACCACTTTGATGTGATAATGCAAACGAAAATTTCCATAGCTAATTAGATTGTTCTAAGAGCATTGACGATAAAAATTGAAGTTTATCAACCGTTAAAAGTTTAAAACGGCTTATCGTATTGCGTAAACTAAATTAAATATCGCATTATGAACACAATCTAAAACGCTGTTCGATAAATTTTTAACAATAATTTATGCGATAGACATACTACAATTTTTTGTACCTATTTTCGATGACATAATTATTACTGCACGTGCAAGATACAATTTATACTATTCAAATCGCCAATTGTACATTATGTTCAATTATAATAAAAAATCATTGTATATAATGTTCAATCATAACCATAGACTGCTGCAAGTGTCTTGACGACAATGATACTAAAAAGTATTTTTGACTTATGTATTAGAATCGTTAATATTATTATACGAAGTGTCTAAGTATACGTGTTATTCAAAATAAACGTAATAGCCATTCAAAATGATTTGTATGTGTTTACTTTCACGTCATTTTTCTATTGGTGTTAACTAATGTTTATTGATTATGATTTCTTCAACAACTATATATTTTATTGCATGTAAATTGTATTCATAATTTAGAAAATAAAAAACTGACACTCCTCAAATAAAAAATAAATATTTTATTAAAATTTTTTAAGTATGATCGAATAAATATTATACATTATTTAGTATACAATATTTATTTAACTCGCCCAAGTCAAATTATTATTGAAATATAGGTCACATAATTAAGACTATTCTATTGAAATTATAGCTCAATACATTGCATTGGTTGGTACGGTCAGTTAAAAAATGTAAATATTATTTAAAGCTACTTTAAAAGATACGTTATAAAAATCATGATATAATTATCATATGCCACATACTATAGTTGTAATTTATTATGTTTAATGCTTTATTTTTACTGGAATCCTAAATTATGGTATAATAATTTAATATTTACATATGTAATTTTATGTTTATAAAAAATAGCTAGTAATTAAAAGATAAGAATAAATTAGATATGAATTCATCAAATATCAATTGATAATAAAGAGACATGTTTATCATACGGGTTTTATACACACATGTTGTTGTTTTTGTATAATTTTAAAGTAAATAAAAAATATATTATCACCACCTATAGTTTGTAGGTTAATAATTAAGGTCCTAACTCCTAATCTTTTGAAAATAACTGTTATTTAAAACAGCGTCTTAACACAAATTACACGATAAAAAGGACATATTGTATTAGTGCAATGCTCATTATGTATTTGTATATCGTATTTAATAATTTATATTTATTTCTCATTAGTTGGGTGTATAAGCTGACGATGAGTATGCAAATAGTTGTCTTCAAATAAGAATCTTAATATTTTTTTTCTTTTTACTTTCTGAGATGTTATCGTTCGTTAGTGTTGTCTGTGTCTCCACGCACTCTGTGAAACAACACATCAAAAACCTGGTGGTCACCGCTATGAACCGGTTGTCGAATATAGTAAAAGTACTATTTCTTGTGAATTTAAATTTACACGTCACGCGTGCGGGGAAATTCAACGATAAGTTAGTGAAATTAGATATAAATGAGCTAAAGAAAGAGGATATTTAATTTAAATTTTAATTAATACTATTGGTATCGTAGAAGTAATTGTGAAAATTCTGTTATATATAAAAAAAAAAAAAACTAAACAAAAAATCGAAGTCGATATTGTTTTTCAGTTACGGTTCAGTTAGTTCAAGGGTTAATTGACCAGTTAACAGCTTAAACGAAATGATTTAATAAAAATAAATCAAAATAATAATAATTTTTTTATTATACATTTTTTTCCTACATGTTAAATGAAATATTTTGTTAACAATAATAGCATTTTAGCGCAATAAATTAAAACAGCACATTTATTATTATTATTTTATTCATAGCACAATGAGATTAGACACTTAATGATAAACAAACAAAATAATATTTTATTAATTTAACGAACAATAAGTATTTTTTAAAGAATCTTATTTTTGTACTAATTTGTTATGATGCAACAATCATCCCACGGGCAAAGACACAACAGCGGTTGTCAGGTATTTTGAATGAATTTTATTTTCTAAACCCTTAAAAGTGCGATGATTTGCTACGATTTAGAATTTTTCAACCTTTATTCGTTTAGAAACAATGATAATATTATAGCCATTTGTTGCACCGAAGTTGATGAGTAATATTTTCTCACAGTATTCTGGAGGATATCGATCAACTAACCGTAAATGATAACCGGTAGGTAATAAACGGCTTTGTGGGAAAAATGTATGACCACTATTTGTATAATTGACAGCCTGCAAATTGACGTGCATGGGATTCCTGTGTGATGACTTATTATTGTTAGGACGTCAGATTAATACAGTGTGCACAAGCGTGCGTTTGTGTATTTTGAAGAAAGAAACTGAGAGGAACAAATAAGTATTATGAACGATGGGTATAATATGACTACGTTAATAACAAGTATGCACGGTTAATTTTTTAACGGAGAAAAAAATGTACAAAAGAAAAACAATCACTAGTTCTCATACATATGGCATTTTTTTTTTTTTTTATAGAACTAAAATTTAAATTTTTAAGTTTCATAGATATGAGCACAATAATAAGCTACGTACACGTTTTAATAGTGTACTTTTACTGTAGTAAATCAAAAATTACAGAAATTCTAATATTTGTTTTGAGTATTAATAATTTAATCGGCGAGTGTACAAAACTGAAACTTCATACTAATAAAAACAACTCAATTTACTTTCAAAACAAGAGCGAAAATTGTATTTGCATAATAACTCGCGATATAGAAATAAAATGCATAAATTCTATTTATATCTCATTCTTAATTTATCCAAATTAGTAATGTATACATACTATTATAATGTTGGATTTTCACTATAAAGTGCTTAGTGTAATAATATATTTTTATAAAACAAAAATATTTAAGTATATTTTTGTTCGAATTAAAAAAGCTTTGAGATAAAGTTAATAAAGAATTGCTTGTCAAAAACTGTTAATAATTCATATATTTAGGTTTTTATAAAAGTTGCATAGAATAATTCATAATTTATGACTTTTAACGATAAATAGAATTATGTTTTTCAAGTTTGAAAGGAAATTATTTCAAATTAATCGAAGTTATAACATTATTACACGCAAACATTGTTGATATAAGTTTAGTATACTATGGTTTTATTATGCTGATTTGTAAAATATTTGATAAGCAAAGAAATTAACTTGTAGTGCAAAAGTGTTGGAAAATATAAACCTGATGTGATCCAATAAGGAGGGTAAGGCTTGTTGACGTTAATAAAACCATGTTGTGTGCATATACATACCCACGAGATGGGCAATGCACTTCAATCGTCGAGGTCGTTACCAAACTAGAATTTAGGGTGGATTTTTTTTACGTGGTTTCGCAAGACGTCAAATTTTGTAAAGAGCTCTTGATACGATATTGAAGCGATTAAACCGAAACGGGTATTATGTGCACACCGAAGGGTGAAGGATAAAAAGGATCAAGTCGGCTCAAGAGAAAAAAAATAGAAGATTTCATCACCATCGAGTAACAGCTAGATGCTGCAGAGGAGGGATGGACGCCATTGAAGTTTTCTAGTCCCCAGCACGTAACCTTTTGCAATACAACTTTTTTTCTTTTTTAAGTGCCCTTTCGCGTACAATACACTTATACGAGTTTGTAGGTACATTTATAATATTCAGAAAATCGAATAAATTTTCTATGCATATAGAACACATTAATGTGTTTATTTAATTTAAGAATATTATTTTGGTAAACAGTAAGTATAAATACTTTTAATTAATATACAAAACGTAAGAGTAAAGTAAACAATTGAAAATCTTGTATAAAATATATTTTTTTAAAGGTATTGAAATACGCGTTTCGTTATATTAATGTCCTTATTAATGTTGCTTATTCTAAACAAAGATTATAAACATGCATTATTTTTTGGCACTGATAAAATTTTTGATAGCATATCATACATACATAACTGAATTTTAAACGATAATTGTTGTATACAAATTTGTATTATATACCTAAATATTTTAAATTCTAAAATACTATTTATACTGCGTTTTTATCAAACAGCAAAGAATTGAATAATTATATTTTTTAGTATTATTTTAATACATTTTAATTTAATTTCTAAATGATGATTAAACGTTAACCAAACATCAACGGAAAGAATACAAACAATGTAACAAATTTACATAAAATAATTTAATGATTAACTTTATAATTAGCACTACTATAGTTTTATTAAATTAGTTAAATATTTTTATTTTTTTTTTTTTTAAGAGAATATCAGCTAAAAGATAATACAAAGTGTCATATAAGTAGATAAGGTAAGTATGATAAATGAAAATGATTCAAAATAGAAATATTTATTTCTGATTTTAAATGTTTTTCTCTATATTCAATGCATATCAAATTAATAATATATACCTACTAGTATAATTTTATTATTAATATTTGATTTAGTTGTTGAATTTATATTTCAATAATTAAAATTTGAATTAATTTAATCGAGTTATACTTATGGTGTTTAACAAAAATAAATTATCATTAGTTTAGTTTAAATAGTAAAAAAAATAAATTTATAGCAAGGAAATTTTTATAATGTTATTTAAATTGAAAATAATTATTAAAATTATTTTTCATAAACTTATTTTAATAAATATTGAAAATTGGGTGGTTCTTCATAAGTGAAAATATACCTATCAGTATGTCAAGAGAAAAGTAATTTATACTGCCTGGTTTCGTTAAATAACTTTTGAGAAAACATGAAAATTCCAATTTCCTTTTTTTTTTTTTGTCAGGGTTAATGTGTTGATGGGATTTTCTTTAACATATTTAATTTCCATCGTCGAATATAGAATAACGAATTGAAAACTTTTTCCAACCAAACCATTGACTTTATCGTTTCGGTGCAATCGCAAGGGTTTCAAAATTGCGTTTCGTTCAAATTGAGCTCGAGTAACAACGTTTAAACATGGGATTTCTTTCATTTACCTCTCCATTTATGAACGACCAAACAGGAATACGAGTACATCAATGTAGTTTACACCGTAGTGGGTCACAGCAGTGTGGTTTTGGTTCAGGTATATAACGTGTAAATGGACCATTCATGTACCGGCATTGTACAATGGGTCGGTAAATTTACAAGAAAATCGGAATTTCTACCGACATTCCGACGCTTAATCGGCCTATCTAGGGCTTATGCGTAACGGATTTGAAAACCAGCAATTGGCATGGGTGGATAGTCATAGGGTTTATTGCGGTCAGTACATTAGGACACTTGAGTTCATTCGCAGAGAGGAATAGTATAACTTTATTACAATTTTCAAAACTTTCAATAAATCGACATGCATAAAAAATTTAAAAGAAAGAGTAAATATTAATAGTTAACAAACATTTTACATTTTAAGTGATTTAGAAATTTTAATTATAAAATGTATACCTAGTCAAAAACTTTATTGTTAATAGAGTAGTATTAAAATTGTATATATTTATATTTAAATCTTAATCAATTTATAAAAATTTCTAAATAATAAAAATTTTTATATTAGATGTTTTCAAATATTTAAGTGTTTATAAATTATGTTTTAAAAAAAGTATTTTGTAAACATTAAAAAATTTAAATCTAATTTAAACTTGTAAGTTGTAAATATAATAATTCCACTCTAAACAAAATTTCTAAGCTTTATTTGAATTATCTTGAAAATGACTTAAACTTAACATAAAACCTTTAATGGAAAATAAAGCATTTAATAAAATATGAAGTACCGATAAATATTTTTGAAATTAAAGTTCAATTGCCTTTTTCTTTTTTTCTTTTTTATCATTGATATAATGCTATATCGGTTGATGAAATGATTATACGAAAATTATAATAACGGTTGGCAGCTTATTTGTCAATATTTATAGTACATAGAACGATTATTCGTAACCCCATTATTTTGTACAAGTTGGTTCACAAAATTCATGACGCTAAATCGATGCGATGAGTGCTCCTTTTATGCGACACAGGTACATATAAAATAGGAATATATAACATGATATTGAAATTTCCTTTGAGTTTTATGGGTCGTTAATTTATTATTCATAGTCGTAAATTGCTGATGAACAAGTTTAATAAAAATAAATCGCAACGCTTTAGCTTTCAATAAGTTCTTGAATAGTCATATACATTTTCTAATTTTTTATTTATGTACTTAAGTTAATTATAAATAATTATTACGTATATATTATATAATGCTAATTGTATTAATAATATTTCCAATATAGTAGGTATGTTCTGCATAAATACTAAAGAAAATCTATTATTAGCTATTTATTTGTTTTGTAGAATATGTTTTCAAATCGAAATTTTTAAGATATATTTACATTTTAAATAAAAAAAAAAAAAATGGTAAATCATATAACAAGATTAACTCGTTGTCTAAATTATGTGTGATACCTGACTAGGAAAGGAAAATATCCCAGAAAATATTAAGCATTAATGAGATGAAATTCGGTAAGTGTTTACCGTGTACTAATGGATATTAAGTACATTTTTTAACGATGCAGCTCTGATAAGCACTAAATACATTTTATAATTCAAAGACTTTGAACCAAAACTTATCAATCATAATTTTAATAATTTGATTGTCCCCTTTTGCAATGGTAAAATTCAATGTTTTAAATTTGAATTATAACTAGAAATATAACTAGCTAATTAATATTGCAAGGAAATGGAAGGATTTATGATTGGATACATTCATAGTAAAAAAGCTTATTTGACTGTATACGAACTACCGACACTATTTAGGTTAAGTACACTATCTATCAAAATATTTCATACTATGAACGTGACCTTCCAACATTTTTACAAGTTTACATATATTATTAAATATAAGATGTATCTCATATGTTTGAGATATTTTTATTTTTTTGAACATTTTAAGAGCAATATATTTTTTAAGATACCATCTGAATCACGTGTTTTACTTTTTCGTTCACACTGTTTTGTTAACTTATTGCATTCTACATTATTATTTTTTTTTTACGACAAAATTTTTATTTGTCAGAGGACAAAAATAATTTTTCAGAACTTTTCACATACTTTTATACCAGCAATTAATAAATGTAATTTTTTAATAAATAATAATATGCGTTTTACACAATATTAAAATGTTTTTACCTTGTTAATTGATAGCCTACTCTATTTATTATTTATTATTATTAATTTAAAGACTTGAGTACTTTACTTTTTGTTATAGATTTCATTATTTCAAAACTATTTATTTTTTTTTTATAATTATTGATAAACTATTTTAGACAAAAATGTATTTTTAAGCACTCTAAGTTATAATTCTATTTGAATTATTTTAAATTTAGATAAACATTTATTTATAGATGATTTCAATTATTGTTTACAGTATTTTAAGTATTCCTGCTTAACAGTTAACATAAGTAACAGGTATTATAATACAATTTGATTTTTTCGTGAACTTACACACTTTTATCTAAATAATTATTTTGATCACAGTTATTAACTAATTTTTATATTATGCCATTCTCTACAAAATTTTTCACATTAAATTAAGACATCGGAATATTTTATTTTTTTCTTACATGATAATATTATGTTGATACACTAATTATGATTTTTAATTATGAAGTAAATTTTTTATTAAAAATGACAACGGAATAATACTAAACTTTATTTTTTAAATATTTTCTGTTTGTTAGTTTTTTGTAAAGCAAATTTCTATTCTACAACGTAGAATTTTGAATACAAATCTAGCGATAAGCTGATTTTCGTTGACCTACGACTTTCGTTAAAATTTAAAATGTAAAATTAATTATTTTATTAATATTTAACATTAAGACACCATGGATTATATTATTACTAAAGTGCACTGTTAAAATATAATGTTATAAGATATTTCTGTTTACTTTATTTTGATGTAAAATTTAGTTTATATTTACAAAACCAAAGTCTAAAAATTAATTTCATGTTTACATATTAAAGAGTAAAATATAATATTAATGATTTTCATAAATATCACTTAGATCAGTAAATATTTTAAAAGACATATATGGGTCGTACATATATATGAATCAAAAACATTTAATATAAAAAAAAATATTATTAAGTGTATTTAATTATTATCATTAAAATAGATTCATCAATAATCCAACGATATTTAACATTTAATATCTTTAAAAAAGTAATGAGAACAAAGTAAAGAAAATAAATTATATTTAAAAGAAAATATAAATGCCTCAAGCGGCTAAACAGGGAAAATAAATGGAAAAAATACCGTTTAAAATTTAAGACGTCATCACAAAGATTAGCCAACAAACGTATTGTGTAAATAGCCGCTGGACATTTATACAATAACATTTTTTTATTAAAAAAAAATAACTTTTTGCATTCTTTAGCTATTTTGTAAGCATTAAACACAATGAAACTGTTAATTTAATTTCAAATATGAACTATAATAATTTACAGTATTTTAATCGATAAATCGATCGTGAATGAATCTAAGAAAATAAAGATATTTATATAATATGAGCATTTAAATATATATTATAATAGTATTTTTTATCATATATTATTATAATAGTTTCTCAAATAGTATTATATTTTGTCGAAATACATTTCTTTAGCTTTCAGATAATCACGTTTCACGCATTGGAAAAATCGGAAACTCGGGTTTTGTTTATATGCATCCGTAATCTATTCAGTAATACCCACGATACCTTCTTGTATTTAATCAAACGGAGTGGGCGTATAATTATATATAAAAAAACGATTAAGAATATGATTGAATTTCAGACGTCAAAATATACATTCAAATTAAAAATATTATAAATACTTTTCGTTACCAGTTAGGTAATATCAATAAAATATTTACAACTCGGAATATATCATACATTAATTAAATAATAGTTAACAGTATTTCTATAGATATATGCAGATTTTGCATTACGATTACATTAGAATATAAACATAATACATAATATTTACGGATTGCATAGGTTTATCTTTAAGGAAAAAAACCTTTCTACGTATAAATTAGTCCATTTTTTCAAGTGCATTTTAAATTTTGAAAGAAAACCACTGAGTTCAATTCGATTCTATATATTGATTATTAACTTTTAAATAACCGGTATAGGCAGTATTAAAAAATTCGCCAGGATGCAAAAAACTGATTAAAAATATAAGATATACAGTATACACTTATAATATAATATATCTGTGCAAAGAATTTTCTCGTGTTGAAAGTATGTTACCATAATCAATTAAGACAGTTTCATGTTTTCAAGTGTACATATTACAATAAAAATTATTAGATGTAAGGGGTGGAGAGTCTTGATTGTATTTATTTATTTTACAAAAATACTTAAAATAAATTCTTTATTATTTATTGTCAATTAAATATTAGCACTAACATCGAGATCCAACTTAAACGTTATTTGATAATATTATCAAATTATACAGTGCTTTGCCTATACAGTAGTAGATACTCTCATTTACACAAAACATTTAGTGAAAAAGCTGACAAAACGATCATGCGATTATCATAGTATACGAATATCGGTGGATAGACGATCATAGACGATGGCAACTAACCTATCATTGAGCCGGGGCGGGGGCGGCATAAAAGAGACGGTGGACATTTGCTGGAGTTCCATGACCGTGGCTCTGTCACCGCCGCCGTTGACGCCAAAGGCCGAAGACGAAGCGGACTGCTTTTTCGTCGCCCCGTACAGCTGCCGGTAATATTTTTCCTGATCTCCATACATCCAACACACTTTCCACCACTGGCGGCACATCAACACGTTCGACGACGGCGTCTTGTTGGCGGTGGCGGTTACGGACGACGTCGACGAGACCGTCGCGGCGGCGGTGGCGGTAGTCATCGTCACTTCGCGGTAAACCGAAACGCCCATCGCGCGCGAAAAACGGAATAACCCGGCCGAGAATTCACAAGTTCGCGGCAAACGGACAACACAATTCTTTTGACAATAATCGCAAAATCGTGCGCACAAGAACGAGCGCGCGCACTAAACGCATCAGAAACGGCGAAGACGAATCGATGGCGAGACAACCCGTTGCTGCGTTCTGCAGGCTACCGGTCGGATTCGGACACTGGTCCGCCTCGCCACCACCGAGAACGGTCGCCGTCGCTGCCGACGACGACGATTGCCTCGCAATCACCTCCGCGCCGCCCGCCTCTTCCGCGGCCGGTCTCGAGCCGCACACGGTTCGCCGTCGGAGTGGTGTTGGTAGAGGGGTGGGAGAAACACCGGCGGCGAGTCGGCCTGCGATCGTCGTATCCTTTTTCCTTACGAGACTACCTATGTTGCGTTATTATATAGGTTGTATGGTTCGACTGCAGTAAAATTAGACGGTCCGTTTTATATAATATGCGCGTGTAGGTACCAGAGCGCGTGTGCGTGTGGGTCGCGCGTGTTAAAATAATATTATAACGTTATATTATTATATTGTGTAGTAGTGTGGTGCGGGAGACTCCTCGGGGCTAAATGAGAGAATATTCAGGTATTTTTTCTCCTTTTTTTTTTTTTTTTTTTTTTTTTTTTTTTTTTTCGTTTTCATCCTTTTTACCAGCGACGACGGATTTCGTACAGCAACAACAACAACAACAACAACATGCGGTCTAACTTGCAGTGTGTAATACACAAAACCACGCGAACGCACTGCATCGAACAGGTATACCCGCGAGTATATTAAATCTATAGATATTTGTTTAAGTTTTAAACAGGCCAAACCCAATTACATAAATTAGATAATAGAAATTATCAACGTTCATAGACAGTAATACGATTACAGTAAACAATATGAATCAAAAATTAAACAAAAAAAAAAAAACTACTTACAGCATTACCAAGATGTATATGATATTACAATAAATTTTAAATAAGTCAACGTTTGATGAAAAAATCGATTTTTAATTGATTAATTAATTTCATCAATATACAAATGTTATAAAATGAATAATTGTTTGTATAATTAGTTTCTTCATTGATTAGATAAAATGTATTATTAGATCAAAAACTAAGAGTATGGAAGGAAAACCGATTTTTAAAATTCAGGACATAATAATGACAACGAAAAGTGTAAACAGAAAGTGTGAATTTAATCGCAAATGATGTTTCAAGATTTCGAGGTTTAGAATAGATAAAAATATAAAGTATACAAAGAATGTGGTTCCTTGAATAAGAAACATTTAATGAGAGGAGGAATTGTAAGTATTATTGTTAATTTTTTTCTAACTTATACATTTAATACTTGATAGGTTAGGAGACCATCTTCACAATAATAGAATATACCTACCAAATTGGTTTATAATATGATATAGCTATTGGGGTTGGAAAAAATACATACACACTGTAATAATATTATAGAGCCACAGCCCACAGAGTACCTTCCATGTTCAACATGTACTCCTATATACCTTTTATATAAGATCGTGTGTCGGGCTCCGAGGGATGGTGGGACGTGAATCGGGATGGCATGTGCGGGGGGTATTTTTTTTTTTAGAACGTTGGCGCAGGGTTTCTCAAAATATACGCTATATGTATGATATTATACAGTTTAATATTGTACCTATTGTTAGACAGTGTTCGATGACACCGTGTAATAAGTAATAACAACGCAGCCGTGCCCGGCACGTTCCACGTTGAATTTCTCGGGCGAGACGTTCCGGTAATAATTCGACGTGATAACACAAAATCGACCATCCGCCGTTCATAATTCGGCCAAATTAACTGACTCGGCATAATTGGAATGCCGTCTTAACAAGTCGTAATGTCATTTCAATTACAGAGACGACGTGAGATTCCGGTGACGACGAAGACGGCTTGTGCATCACGGCTATTTTACAAAGGAGATTTTCGTCAGAGACGTGACAAATATCTCATTACGAAAATATGTTCTACCTAAAATGCGTCTGCTGCATTATAATATTCAGTGTGATGTAATTAACGTTTGGTATAACGGCATGCAAGGATTTATACGACTGCGTTGTTAGTAATAATTATTATACACACAATTTCTTCCTATTAAACCATCAATGATATTTTGATGTATAGGTAAATTCTGAAAAAAGTATTAACAAAATAATTTATTATTTCCTAATGGTGTCATATTATTTTGATACCTACACAAATAATAATAAAACACCAATGTCAATATTTATACTATATAATATGATCTACGAGAATAGGTACTTAATATTATAAATTTGTTTGATTGGGATAGAATTTACAATTATTGATACAAGATAGTATTGGATGGCTCACTCATGAAATTCGTTATGGCCCACGAAAATCAAATAATTTTGTATTCATATAGATTGGGTTGCAATTGCTTACAAAAATAGAACCAAACTGGTATAGACTATAGACTAAGGAAATTTATTTATTCAAGTTGTCATAGAGTGTATACTGAGGGTAGTCTGCGGGGTATATCCTTTAGGATGTCAATTAATAATATTTTTTGGTAAAATAAATTTGATCCCTATTTTAAATTTTAATTAATAAATCTAATGTAACTTGCATATTTGTTTAAATTTACCAAACATTAACTATAATTTATAGGTATAACTGATTCGTTCATTTACATCAGCGTGCGTATGAGATGGTTTGCGGCTAGAATGTCGATTTATTCTTTGCAGTGAACTTTTTTTGTTTTTAATGACTTAAGATAGCTATAATATTATATTGCTTATAAAGAATAGAATAAAAACATTTAACTATGTTTCTACTCTATCCAAAACTAAGTCATTAACATTTTTAATAGAACTGACCTCAAATAGTTTTATTTTTTTCCATGTTAATGGTCAAAACATTTATGCAACTGTTTCAATGATAAAATGTATTGTTAAAAATAATGCGTCAAAAAATATTTGAAATGCGATTTTTTTTAATTTACTTTAATATAATAGTAGCCAATAAATATATTACTATATTAGGTTTTAATACGAACGTATAATAATAATATTTAAAATAACTTAGGTATATTTATTATTGTATAAAATAAAATAATAACTGTTAACGTTTGATGTATAAATATGTAAATAAATAAAGATGTGAATAAATATGTCAGTTATAAAATATTATAAGCTATCTTACATGTCCTTAGCTTAGAAGTGTGACAACTATATAATTATAATGGGCACCATCATAAGTTATTGATGTCTACATAATATACTTTTGCATGCTAATAAAGATAATTGAAGTATATAAATAAAACTATCTAGAGTCTACCATTATAATAAATCTGTAGCAAAATATACATGCATTACCTTTACAATTTTGAATTTTTTTCTTTGTTTTTAGATACTTACTTGAATATGAATAATTTGATATCTAAAGGGATAAACTACTTAGAGCAATACTTATTACTAGTCTTATTTTAAGACTCGCAAGGTTTAACAAAACTAAAATAATTTGCATACATAAATTAATATGTATGTTGATACATATATTTATAGTACATTGTACTTTATGTATGTTTTTAAATTATTTATTCGATCAATAAAAATAATTATAAATTATTCATACCCATAAATATTTTTATAGTATTTAAATATTCATATCTATATACCTAATAATAATTTTATTACCAATAAGTAGTAACATACATTTTAATATAACGATTATAGGATGTTAAATGTATTTTGATAGAGCTAATTCTCAGCATGTTAATAATATAATACATATTTAAATTATAAAAAAATTATGTTTTAGTAAAATGAAAAAAAGATTAAATCGTTTAACAAAACCTATAATTTTGTATCGATTTAAAAAAAAAAAAAAAAAAAAAAATAAAGAAAATAATATCTTTGTTAATTTTTGGTAAAATAAATTATACTTATCAGGCATGAAAAAAAAATTGGGCTTTTCTAGAAACTCGATATGTGTATTATAAAATGTTGCTAATAAGTAATAAGTAATAATTATTTATTAAATACTACTATAGTATTATGTTCTTGAATAAAGTATGAGATTTTAGGTTTATGATTGCTTATTTTTATAGCTTTATTTTGACCAAAATTTTTTTTTTAAATCAAGGAATAAATTGATGATAAGATTTAGTCAGTTACTTTTTTCTGCTGTTTCATTTCTCCAAATTAATTTTTCGAGTAATTTTAATATAACTTATAAGTTACAGATAACATACTAATTAATTATATTTATGTAGGTATTATGTATTTATTTTATATAAAATTGCATAGGTACACCATTATTAGGAACCTTTTATAAAGTCATTAATAAAAAAGTCCAATAATTATACAATAATAATTATAAGAATAATATAAAATAAGTTTTTTTGATGAATAGTTATTCACTACGTTAAATTAAATAACTAATATTATCCAAATAATCAATACATTTCATCTGTGGGGGATTGCTTGTCAGTTGTCACTTTCTCCTTATAGCAAACTCTTTGTTCAAGCTAAATATATTTATTGTAAATTCTTTTAACTCGTTTACTACGTTGGAAAAGTTTCGTGTCATTCTCAATTTTTAATTTTGGCATGGTCTTTTCGTAATATAACTATAAATTTAAATATACTAGAATCATTTTAACCTGCTGCTTTATTTAATGCATAATGGCAACTAAATCGTTAATTTTCCATCTATCTGTATTAATCCAGAGGTCTCAAATATATCGAATAAATCTAGACATAAAATCATCTAACCATGTTTCAACAAGATAATTTAAATATCAATGTATATAAATATATTAAAGTATAAGCGTAGTTATAGAAAATTAGAAATAACTATAACTATTATTTTATTTAGTCTTTAATATAATAGATGATTAATTATTATTTTTATAATGCTCTCAAACAAAATTCAGCCTTAAAACTTTTTTTTTCAATTTTTACGAGATAAATAGGCTGTGATTATGATGAAAAAACTTATCAGAATGTACTGTGAATACATTTTAAATTATCACACGATCTTTACAATTTTCAATGCACTTCTAAAGTTCTAAAGTTTCAAATAATTTAAATGTTGTGATGAAATGGATCGACAAAATATGATTAATTTGGCGGCATAAGGGGTAAGACTATAACATTAATATTACCTGTGTATAATATTTAACTATTATCAAATCGTTAAACCGTATAACTATACATAATATTTATAACTATCAATAATAAATTAATTATTATTCTGTTAAAATTGCCCATTCAACTGAATTAGTTTAATTAATTACCCAAATAACTTGCACTGAATAGCTTTAATTATTATTTTCATATTATCATATTTATTATCCACATAGCCAACATACATATAACAAAATTCAAATAATTATTTCATGTAATATATGTAAATAAACAACCCATTATATGTAATATAAATTTATAGTAGTAATAAAAAATAATAATTAAGTATCGATTTTAAATTTTTGTGTTATAAAATATTATACATATCCAATATTATGTGTTATTAATTTCCTGTAAAAATAAAAAAATGAATATAATTTAAGAATAATTTAATGTAATATAAATACATTATACGAAAAAAAAATAATGAGGAATTTTCTTTAAAATTGTTAGTGTAGGTGCCAAAGATGTCGCGAATAAAAAAATGTCTACTACTCTATAAAAAAAAAAAAGATTTATTATTTTGTACTTGTAGTTAACACATATGTATAAACTTGTATTAAAAGTTCTAAATAGATAAAAATGCAACAAAAATATTGATACCGATGTAACCTAATTATTTGTACATGGCGATATGAAAAACAACTGACTCTCAACAACGGGTTTGTCTGGTATATAAAGGTTTAATAGCGTTTCCAAATATTCCTGAACGTTCTCACTCCTTCAGGAAAATCCACAAATGTGAGCCAGACTATGATAATATTATAACCGACGTCACCACATTAGTATTTATTGTTTTCTATTCAATTCATAATTTAATAATTGATAATAATAATAAATACAGTTAAATATATAAGAGAAAACTTAGTAAGCGCTAAATTATAAATTTTAATTTCAAAAGTTTTAAATGAATACATTCATAGTGTATAACAAAGTTTATAAGCTCCATTGCTTTAATATAAAAGTAAATATGAAGGTTAGCGAATAGAGACTCGTGAAATATTTTAACCAAACAAATTATTTTCAATGCTTAAGAATTTTATAAGTGGTTTGATATAATTTGATCGAGTTTCATTAAATTTCTTTTACTTTAGCAGGTAGTACTTAAGTTGTTTAACTTCTATGTTTACCAATTGTTGACATACATTATTTACGCAAATAACATTAAACTAAGTAGGAATTTATGATCGCCTCTAATATATTATTATAATTTATAAAAGATTTGCTTCAACCACTGACATTGTTTATGCTTAAGTAAAAATCAGTAGTAAATGTATGACTTGTGTATAAGTTTAGACCCCGAGGTCAAAAATTACCTGCAGTAAGATATTATGTTATCAATAATACTCACTTAAAAACTAAATAATGATATATTAAATAATATTACATATTATACTTAAATGGCAAGTAGCTACAAGCTAAGTACTATTAATAATAATAATTGGCATTTAAAGTATAGTGAATAATTATTAAATAAGGTTTAGGTGACAACAACAAAATATATGCGTCTAATTCAGATTGAAGATATACGATGAAGTAATATGTAAGACTAATAATGATCTAATAATAGTTATCCAAGGAAGAAATAGATTCGTATATTCAATTTTGTAAAATGGTTTATCTAAACATGCCGAGTTTTAGTACTTTTTAACGAGTTCGAGTGTACTATAATATCGAATCAAAGGTCACATATAATACTATTATGGCACATTAAAATATGGTATTATACATAGACTTTATTAAGTATGATTATGTTTTAGAAAAACAAACCGTAATTCTCTGATTGAGGAACATTCAATTTATATGTACGAATACTATATAAATATGCGTTTTAGGATTATATTAAATTCTTCAGATTTTTAGTACTACTTAAGGAGTATTCTATGGCAATACAAATTTCAGTTTTTCAAATAAGAATCCCCCTTTATTACCGCTGTACATTATTAATTAGACTATTTTTTTCTTTTTTTGAAAATATTGATGCGTCTAATTCAAAATTTGACGAAGTTTCTCAGATACTTAAATATTTAAATAGTCCTAAAAATAGTTTTACAATAAATAAATAAATATTAAATAGACGTATTATCAGATTTAAATCATCTCTATCTTCTAAACCTATTTGCATGGGCCTATTATTTTAAAATTCCAAAAATTATTTATTAAATAACTGTGTTATTAAAACAAAAAGAGAGAGAGAAAGCTTGGTGAATATACGTATGGTGTCACTTAGTTTTAAAAAATAGCCTAAATTTTATGGAAAACTGTCCATATATATTTTACCTTTTGCAAGTAAAATCTTCACCGCTGACTTGGTCTACCTTTTCTCTCAATTTAGATTTCAGTCTGATCAAAGTTAAGTGAAGGATAAAGTTTTTCCACTCCCGGGAGTTATATCCTTTCCTTATCCCGACGAGGACCTTAAAAGCCGGTCATATTGTTTCGATTACAAGTTACGATAATAAATAAGGTTTCTCCGATTTATTTATTATGTTATGAACGACCGAGCGTACGCATGTTGTAATAATATAAGGCCTCGTACGATCCTCAGCTCCGGTCACCGCAATAAACAGTTTTGGACCTGGGGGGCTGTTTACGGCACTATAAAGTTTGATATATCGATCCATTTAGCCAACCGTATTCAAGTTTATTGTTTATATTTATTTTGATCTTTTGGTGTTTCAATACCAGGAAACCATAATACATATAATATATATGATTAAATTAAATGAAAGCTACTGTGACTTAGCCAAACTCCTCAACCATCAGATCACAAAAAACTCGAATTTTTATGTTCAATTTCAATATTTATTGACAAACATAATGTTAATACTGTAAAAAAAAAAAAATTATAATAAAAAAAACAATTTCCGATATCTCATGAAATAAATCAATTTTTGTACAGTTTTTGAATGGAAAACCATAAACCTTACCAGCTATTTTTATAACGACGGCATAATATATTTTAAAAGTCTCGTGATGGCTTTAGATTCGTAAAACAGATTTAAATTTTAAATACAAGGGCGTATATAATGCGTGCACTTATATTAATTCAGTTACGAGTAGGGAGTATGTTTATAAACAATAGTAAAGGGTAATTTTACAATACGCACTAATCATTATCAATTTCTTTAATTTTCCTGTAAAGCTGGTACCTAAAAGGAATTATAGAACAATGGTAATTGATACAATTGTGTTTTTTTACTTTTACATCAACGTTAATTAGAAAAGAAGGTTGATTAATATCTTAAAAAGGTTTTTTGAATTATTCGTAACACGAGACCATAATAATTTAATATCCAATCTACGGATAATACTAATGGTATTAATAGATAGGTCTAATTGTAACACGAAGTGAATTTTAAGATAAAAAATAATATGAAATAATTATAAAAATTATTGAAAGAAAGAACTTGCATTTTTAAAAATCTATCTACCTATATCGTTTTTTTTACTTAAAATATTTCAAAAATTATCTAAGTGAAACAAATTTGATTGATATTTTTAAATTTCTTCTTTTAGTTAACTAATTTAATATAATTTACATATTTGTTTTACTTAGCATAACATTAAATACGATTTATTGATATAATTAAAAAGGTTAAAACTATAACATTGTATTTAACCTAGATTAAAATAATATCTGTGAGTAAACCTGAATGTTAGTCAACTAAATAATAGAGGGGCAAAGAGTTATATAATAAAATATATCATTTAAGCAGTTTTTATACACATATTTTTTTTTTATTGATAAATAATTACTGAAATAATTTAGAAAAGCACTAGTTTTAAGAAATTCTTAAAATATAAATTATTATTTGCTATAGATTTTAAATTTAGAAATATTACTTAATATTTTATTTATTAAAAAATATTAATTTTTAAGCTATAACTTAAAATGGCATTACTTTAGATTTTAGAAAACACAACTGAAGAAATAGTTACTAATAATATACACCAAATAATAAAATCAATTAAATTCACACGAATACATAAAATAAATTTTATTTATACTACAATTTTTATTTCCTACATTTTATAAATCAACTTAGTAGGTAATGAGATTAAAATATATTATATGTATAGTAAAATGTACCAAAATACTTTAGTAAACATCGTAAACATTAGGAAATAATTAGTTATGAATAAAAGTTTACTCACTAAATTTATTATTTCTGTAGTAAAATTAACTGTAATTTTTGCCAAGTTATTTCTAATTGTTGTGTAAATTCGTATTTAATATGATATAATTAATATATTCAAAATATTAATTTTAAAAAATAATTCAGTACACAGATTATAAAAAACTTTGAAAATTTAAGTTAATTTTTATTGTAGTTTAAAGTATTATGAACTTTATTTTATAAAATTTTTGCTTATGGTACACTATGTTTTCGATTCTCAAAACCTACCTAAATAATCTCTAGGCTTAATGTTAAAAATACTTATATTCGCATTACAATATTAGTAAACCTGTATTTGACTATAAAACCTATATTTCAAGTTTTAGTATCATATATACATTATAGTATTATTTTATAATATGCGTGAAGTTCAAGTACAGTTATGTTAGTTTATTGAAATACTATTTCATATTATTTAACATATATAATAGTCGAATTACAAAATTAATTTATCAAAAACATGTTCATTTTTAATACACAACACATTATTTAATTATTTGATTAAAATTTTAAAAATATTTTTAAATTTATATCTCAATTTAAAATTAATTTAAAACCAATAATTTATATCTTGTTACTAAATATTTTTAAAAAGTAAATCTTATTCTATATATTGAGTAATAATTTTAAAACACTATGAAACGTTTATATTAAAGTTCTATAAATAAAAATAATCTAATACAAAAGTTCAAGTAGTATCACATTTAAAAATATTATATATAATACCGTTATTAATACAATTTAATAACTGCTATGCATCTGAAATTATAAAAAAAAAATATATAAAATGCATTAAAACAGTAATAATTTCTTTTTTCAGTTTAATAAAATAACCGGATACATATTTTACTATAAATTAAAAATGTACTGTACCTACTACTTTTAGGTACTGAATGTTTAATTGTATTTGTAGATTGTAATTTGAAAGTTTTATCAAAAAATTAAATTCACAGTAAAGAAGACATTAAGTAGGTACATAACTAAACATTTGAACTCGGGAAATTATTCGTAATTACAGCATCGGTGATTTTTGGGGGATTTATCAGCTTCATAATATATAATGCAGTATACCTAATCATTAATCACATTATGGTTTCACTACAATACATTTTCAGCGGATGTAGATTCAAAATTGATAAATTGGTAACCATTATTATGTATATACTATATCGTATAGACTTTGGCAGGCTTTGTGTTTAAATAAATAAATACACGTCTGCCAAATAGCCGTACTCAGAAAGCTACAGCAACTATTGTTTTGGATAAAGCAGCAGCTTTACCTAAACATACCGTACGTTTTGAAAGTATGTACCCCGACAAGTTTACAATAATAATGTATGTATTATATAGATATAGGTATATATACTGTCACTGTACGTTAATATGTATAATGAGCTTTACAAGGGCTCACCGAATAGTAATATTTTCTATACCTGTGTTGGTAGTTAACTACACTCACCTAACAATAGACAATTACAGTAATTATATGTATTCACATTAAATGCATATACATTCTTGTAACCCTGTGCATTATATATATTGGTGTGTATCGAACTTAATATACACTAACTGCGGAATTGAACGTGCCTACATGATAACACACATGTACGGGTTCTTGTTTTTGATATATATTATAATATTATCCATATTACAAATTTAATGGAAAGATATAATAGTATGTGTTTGTGAGTAATCTAGCCATATTTTATTTAACCATCAATTATTTTAAAAACCACGCATAATAATAAATTACTAAGTTTTAAAATACACACAGAAAAATTTAGTTAAACTAATGAGACGATTATTATGAATTCAATCCTATAATTTTAATTTAAAGTTTATACAATGTTTTAAAACAATTCATAAACACGAGTACCCCATTATAATAGATTACCTACTTTAAGTAACATATTATACAGTTATTATTTATTAACCATGGTATAGAATAGATGACAAGACTTTTTACACATATTTTTCAAAGTCTCTACATGCGTAGACAGCGGTTAAGATGCCACGTAAATATAGAAACGATAAGTGTCCATGTTCCAAACTCGCACTTTAGCTTGTTATACCATTTTTTGGTTGCAATATAATATCTCAGAACCTACATGTCCTACATAATCTTAAATAGGTGATATATATAAATAATACGAAATGGCGTTTAATAATAAATGGTATTTCAATAAAAAAAAAAAATTTGATAATATATGTTACCTATACTAAAAAAATAGCTTTAAAATAACTTCGTGACAGCTACAGTCATATTTTTCTCGCAGTAACAATCTCCTCAAATTATCATAATATAAGCTGTTGCAACTGTCGATTGCAAGTATTGCGTGATTTTATTATCACGTGGATCCGGCTTAATAAGTGTTTGTGAGATCTTTGATTATTTATATTTGTTATAGATAATATATTTTGCACATTACCGACAATGATTATAATTCAGGAAACAACTTCATTTCCCAGAGAATGTTTAAAATTTCTGTAGATTTTAGCCAATTACTAAAATAGCAGAATTGAATTAGTATCGGTTACATTAAAATTTCTATTATTAATCAGTAATAATTATTATAACTTATTATTATATAGATTGCCAAGGAATTATTTAAATTATTAAAATTATCATAGAAAAATGTATAAAATGTTATATATGTTGTATATTTGATTTAATTAACATTACACTACATACCATTCAGACGTGAAAATCGTCTAAAAGAAAATTGGACGCGAATACAGCAACCGATACCCGTTGAAAGTTTACAACAACCAAAAATATTACAAATATTCGTTGGCGCTATTACAAAATGATAGAAATATTCATAAATAATGGAACGAAAAATTAATAATTTAATTAAAATTATTAGTTGAGATTTATAATTGAAATTTCATTATACACCACTAAAATATAACATGTGCACTTATTCTGTGAAACACAAGTACGATCAATAATTTTTCAGACACTAAGAAAACAGTCAAGATACGGATGACTGTTTTCCTTATCATGATTACTGTTCGCTAGCAAGTATTCATAATCATTGATCACGATCGTGTATTCGTGTCTATCGCCTTCACAGATCTAGTGTCATGGTAATAATAATAGAGGCATAGAGTACATAAAATATAAATAACAAATGTTGTTTCATTCAACCTTTAGTTAGAATTTATCGTATTTACAATAATGTATTCGTGTAAGCCCGTACATAATACATATAGCCGCTACTAATACAAGCCGTTATCACGTCGTATATTATTATGATGGCGATGTTAATAAAACTGGTTGGATTAAAAGGCTCCACAAAGATCGACTTTCGAAAAACTTTTAAGTTCACCATATAACTTTACACGTCAAGACCATTGATAGTACTATTTAAACCAACTAAATAAAATATCGATACTGTTCTAAATAATGTTCATTTTTAAACTAAATATGAGGTTCTAATTATTATTGTTAATAATGTAATCTATGTCTAAATTCTATAATAAGTCAAGTTTATACAAATTGATTAGTGCTCTACGATCTCTATTCTGGATTTTTTTTTAGCTACGGTCCTAATTACTTTTTAACTGAAAAAATGAATATAACTTGTATTATACAAAATGAGTTTTGACGTAATCGAATAAGAAGAACTAATTAATCTAATATTAAATTGGTAACTTAATTACATTTTAATAAGTTGTAACAACGAATAATAATTATAGTAAAGAAAGTGGAAATTATAAAATATACATAAATCCATGCTCAATGAAGCTAAAATCCATACCTATAATAATTAAAAATATACTCAGATTATTGTAAGAGATAAATAATAATTAAATATATTTTTTACTATAACAGATTTGAATATAACAATATTATAAACGTGATATGGCTATTGACCAGATAAAAAAAAAATCAATCAATCCATTCAAAAGTATTACCTATGGTAATCGCTTCCAAATCTGCACTAACTCTCTCCCTAAATACGTTAGTTTCTGTTTATCCCACAATTTAAATAATGCCAACTATGTACATTATATAGAATTTTCCTCCTTCCCACGCCCACTAGAAATTATTTAGGGAACGTCATTGTGATGATACTATAATGGTTCTGTAACAAGAATAATATAATTATTATTTGGACTACCAAATTTGTACAAAATTCTATTGTATTTTATAATCCGATTACACCAAAAATGTTCTATTATAACAAACTGGTATAAATGTTAAGAATTTTTAAAATTTTAATTAGTAATAATATTGTATATATTTTATACATGCATGTATAAAAATACAATAAAATAGTTTAATTTTTACGAATAATATTATATTTATTATATTAGTATCATATTATTGTAAATATTAGTCCATTAAAACCTATATATTATGTATTATTTATAGTATTATATTTAAACTTTATACATTATGAAAATAAGTGACTATTAAATGTGTAATTTTAATCAGCGAAGGCTCAAAATTATTCCGATCCGAAAAGTTATCTTAAGAATTCTTAACAATTCGATATAATGTCCCTGAGAGTTCGGTATCCATATAATTTACAACTAACGTATTTCTTTGTCCTATTCTTAGCCCAAGTCTATCGTAGTTAGATATTATTTATACCGAAGTAGTAGAAAATCGTATACAAAACGATTTTAAATGGATACGTTATATATTATGTAAACATAAACCCAATGAATAACATACATATTCACGCGTATATAAAAATTTTAAATAAACATTAAAAAAAACTTCCAAGCTGGCTTTTATACTTATAAACTATAAACTTTTATGTGAAACAGCAAAAAATTGTAATTCAAAAATTCATAGTATTATACTTGTCACGGTCAAGTGGATAAAAATATCTCATGCAACAACGTCACGCCATTCAAGTAAACCTCAAACGCATGTAGGTATACGTTATATCTATTGTACGTATCGCTATCCATAACCATAAAAATAATTAGAGGGTTTAAGACATATTTTTCAAATCGGGTTTTCATGTATATCATATAAGTGCTATATGATTTTTTTACGTTCTCTCATCCATTTCTCCGTACGCTTGCAGATTATTTTAAATCTTATAAACCCAACAAATATTTGCTAATTTGAAATCATAATCATAAATTAAAATGAAAAATTGAAAAAAAAATTGTTTTAATATGAAAGTGATGAATTAGCATTTGATACAGTAAAATATTATACTTCAATAGATATACTGAAGTACAAATAAAATGTTGATTTTAGATTTTGAACGTAGCAATGAATGTATTGATTTCATCATGTGTTTCATGTGTGTTAGAGTAAACGATAAGTTAAAATAAGTTAAAAAATGCTTCAATATTCAAAAATAGGGATGGTTTCGTATATCAAATTAGATTTAAATTGTACTTTAAAAAGGTCAAAAATAAAAAATTGTAACTATATGGTTTTTATATTCACGATAAACAAATAAAAAATTCAGAAAAAAAAGATTTTTTACGAAAATCTAATTTTTGATCAATTTTTTTGATGTAACTCAAAAATAAATAATCTCAGATGCTTATAATATTTATCAAATATTTATATTTTATTTTATATTTACAATAAATATTTCAAAATATTTAGACTATTTTCAATTTGTTTTGATTTAATTTTTTAAATGACGATTAAAAATTATTTGCTGGGTAAAAATTCTTGTAAATTGAATACAAAGATTCTCATAAGGTATTAATTTTTCAATTTAAAAATATCAAAAATCTACAGTCACAATATTTTTTAATAAGTGTTAAATGTTAAAATTTTTACAGAATTTATAAAAATCGCGAAATTTAGCAAATTATTTTGTAGCTTGAAACTCATGAAAATTTAAAAATTTAATACAAGGTTCTTTATAAGTTGTCAACTTATAATATAGTATAACAAAACAAAGTCTATCGGAAAGCCAAACACATTTTTTACAAGTATTTCAAGTTCAAAATGTTTATAGTGATATTTATAGGCAGCAGGAATTTTTAGTTTTTTTATTTTTTCTATAAATGTTGATAAAAATTATTCACTGGGTCAAAATTCTTAAAAATTTGATACAAAATTCCACAAAATTTATTTTTGCATCTTTAAAAAAAATATCAAAAATATATAGGCACGATTTTTTAAAATTTTTTTTACATACATCTGAACTAAGAATTTTGACGAATTGTGTCGAAATCACAAAAAATTGCAAACTCTTTTATAATTAAAAATTCATAAAAACTTTATTTTTGTATTCAAGTTTTATGAATCGTATTTGAGATTTTTCAAAAGTATTTGAATGCTGAAATTATGAAATCTAAAAAATGTAATAAATACAATTGTGTTTTATAAACATTTTAATTTACATTTTAAACGAAATTAATTATTTTGTTATAATTTAAAAATATTAATAAGCTTTTATGCAATTTATATTATTACGAATTCTACTACACGCAATAACATTTTTGATTTACTAACCGACTATGATTTTAATTTTTGATTTAACTTATACAGTTATAAAATATGGTGTAAATATAAATCGTTATAATAATTAAATACTAATTATGTAATAAATGCATTATTTTTGGAAAATATTTTATCAACCTGCTAAAATTAAAATATATGACTTTAATTATTTAATAATATCAAGATTAGATAATGAGATTTTTAATATCACCCATTCGAGACCTAATATACAACAGATTCGTACTCTTACCTACTTTTTTATTGTTATGTATATATATATATATATATTAATAAAAATTATTACAATAATGTTACAAAAAGTTTATTTTTAACTTATATATATATTATATATAATAGTTATGTAGAAGTAATCGTTATAACATTATAAATATAAATTTTTATTTTTTTTTTCAATTTTTTAGAACTATAAGTATGATCCTATTTTTCCTATTTAAAAAAAAAATATATATTATACCTATATAATATAATGGACATCTAATAAAAAGATATAAAACAGACAAATTTCACTTCCGTTCCAACGGAATAATTAGTTTTTGTTTATGTACAAGTAAACTTCATATTATGTACACATATATACATAATTATAGTTATGAAATGTATAAATTGCATTTTAAAGGGAGAGTTAATAATGTGTATCTATTATTTACTTATTGCTCAATAAAATATATTTTTACACTTAAATATG
Organism: Melanaphis sacchari; assembly: GCF_002803265.2. Taxonomy (NCBI): domain Eukaryota; kingdom Metazoa; phylum Arthropoda; class Insecta; order Hemiptera; family Aphididae; genus Melanaphis; species Melanaphis sacchari. Next base: position 4,192,423 of record NW_020271635.1, read on the forward strand.
CTGGTTAATTAATAATTTTCTCTAGATTTCACATTTTTCTTCATTCATTATTAAGTTTAAATTATTCTATTACTCCAGCTACATTTTAAAGACAACCTATATGGTGTTCAACTCGAGTCAAGTAAATTAGCTTTAAAATACTAATTAACCGTATTGGACTGGAATGCGAATGTGTTCTAAGATAAGCACCATAATATAAACATCACCACGTCAATTTACAGGAATTTTTACAACAAAATTAATCGTTTGGACAAATATACACAAACTACTAAGTGAAGTAATCTAAAAATGTAATTTGTTTTACTTATTTAATTAATTCATTTTGTTATCAATTGCATCAAAAAACAAGGTTCATTTGTAATAAAAATAATTAAGTTTTAGAATTGAAATGATTAATGATTTTTATCATGGATATATTTTATTATTAGTAAATTGGTATAAATTTAATGCATTCATATTTGTCATGAAACTATGTTACAAATTATTTCATTTTAATTGGACTTATTATATTATTATCATGATTATTTTGTATTTTTGCACAATTAATCAAGTTTTATTTTCTAACTATCAGAACTACCTTGTCATCATTTTTCTAATTAAATCTAGTTTTATACTAACGTAGAAAAAAATGTTTGCATTGAAGTTGATATTTTTTGTAGTAGATTTTTGATTACAACCTCCAGCTAACCAATTTTGCATTGTGTGAGTATACATTGATCGTAATGATGACATACTTCATAGAACCTAAATACTCTGTATACAGTAGAATAACCACAGTTACCATTAAAACATTGGTGCAATATGCATTATTACTGTGTCATAATAAAGTGAGATATTTTTAATGTATTACTTATTAGGGTACTTAATATATTTATATTAAATTAGCTGATAAACTAGTAAAGAACAAAATAACATAATAAAATTAAAATCAACTATACTTATATTACGTGCTTTATCTTTGGCACACGTCAATAAATTGGTCTATCTTCAATCGCATCTATACGTATAAAAAACTTCCTACACGCGATGAACATTTGTTTCGTGATAATCATTATTACTATTTTTCTCGAGATAACTGGTTAGCAAATTGATGTGGACATGACGAAGACACGTTATTACGCTTGTGCCTGCGTGTATTGTAAGTGGTACAGTCACTGACAAATTGCCAAACATTTAAAATTTAAATTTCTATGATTTAAAATTTAAATTTGTATGATTTAAAATTTAAATCATACATTTATGTATGTAAGATAATATTATATTATTGTTAAAATAATTTAATATTTCAAATTAAGTTGAATAGTGTCCAAAAATATTTACGATATCAATTTTTGAGTGCAAGTATAATTATACTATAATTATTTTCAAATAATTACACATATTTAAAAAAAAATCCTTAACAATTGAATTTTTTAGTTCTAGAAATAAATACAGATTTGGATAGAATGTAAATTTAATTTCTTATACTTCAGGAGCAATCACCAGTTGATTAATCAGCTCTGTTACACACTTCATAAGGAGGTATGCTATACCTACAAAAACTAGGAGTTTTTATTATAAACTCATATGAACTTCTATTTTTTTTTTTATTTTTTTTTAATACTCTATTAAATGGTAAATAAAATTATCAAATCAAATAGCCAAAAAAGTATTTAAAATTAACCAAAGTTGTCTAATTGTCTATTTGTATCGTAGTATAACGTGTCAAGTCTTTTATCACTTCAGTATAATATTATATAATATATATATATAACGTATTATATTTTATGTGAGAATATTACTATTACAATAATACACTTCATTATTTTAAATTGATATAGGTAACTGAAATGTATATCTTTATTCTTTGTGTACAAAATGGTTTAAAGTAAACCCGTATATTGTTATGTAAATTGATAAATATACACGATCCTTAAAAGAGGAATTATTTTTAATATCAAACGAAAAACCCCGAGGAAATATCACACACCGAAATCGATTTATGGAAATAAAAAAAAGTTGTAATAACTTATTGGTATACAATATAATATCTACACACCAGGTACGTTCATAAGAGACTAGACTACTAGAGTATTAGGCATAATGTTATATACAATTTTTAAAACTTAAAAGTAAGTACAACAATTTAGTACATGGTGTTTTATGTTCTATAACGATGGAGTTATAATAGACGCATTAATAAACATAGGATTTCAAACAAGAATTCAAATAACACGTTTTAAAATTATATAATCAGTTTAAAATATAAACTCATAGCTAATAAATCATACAGTAGATATTCATAATATTACGCATGTATAACTAGTTTCACGTTTTATCAAATAATAAAGCTATTTGACAAATTGACAATATAATGTATTAATTAATATTTTCGTTTTTACAGCATTTAACAAAATATGGTTTCCGTTTCAAAGTTATAATACTAAAATACTAATAATATGCAAATAAAATCAACAGCTCAACAGTTTGTAATATCGTTTTTTAAAACTAGTGTTTACAACTAGATGACCATCATACCAATAAATTCATGTGAAAAGTAGCTACAGTGTTACTGTCGTGGACAACTAGTAGGTAGTAATTTAGTGCATATTATAATATTACAGTAAATTACCGCCAGTACAATACAGCTATTGTCTACTTTTGATTCGTAATATAAATTATTCCAATTCATGAAACTTCTCTAGAAACTATTATAATTTTTGATGTAGGTACACAAAAATGAACTATTTAAAAACAGTAGTATTAAACGAAGCCCGTATATTAGGTATATGTAAACATTGTAATTCTATGAAATTAGGTAAACAAATAAAAAATGAATACATAGATTTTTTTGTAGGTATTTTCCGAATCAAGCTCATTTTTCATACCTGTATATTTTTAGTGAATCTATTAAACCATACATATATAGAGAATAGTTTTATATAGATAAACCCTTGTGTAATAACTTATATAATTAAAAATTAAAAGATATTCAGTAAATACTGTTAAACAGTAAAAATAGACTTGAAATACCTATAAATTAATAATATTTTAAAATAAATCAAAAACGTTATTGCACATAGAAAAATTTATAATAATATAATTACACAAAAGCTTATTAATATTTCTAAATAATAACAAAATAATAAACATATCGTTAATTACCATTTAAATAATTAATTTCGTTTGAATTTTAAATGAAAATGTCTATAAATATAATTTTATTTATTAAATTTTTTAGATTTCATGGTTTCAGTTTGAAATACTTCTGAAAAATTTTGAATATGATTTTCAAAACTTGAATGCAAAGATAAAAGTTTTTATGGATTTTTAACAATAAAATAGTTTGCAATATTTTGTGATTTCGACTAAGTTCGTCAAAATTTTAACTTACAATGCATATAAAAAATTAATTGTTCCCGTGTATTTTTAATATTTATACATAGATGCAAGAATAACTATTTTATTAACATTTATAGAAGAAAAACTAAAAAATTCTCATGCCTACAAATATCACAAAACATTTGAGCTAAAATCTAAAAAATAATAATATTAATACCAGAAAAAATAAAAATAGTTATGAGTGTTGAAATATTTATTTTTCATTTTAATAACAATGTATACCTACAGTCAAATTCACTTATAGTGGTCTTCAAGGAACCTAGAGAATCTAATCATTATAACCGAAGTTCGTTATATCCGAATTATAAAAACAACTTGATTTTTTTTTTTTTTTTAATTGATTTATTTAACATATTTTTCACTGTAATATTTTATTTAAGATTAAGTACTTTAACAGTCAAGATATTTATAATATTTACGATTTATTTGAAAAATTAACTATTATAGTGCTTTGTTTATAATTTGAATAAGATTTAAAAAAAAAAAATTAGAAATATTTTTTAATGCCGTTGATATTTCTGGGCTCTGGCATATTTATATCGCTGTTTATCAAAACAAAATTACGCACCTGATCAATACAAAAATAAATTTCCAAAATAGACGATAAATAAATATGCTGTATACAATATACGTGTCGTACAAGACACATTATCTGTTACAGATAAGATTAAGAAAGATTGTTTCGAGCGAAATCAAATTTACTATTTGTGTATGTATTATTAATTGCTATAGGCGAATATAAAAACCCATTATCATTTCAAAATAACATCGCTGTATCCGGATTATCGTTGTACCTAACCGATATCGTAATATACGACTAAAAGTATTAAACATAAGATATAAAACCAACCAAATACATTGCTTGGAATCGTTTTACCCGAAATATCGTTATATTATACGGCATCGTAATAAACGAATTCGACTGTAGGTACTATTTTTATGACAGTATCTTAGGTTTGCGAGCGGAGTTAGCAGGAAAATAAGAAAATAGTAAATTATAAATACAATTAATTTTTATTGAATAAACTTTTAGGATTTTCTCTTTTATTAATCAACTATCTGGAAAAAAATTACCACATTAAATATTTTAATATGTTATTTTCGAAATTCAATATAACTTTGTTATATTATAAATTAATTTTACAAGGAATCTTCATTGCAAATAAATATAAACTGAAAATTGAATATGATTTTTAAAAGTAAATAGTTTAGGTATTGATATAGTTTTCTTTATTTTAGTGAATATTTTGATCTAATCATAAAAATACATAGACATAGAAAATATTCCCCATGCAGTTGGCAAGAATTTCTATTGAAAAAAATTGATTTCTCTGTACAAATAATATTTACATTACCACAAAGGCAATATATATGATATTTTTTTAGCCTAAAATTGAAAATAAATAATTATTTGTCATAGATATTATATTTATACAGAAGAACATTGATATAACACTTCTATAATTGCTTATAAAAGAAATGGCAGTTGTATTAAGTTAAAACATGATTGAGTAGGCAAGATTTCAAATTTCACTTTCGTTATACCTATTTACACTAAAAAACTGTACGTTTCACACTAGACGTGATAATACAATTTAAATACTCATTTTCATTTTAAAGCGTTTGGGGGTGTTTTATTTTACTATACTCAGAATTTCTCTTTAGAAAATCTATACCCGGATATTGGCTGATTGTTTTCAAAAAATATAAAATCGCGTTCTAAAAATAAAATACGTAGTTATATAAGCACAATAAACCTAACAATTACCTCGTACCTAAGATAAAATAGAAATAGTATTCAATTTACGCGTTTGTCATCTACTATATTTGTTAAGCCCACCATAAGGTTCCTAAAAAGCATCGAAAGTATTAGGCAAGGTCTGGATACAAAGGCATCGAAAATTACATGTACGTACGTATATACGGATGGTAACGCGCTTAACGAACTGGATATACTTCAAATGTTTTTATAGTGCGAACGTTGCGTAGTAGTATTAGTAGAAGCAAAATCATATTGTTCAGGGGTGAATTTGAATAATTCGTCCTGCAAAACCTCAAGCTATATACATGCAACAATCTACATAGAACCGTTTTTGTATATATTATATGACAAAATCAATTTGATATGTTCTTATTGCGATAACTTCATAGCATAGCCGATAACAACAACTCACCAATCACGATAATAAAAATCGTTTGCTGTAAGTACTTTATCGATATTTCAATTTCAGTTAAATATCTTTTTCATAAAAATATTTAACGATTTCTTTATATATATATATATATATATATATATATATATATATATATATAATTTATTTTACGTTTTGGAAAAAACCTTTTAGTAAAAAACAAATAAATTACCTAAACATCGTTTTTATTTCATTTTTTAATTAATTTTTAATACTTTACATGATTGAAATTTCGTTAAATTACTCAAAACTATTATTTAAAAGCTTTCCCTAATTTATTTGTCGGCGAAGGTACAATAAAATATTTCACTAATATTTGTACAGTAGTAGCTAATAAAATAATTATCGATATTGCTAAATCATTGTGTTAAATAAATGTGTAAATTTAAACAAAAATATTTAAAATACATTATAATATGTGTGTTATGTAGTAGTATATAATTAGTAATCTGAAAACGTCTTATTATAAATACAAGTTTGAATTTGCAATAAGTATATACCTAGCATATTGATCCGTATAATCTACATGAACAAGTTATGAACGTTGATTTAAATTTTAATTATTATTTTTATTTTTATATAAAATACAAAGGTATTTTATGATTACCGACATGTATAAATAATTCGACATCTTCATTTTATTTATATATTAAAAATCTAATTATAATTTGTTAATAATTTATTATTTTTATTTTATTTTACCACATATAATCTTTTATTATTCAAGAAACATGCATAAAACTATATTTATTGAATTTTTATACATTTATGAATAATAATTTATTGTATATTTAATTTATCTAAACAATAGTATAGACTGTATTACAGAGCATTAAAATAATAATAATTTGCATAGCTATGTTTTTGACTCAGAAATATTTACATAAAAATATTTTTTACTTATAAATTCTTGAAAAAAAAAAATATTAATAATAATATCGGATATACCCTAAAATGAGACAATTTTTTTGAACTTTATTATACACAATTTCAACTAAACAAAGTTATTTATATATTTATTATTTGAAAGTTTTTACTTTTCACTTGCTCCCAAATTTAATATTATACGGTTATACATTATACGAGATAAGTAGTTTGTCAAAAATACAGAGGAAATCGAATTTTAAATATAAATTTAAAACTAAGGTACCTAGTAAAAAGTCTAAAGTTGTTTGTAAAATAAATATAATATTGATTAATTTAATAATAAGTTGGTGTAAAACAAAATTTAGATAATTTTTATTCATAAAATACTTTATCAAAATATGTATTTATAAATTATTGGCTTATGATTTGTAACGATGTCAACTGTTACAAAAAACATATTTCATTCAATAAGTATAACCATTATTTCTCATATTTTGTTCTAATTACAGTTATAAATTAAAACGTCTATAATATAGTAATTAAAGTACTATTTTAAAAGCTACAATTGAACGAATCTTTAAATCTTTAATAAAATAGTATAATAAACATTATGTTGCAAATTAAAATATTAAAATAATACCCAACCTATTATAATTTATCTATATAGTTTGAGAATAGGTATATTTAAAAATTTAAAGCTGTATAAAACTTTGTTTTTATTTTTAATGTGTTATTTTCATATACTATACCAACTCTCTATAAACAGTTAATTTTACTTAAAAATTATCTCTTGTTATTTTATCGTTCTCTAGAATTCTCACTTTTAAAATTATCATTAATAATTAATTAAATTATTGTACTTATATATTTAACACGACTTTGTAGAAATTAAATTAAATGAATATACACATGTATATTACAATGTTCACTCTACACTCATTATATTCCAATTAAACATTTCATTTATCATTTGTTTGTATGCTGCAATATTTGTACATTGTATACTCTTAGCAATTTAACAAGATAGAAATAATATGTTATGAAATAAGTAATAACACACATATTATATACCTACATGTATTATACAGAGGAACATGAAACAACATAATTTGAATACTTTATGTAGGTATATTTAGTTTGTAAGGTACATTTTATATTATAATGGTTAGATTTCAATTGAGGTACAAACTGTATAATATATGTAATTTAGGTATACGGTTTATACGTAAATTAATTAATCGTCACGTTAATTCATTATAATAATCAAATGTATGTATCGGTTCATTATTACTTATCAATCGACAAATAATAACAAATAATTTTTATTGTTTTTTCTCTTGTTGCAGGTATCAACTATTAATAATCATAAACGACTATCTGAAATATTTTATATCAGTAAATCTGACGTCTGGTAGGTTCGTACAATTTTTTTGTATATACGAGTATCCTTTAAATACGTTTTTACATCTATATAAACCAGACTAAGACAATTACAGGAGATGACTAGCTATATTTTAATTTATATCTTCGCAATTTTATAAGCAATCAGATAGGCCGACATTAGTTAACTTCAAATGATTTGCACATTCACATTAAAATATTTATGATGACAACATAAAGTATTATAAAACTTTTGTTAGTATAATATGTTATATTATGGTTTTCATTAGTTATACAATTTCTTTGTATTACATAAGTTATTCTTATTTAATTCGTTTCATTATTTATTAGTGAATTATTTAGAGTATTATTAAGTGTTTAGTAACAAACATTAAAATAAAAATGAATTAAGTTATGATGACTATGATTTAATATTAAACGTTATACTGAAGATGAAAATTAATCATAAGAACCATGAATAATGTGAATAAGTTTCGGATTGTGTAAATACGGTAAATCAACGGTTTAAAAAAACTGTATTCTTTAGTTAGACTTTTGTGACGAAATAAAATTCTCTGTACTCTACATCAGCTTTTCTCAAACTGTGGCTCGCGACCCAGTCAATTTTTGGTGGGTCGCGAACAATTTTTTGAATTATACAGATTCCAACTTCCAAGATATGTATGTTAATTAATATTAAATATATTATTATGTTATATTGTTATTAAATATACTTATATTATTATAGTAATATAGTACCAAAAATTACGTGAATATTAAATAATAATTCATTGTGTATTTATTTATTTCGATGGGTACACCTATTAATATGCAGAATTTTGCGATAAAATACGATAAAGTGGCAGTTCGACAAAGACGACTATCAGTCGTTGTTGGTTCAATATTAGTCATTAAGTTGTATCATCGCTAGTTAGCTATTTTATTTACCGTTTTATTAAAAAAATTAAAATTATAATATTATATTATTATCATTATTTATTTTTAAATTATTAATTTTTTTTTTTTTGCCTAACTACTTTTTGAAAAGTGAAACCATGCGGGTCGCGAAAGATTTTTCGGGGAAAATTTGTGTCATGGTACTAAAAAGATTGAGAACCGCTGCTCTACATTGAATATTGTAAAAAGTTATATAACTATTGTAAACATCAAAATATAAAATGTATTGAATACAATATTTTAGTGTTTTTAGTTTTTTTTTTTTTTTTAAAGTTAGGTTACTCTATTCATTATAATTGTCATGAGAAAATATATCAAGCATAAGGCAATGATTGTGAGAAACACCTGTTTTGGGGGTTGTAGGTAGTGAGCGTGTTCCGGAAGGTTAGGCACTTTAATAACGGTGCAGGTGGACGTGTCTTGCACAGGAAACAAAAAGAAACGTTGGTAGCGCATATATATATGTTAAAAATATCTTATTGAAATAATTCCTCATAGGTGATTTATATTTATTTATTTTTGGAGGGGGATTGTTTTTAAATTCTAACTTAGAATATAGCCATCGAGAAAAAATGTATTAATGGACTCTTGAGACAATAAGAAATAAAAATTGGCATAATTTTCACATTTCGTTATGACATAGAAATAAATAATATCCTCCCGACATTTTCAATGGTGAGTTTGTTTAATTAAAATAAAATATAAGATACCAAACTTAAGCCCGCCTTAGCTCAGTTTTTTATTTTTTATTTTTACTAGAGGGAGAAAATGGACTTAAATGGGCGATCCTTCACCACGGGACGCTAAAGAAAATAATCATTTCAAACTGTGCTTTACCATTTGAATATATACACCATTAATTAATTTTCTTATTCTTAAATTAATATCTACCACTACGCTATGTACATCTTTTTCCTTGAGCTAATAAAAATATGTTATTACTCTTCAATCTTTAAATAATTTCACTAATGATACTTTTTCTATTTTTATTTATGTCAGGAAAATAAATTTATAATTAATGCGTATTTTTTGGACTAAGACATTCAAAGATAAATTAAAATAATTACGTATTTGCATGATGACAATCAAAAACAAAATCAAAAACTGTATGAAAATTTAGCTTAATCACCCTAAGACTAATCATCATTATTTATTATTCACCATTGTAATGTTTCTAAATATTTTATTTTTTTTTACAAAGAGCTTAGATTTAAATACATAACTTGTATGTAGGTATATCTCAACAAAAGATAATATATACTAATATACAAAAATTGTTAATAGAACGCTTAAACTTTTCTAGCACATTAAGCCTGGTATAAAATCTCTTCATACTGAATGTTTAATAATGAATTATTTATGATAATAATTTTTTTTTCTTAAAAGTTTTGATTGTTACTTGAAACCTATAGTATAGCTGGTAAAAGTAATAATATTTTAGTACATAAAGAAAAATAGATAATGCTTTAATTTTTTTAAATTATAAACATAATAAAGTTAAAATTTAAGGTAATTAAATACCAATATTACCTATTCTTTAATTTATTTATTTTTTTGTCAGTATCACGATTACTATTATTATTATTATTATACATATAATTTTAATTTCAAACGATAATTTTCCAAATGGAATGATTTTTATTATTTAAGGCATAACTCAGAACTCACGCAGAGATGGAATGATTCAAAACTACCTGTTATAATAGAACTCGATAAGTACAATGCTTTATATTTAGGATTGCCGACGTTCACATGTATTATTAATCAAGATGTAAGAACAATCACTATAGTTATCTCAGGTTTTTTTCCTTATTATCAAATGCAACTTGGGTGTCCTATACTTCTATGTGATATTGTAATATGTATAAGTGAATACTTGTGTCATATACGAGTACTTATATATTCGTGTGTATAATGTTTAAAATTTTAACAAAATATTTTAAAATTGAAAAATATTATTAATGTATAATTTAGATTAAGTAATGAAGATTTAAAATTATATTTGTATTTAAGTACAAACTATAATACTGTATGACCACGCAATTACACTACTCCAATGATTTATGTTATTTTTTTTTTCGAACCAACAGAGTTCACAAACATTATATTATATTATCACGGGGTGGTCCAAACTTTTTTTTGATTTGATTATTTTTTTGCCGACCAATTTAAAAAAAGAAATCTTAACTCTTTAAAATAAACTGAAATTTATATTTCAACTATGAAAAACTTGAATAATTTTTCATCACGAAACCATACCAAAACAAAGAGAAAGCTATTTATTATAAAAGAGAATTGTTCAAAATTGTTGACAAATATATTATAAGCCATTTTATCTTTCCACCCGGAACGCGAAAAGGGCGTAAATGGTAAATGTCATGGGACAGAATTCTGTTCTCTCCGTGGAAGTGATTTGCTCCCCTCTTACATGTAGCACGCGCACCTGGGTGTATTTAAATTAAAAGGGCCGTTTTGTGAATCAAATTCCAACGCACATAAAAACAATTCCATCAACATGAATTAATTTTCAAGATTTAAAAATGTCAATGAAAAGTGTCAGCTGCAATATGGATTAAATTGTCATTATACACATTTAAAATAATATTGTTTTTCATCACGCGTGTTAATATTTAGTGGGAAGAGTTTTTATTTATAATGAACATCTCGCAATGTAAGTGCTATTAATCAATCATTTTCACTTAAACGTTTCTTCCAATTCATGAAAAAAATTCAATTTATTAATGGATAATAAACTTGAACATAGCAACAAATTTTGTATACACCTAACTACAGAAGCCAAATACCTACGTTAGTTTTAAATTTCGAAGAATTGCCTTGAGTCTTGCCACTCTCGCCATCATTCCTTCCAGGTCAAGTCACTGATCTCATAAAATATCCCGCTAAGCGTTTACTTTGTACAATTATAAATTCCTCAATAATTTTACGTATGTAAAATACGTATGTGTAATGTGTATGTGTTAGAGTGTATTAATACAGTATAAATGAAGGGCGTGGGCTTGATGATTTAATTTTATTTTGAATGCTCGTTGTTATATTGAAATGCTTGGCAAAACATTAAACACTATCACTTACTTTGATAATTTATAATTTAATAAGTTGTTTAATAATTATTCAAACATTTCGTGTAAACGTAAAATTTTATTTTTACAATATGTTGCATATGTTTTCTATGCCCAAAAATTTGGACACGAAAGTTATTAAAATTAAATTATTTTAAATGTATAAAATTGCACATAACATAAAAAAATATAAACTTTTATTTTTGATAGATAAGTTATAGTTTAATGTTGAAAATATGCACGGAAACATTGAGAAATTATTTTTAATATATGTAATGTTGAAAAACAAAATGCAAAACATATTTTAAATTATTGATTTCATTTTACCAGGAGTGTCGTCAGAGGATGGCTATTCTAATCAATATATCAAACTCAAATAACATAAATTAAACAAATTGTACAAAAAACGTATATATTTTTAACTCAATTAAAAACGAAAATCATTTTAACATATGATATAAAAACATTTAATAGATAGTAGTAGAAGTAAAATGGAAAAATTAAAAATAAAATCAAATATAAACTTTAAATCGTTGTTTAAAAATCAAAATATTGTTGACATATTATATTTAACTAGATGTTGAAAATATTTTTAAACAAATATCATTAAAATATTATTATTATAATGACAAACCACAAATTGTATATCTTCAATAATAATGCGTTGTTTAAAAGCAAATGTGAAGTCTTAACTTGTGGTAATAACGAGTGTCATATATCATTCGAAGTTTTTAATAAGTTACGCTTTACTAGTCTCCTATCTTTGTTTGCTCAGATACTTAAATCGAGTAACGTATATATAGATATATATTTTAAAAGTGCAGTTTTATACTAAAAAAAATTTAATTATATTCGGGCTGCTCAATAAACATAAAGTAAGTACGTTGGACGCGTATATTAAAATACGATGAAATCGGTAGAATGTAATCACCGACGAGGACTACACACTGTATATACAAACGAAGAGTAGAATAATATTTAATTTTAGTATAAAATAACCAATAACATTCTTTATGCAAAATTTTTGAATAGATTACGAGAGTGTAATGTTATTTTCTTAAAAAAGCAATTTTCTTTAAATTAATTTTTTTTAATCATTAAATAATTGTTAATATAATGAAAATTAAATAGTAATATTTTAGTTAATTATTGCGTTAAATTGTCATAGATCTATTAAGTCCTATGTAGTAAAAACATTAAATAAAAGCATTAATAAATATTTAAGTAATTTTATGCGCCCCCATAAATATCTGCCATGTACCTGATTATTGTTAACTAACTTCATAATATTTGTAAATATCATATCCGAACTTTGCTAATAGAGATCGGGGAACCTGCAATAATATGCTGCAGTCAGTATAAATCACTAACAATAAATCATTTCACACGTCTTTCCGAATGTGATAGGTGTTAAAAAAAATAAAATTAAATGTAGGTATACTTATTATTTATTCTCGAGTTACAGTCGTATTTTGTATAATAACACTCTTGATTACGACTTGCAACGGAGTTCACACAATTCATTGTTACGCATATATCTAGTTGTATAATACCTATATTATATCATAATAATAATAATACTAATTTAAACAACGTCGATAATCGCTAAAGGAAATCGAAAAATAGTTGGGAATCTGTTCATCATCATAATATATAATACGGTCCGACCCAGATGCATCAGTCCATCAGCGTGTAACATTTTAAGCGTATATGATATACGTACACACGGCCATATAATACTTATAGGTAGGTACCTACCTACAATAATAGCGTATAAATGTATAATACGTGAAGGACTTGAACACATTTTTATAATATAGGTGTATAACATACAGGGTGATTACTTAAACAGCCAACGATCATTAGATCGTTTTAGAAAAATTATAGACATAAGCAATATTGGGAGTTTTTAGTTGTTCTCTTTTATTGTTTGCCTTAATGATATTTTTATTAGTCTCGCCGATAATCAATACAGGTTTTTGATTATATACGGTGACCAATAATCTTGATTTCATAGTTTGAACTTAAAAGTAAAATATGCCAATAAAAATGTTGAAATATGATTATAATATATACTATTTATGCATTTAATCATTTAAAGTTGAAATCCCATTCTAACATTACACTAAAAGTACTATTATATTAACTTAATCAATTAAATTTAAAATCTTATTATTTATTAAAAAAAAAAAAAAGCCTAAATCGATAAACATACCTCTGTCAACGCTACCACAAAAACAAATGTTGACGATATTTAAGTCGCCATCAAGTTATACAAAAAGAAAGTTTCAGATGACTTTAAACTTTTAGAAATGAGCAATAAGTGTATGGTAACCAGTAATCGTTAAACAAGTCACACTATATAACATAGAAGTAGACATACTGAGTTATAATAATCAAATATATTATAATGTGCGTAGTCAGTCCCACAACGGTTCTTACATTGGCGACGGCTTAGTCATCAATCATGTTATGATAATCATAACAACAATAATGTTAATGATAATAATAACGACGATAGTACTTGCGTGTTGGTCTTATTTTTTTCCGAAAACACGGCTCCGTATTCGGATTGACGCGACGCGATGTTTTGTTGTGCACCCAGTTACATGTACACCAGTAACTAATGTTTCTTTATTAAATCGTTATACATACATATATATATATAAATTATATTATTAATATTATATGTACAACGATATAGAACGGAATAGTACACGAAAAAGCATTAGACTATTATTCTGCGATTATACGGGATCACGCACACCGATTGTCCACCATCCGCCATCAACACTTAACAGTTTACAGCAAAAGGATCATTATACGTACGGTCGTGCAAGGTACAATAATAATAATAATTATCGCCACCGCTGCAGTCATAAACCGATGCGGTAGTTTTATAGTATAGTATAAAAATATGACAGAACCTAACCTAACCCAACCGTTTGCACTCTTTTCTAATGTATAAACTGCAATTTGATAGACTGCGGACATAAAAACTAATATTGGTAGAAATGTATCAACAATAAATATATGTGATAATAACAATATCTAATAACTAATTAAATAATATTATTAATACAAATGTAATTCATTTAAAATACTTGGGATATAATTAATGAAATTGTATCCAACATGCACAGTAAATATTTAAAAACTATTGTTTTTAACTTCCAACCGTAATATTTTCAATTTAAGTATTAACATCTAATGACGACATTTTACATGATATATACCTATAATAATTTAATTTAGTTATAATTTTAATAATTATACATAAAAAAATGAAATGACATACATAAAATCCATAACTTGTCAAAAAAATATCCGATATTCTGTAGTTTAAATTTTATAACGTAAATATATGTATTTTTAATTTGAGTTCTTCTTCTTATTATTATTGTTATTAAACAAATGATTGGATTTCATTTATTCATTTATAATTAATAATTCATATAATATATGAATTAATAATTGAATTCAAACAAAGTGCCTTTATATTTCAGGGATAATCTTAGTAACTACCAAATTAATTTTATTAAGTATTTTTTTTTTTTTTTTTTTTGTTAAAGAGTACATTAAGGAATATGTTATAATAAGTTTTATTGATTCAATTCCTATCTATGGATTATAAATTGATTTATAAAATAGTAATACACTAACAGTGCCATCTGTTTAGTAAAATAACATTAAAAAAAAAGATAAAACTTTTTCGTTCGTGAAGTTAATTTTAAAATAACGATTGATGTTAAAATCTATACAAATTGTATGAGGTAAACTAAAATACAAAAGATAATAGGTACGTACTATGAGATGTTAGACCAACCGAAACCAAGAATAAGTCGTTAGTATTATTATTTCATTGACACTTACCTGAAAATAAAGAAAAATTACATTAGTAATGTGAAATAAGAATCATAATTTTGTGCACATAGTGTGAATAATAAAATGTATATCGTAAATATCATTTTTATTTATTAATTTTTATTCAAATTAAAAAAACACTATAAGTATACAGATTTTATTTTTAGTAAATAGTAAAAGACATAAATATATATATAGGACATGTTTACATAAACATAATACATTATTATTATAAAAATACGATCTTACAAAAAATTTTTATCTTGGTTCACCTGAAACATGGCTGATCAACATCTAGGTAGTTTGTTCTTACCATAGGTATGTACTATGTGGTATCTCTTCTAAACTCTTAAACCCACTACTAGCATTCGAAATTTAACTTCAGTTAGTAACATTGGTGCATTAATAGATCAAGAAACTATGTTATTTAAAAATTTAACACCAAAATCATCCCTATGACTCTCTAATGTTGATATTCTTATTACAATAATTGATATTGTGTTGATACTATTTTCGTGCATACGCGATATTTTGTACGTGGTGTGATATTTTTCTTTTTATAATTCGCATTCGGTTATTATCAATATTATCCATATCCTTTACTAATACGTTAAGTATGTTGTACTTTTAACGTATCAAACGTAGTTATTTTCTAAACCACTATTGCATAATATATGATAACAATGGACAACGTTATATATAAATTATTATGTATTTTATTGTATTAATATATTTGAACGTTGCACTAGAGTTTAACGACTTAGGGTGTGATGTTTACAAAAAAGTGCTTTGGATTACGTAGCATTTTTTTTATGGATCAACATTTTTTTCATTTTTTTTTTTTTTTTTTTTATATCATACCATACTACCATTATCTGCATTTTATGATTATCTTTTAATAATGCAATAATACACAATATAATAACAAACTTATTAAATTACAAATTTATTTTTCTATTGTTAGAAGACTTTAACAATTTTATTACTACTAGGATATGTGATGCATTTATGAACAGTAAACGTGGTCATCCCTACAATCTAAGTGCCTAATTAAAATCTACTTAAACTCCATCTTTCCCCCTTTTTTCAGCGAATTTGATAAAGTTCAAAGAACTATTATAACTTGATGTCACAATACTCATGTATTCCTAGGTTTTCTGATAACCGATAGGTAAAAGTATAAATTAGAAACATAAAAAATTAACTTTGAATTGAAAATCTATTTTATTTTATTTCCTTAAAAGTGAAAAATGCAATTTTATAAATTTTGATTTAACAAAAATATTTCATTGTATACGAAAATGATAAAGTTTTTTGAAATTAAGTATAATATCTAACTTAACATTTTTAAAAAAATTATAATAAGCACGAATAATCAATACCAAGATATCGGAGAGTTTTAATTATTGTAAAGGTATGGTTAATCAAAGCTAAATCTAAAACAATTTTAATTAAAAAATAACTTAACTATATAGTAAAGTTTTGTCATCCATAACTTATTGACTATTATTGTGTACAATATTTTTTGATAATTATTGAAATATAATTTTATCGGATTGGGTAAAAACATATTTTAAAATCAATATGTTTGATTTATAGTCTAGATACTTGTTGACTTTAATGAAATGTAATCATATTATTATTCGTCACCTATGTCATCACACTCATACTTTTGATTAAATATATATTATGAAATTATATAATGTTACAATTCACTTTTTTTATTAATTTGATAGATTCTAGCTTAAATATAAGTAAAATAATGTTACGGTTAAATAATTATTTCAGTTAAAAATAATCTATAATATATTGTTTTTTATAGTTTTTATTCTAAGGAAAAATATTATACATAAATATATAATAAAGCAAATGAAGAAAAACTTTTAATTTTTATTTCTTATAAAATTTTCACACCCTTGAGTAAATAATTTTATATGCCGGCGTATTATTCCTATGCTACACACTCTAACCTCTTCAAATCCACATTCTAATGGGTCCTAAGTACATTGCTTGAAGATTCGTAGAGATTCCCAACGGCATATTATATGCTGACTCCACTTTGACACGTTCGTGGGCTTCGAAAGTTCAAGAGTTTCTGCTGTCATATAGTCAATGCACGTCTGTAATTTTGAAAACGTTCACCGAATAGTTTTACAGAATAGATGTACTAACCATCATCGTAATATTTGATGACACAATTCTGGTTTGCTTATATAGTAAGTACTTTTTAGATTGTAAATTACCACAGATTTTAATATTTTTTAAATTTAAATCATCTCATAGTTTGAATAGGTATCTTAAAGAGTAGAGTTTTAAGTATTGTCATTTAAAAATATATATAATATTAAATGTCAAAACATTTAGGAAAACTTCAAATAATATATCCCATATATAAGTTATAAACTGTTTTTGTATTGAAGAATTTCACAGTGTAAGTAAATTTTAAGACGATTGCTAAGAGTTTTTTATACACAAAAATAAATATGTCGGTAACATGAATAAATATCTGTTTTGTAGTACATAATATACGGTGATCACGTCATTTTAAAAGTTTGAAAACCGCAGAAGTCAGGAGTTTAAAAAACAAATAGTGATAAACACTAATTTGATTCTAACTAAAATTAGTTTCATAAATTTAAGGCCATTTAAAAGTCTATGTCAAATATTTAAAAATAAATCCTTTGCAGCCATTGGCGATTATATCGTGTTTCTATTTTATAGCACATATAAAAGTATTTCAATTTGTGTAAATCTGTTTTAATACGTTATCATATAAGATAAATTGTCAGCACCGTCTCCCGCATTCAGGCATTAAAGACGCAATAGAAAGAGTAAGAAAAATAGAAAAGAAAGAGCGAGATAAAAAAGTAAACGGATCGAAGATTATTATTACCTTAACTGCGAGAAATCGGACGTTTATAAGGAAATTAAATAACCATAAAAAGTGTACTGAAGTAGGACAATAATGTCAAAGACGTTGACACTAACACGAGGGTTGATGTTAATCTCCATAGTTCCCGATCATAAATATCGCCGGTGGCCGGGCAAAACACTATTACACGGGTTGACACTCCTCTTTTTTTTTATATCACACTCACCATCTAAACCCAACGAATAATAATATACAACAACCCGTGTTTGCAGTATATAAAAAAAAAAAATGTTTAAATAAAATATTTGTATACACGCGGTTTATTTATAATATAACGTCAACATTTCGAATTATAAAATAATATACTATAGATGAAAAAATGTGAACATAGGCTAATAGGTGTTTAATACGTAGTTACGTAATATTATCATACGTAGGATTTCACGGTAAGTCGTATTTTATTTAGAAGGCGATCGGTGTAGCCAACTGGTGTAAGTCGAATACGCACGAGCATGTGTGTAAACAGTACGTTATTATTATCAGGCGCTGTATTTCAGTTCATCTACTACAGTCATAATGTTATTAACGCTCGCCAATTAATTATTTCACACCAGCGATAAATTTAAATCTATCTTATGATAATACATTTTATGCGTAATTAAACACTGAATACAAAATCATTATTGAAACTCAACAATTAATTAAATTTTATCGGGAATATTATATTGTAATATTATGTACACTGTAGATACCTACTGTTGTTCTATTCATTTTTAACTTATTCATGATTACAGAATTTTCAAAACGTCATAAAAACTCACATGAGTACGCGACTTTTATAATATTATTATGTATACTAATTATTATAAATATGTGAAATCATTAATCCAGAATTGGTGTTTTGTTTGTTCAAACTTTTTACCTACTTAACTACTATCTATATATAAATTATAAATCACAAGTGCAATTTCTCGTTTAAGACATACCTAGTACGTATAATAATATTTAGTCATCTTTCATCTACATACCGAATAACCAAGAATAGGAGAAAACAAAAAAGGAACATACCATGATTAAACGGATATATAAATATAGTTATGATTACTGAAATAAAAATAAATTATCAAGGGGTTTATTCTGTTGTCGTAGATATATCTTATATAAATTAACCTATACATATTTTAAATTCGATAAATATATTCATATATGCTGGTAGACAAGTTAAAAAATATTAATGTGTAAGCAACGTTCAAGTTTATTAATTGTATCTATGTGTTTTGTCGGAAAAACAAAACTATGTTTATTGTTATTGTATTCTAATAATCTAATCCAATATACGTTTAATAATAAATTAACGAAAATAAAAGTGAACGTTTCAAATAAATATTGCCTTTGGTAATGTATGTCAAAAAAGATTCCGTCTTTTAATAAATACCACCGAGTTCTTAAAAATGATTTTGTGTATCAGTATCTCCGATATATGTATATTTTTTTTTTTTTGTTTATCAATATTTTAAATCTTGGATATGCTATAAAAATAAATAACAGTTATAGGTACACAGAGAATAATAGAAATAGAAAAATTAGTTTTTTCTTTTGCACGGAATTGTGATGAAAGATTGAAGTTTATTTTGCGGTTTATATACGTATATAGTATGTGTGTAAAATGAAGAAAATCACGTAGTACGTGGTCCATTGAGATTTCCCACGGCCATGAAGTGTTTATTTATTAGCCTCTCGGACCCGGTACGTTATCGCGTGATACGTGACAAATGCCCATTTTTATACGCAACACGTATCCTACAGCGGTGGATATCAACATATTTCTCTTGCTTCATGAGGTAAGTTTACGCGTATTAAACAAGCACGTCCACCGTTGTAAAACATTTGGTAATGCATACAGTAACTAGATAGCCGGTCTAACTCTATGGATCAATCTATTGGTGATTTACTGTTTAGTGGGGAACAATATTGGGAACGCATTGTTGATCATTGTGCTTAAGCATTCGACTATATATTATAGTGTTATCGTACGGTAATGAAAATTAAAGAACGGTTCAACAGCTATAACGGTTAAAAGTATTACAAGAATTATTGCCTATTGAAATCGTTAGGAACTGTATTATGGATTTTTTTATAAAAAATTAGTAATATAATATAACAAAAAAATATAAGAAAACTAAAGGAATATATACCAAAATATTCTTAATAGATTTCAGTGATTCATTTAAATTGCAATATTCTGCGTTGATAGTTCGTAAGCTATTAATCATATAGTTAAAATAACTGACAGTTAATAATCTTGATTATTGTTGGTATTTTAAATTACACTTTTTGATCATGTCCATTTATGTATTATGAATTACTGTAAGTAATTAATCTAAGAAAATACTTAGTCTATTTTATAAACAAACTATTAAAAAAATGTACTTTTGTATATAAAATAGAAATATATATTGTTACTTAGCCAATATGTACAATATTTGTAATATAATGTATTTTTAGAGTGTATACGTATAAGATATAATAAAATAAATTAATAGTAAAAGCCATCCATCTATCAAACATTTATTTTATTTTTTAATAGCAACATGAAAAAAATTATTTTTCATTCGTTTTAAATTATTATTACTTATCATTTTAAATTG
The DNA here is from genome assembly GCF_002803265.2 of Melanaphis sacchari. Classification (NCBI taxonomy): domain Eukaryota; kingdom Metazoa; phylum Arthropoda; class Insecta; order Hemiptera; family Aphididae; genus Melanaphis; species Melanaphis sacchari. The sequence continues at coordinate 4,213,664 of NW_020271635.1, forward strand.
CAGATGGCGTAAATAACAAAAAGGAATAAAAACCGTACATCTACTACGGTCAACAATACGTATTTGATGTAAACTTTGGTCGGGTTACCACAAAATGAATTTTCCATTTGTTTGCACATGGTTTTGCAGTAACCATAATAACAAAAACAACATATGTTTAAACCTTTTGAGTATCATATAAAATAAAGTTATGTAAGAGACCTCTTTGTATAGGTACAAACAGTTGAAAATAACTTAATATTAACGAAAACGAAGACTCTATAAGTAATATTGCATACGAGTGTGTGTGTTTATATATATATTTTTTTTTCATATTGTCTAATAAATCATATAAAAGCAAATATTTTATTTTTTTGTTAAAATTAGTATTTGTTTTGTAGTGATTGAACTGAAAACAAAGTAGAAAAACGAAATTGAACGCATAAAAACTTCAGTATTTTTTTTATTTTTTTTTTTATCTTCATTAAAATATAAATTAGTTTCAATTGATCTCAACTCTAGAAAAATAAAAACTTTAAAATTGTAATAATAATTGTATATTATTATACAAATAAGATTAATAAAGAAGTAAATGTTTAATTTTAAAATTGTATACATTAACGTGAAGAATTTAAAATATTACACAAGTATCTTCTGATATACATTTTTTAAATAATTTATTCAACTATAAATTGTCTATCAAATAAACTCGATTAAAAATCCATTCATACGATTAGATACTATAAACAATAATATAAGTTTCAATAAAAAAGTCTATCTATATTAAGTTTGAAAAATAACATATTATTCTATAGGGACTAATTTATTATTGTACATTTATTGACAATATACTATAATATTGTAGTGTGCTTCATCAGACGTAAGATGAACTATATTATATTATTAAATTTTTTTTTGGTTCGTAGGTAATATATCGTGTGAAATTACAATAGATACCTATACTAAAAATTGTGTTCGACATAACTTAATGGATCGAAATTTATATGTATTTGAATATGGAAACGTTATTTGAGAAAAAAATAATATAAAGCCACAAAATTCCATTCCACATTTTTTTTTTATTTACATTATGTATATTATAATATTGTACGTCATCGTTGACCTTGGACCTCACTTTTACGTTGAATTAAAGTTCATTAATTTTTCTTTACCAACATAAACCACGCATAGTCTTATTACAATGAACAAGTACAAAAGTAGTAAAATTAAATTTATATTCGTTATATAAATATTTTCTTATAACTCGGACCGAAGTTTCACTAGTCACGTTTTTTTTTTGCGCTTTATATATGTATATGTATACATAGTGTATATATTGCATTCATCATCGCTTAGAAGAGGCTATGTCGGAATTTCTCGGATATCATTCGGTGTAATGTGAAAAGGTGTAACATATTACACTGCGTACATGTAATATTATATATCAAAGTAGGTACTACTACAGTCGTGTTCACCAAAAACAAATTAACGAATAAACGAGATTGATGGCCATATGTCGGTATAGCGCGTGAGAAAAAACAACAATGCTCTTGAACATTACACCAATACCATTATATATATCAATGAAAAAAAAATGTCAAAATTGCAGTTATTTAAATTTAAAATACTTAATAATTATTGTTGAAATAGTGCATAGACTAATAAGTGTAACCTATATAATAAAATATAGGTATACTTTGAAATCTAAAACAATTGAAAATTAAGTTAATTTAATAATGAAAATCATGTCATATAACTTAACTTAAATTCTTTATTTTTAATTTTCAGCATGTCGCTGTTCATATATTTCTATAAATTGATATTTAAATTATAAAATAATAAAATATTACACTAATATTTTCAATATTGACAAATTTTGTATTATATAACCTGTATAAATATAAAAATCATTTTCGTAAATTGAAAACCAAAAAAACATTTTAGAGAAATAACATAACAAATCTTTAAACATTGTCATTCGATTAGTTTTTATTTTTATTTTATTTTTATAAATATTTGTGTATAATTATTTAAAAATTCAAATAAATTTATAAAAAAAAATATAAAATACCTAGGTGCTTTTATTTCGAATGTAATTCTATCATTTATTATTTTAATGATAAGATGTACTAATATTGTTATCACGATGTTAACAAAATTTTTAGAGATAATTTAAATTCATTATTGTACTATTATATTCAAAATATAATTTATAAATTTATAATACAATTCATGATAGTTCAACTATATTTAAACAATCAAAATTTACTTATAGTTTTAATATGAAAATTGTGTTCAAAATATGGATTTAGGTTTAAATTTATACAGAACTTAAAATGCATGTGTACTTGTCTATTTCAATTTATCCAAAATCTAAAATAGAAATAATATCATACATCATCTTTAATATTCTCTATAAAGTGAAGTCTGGGTCTGGTTTAAGTAATTTTAATCCTAACCATTACACCCATGATAATATATACATTAGAATTGATTACTATACATGTTGTTTTGTAGTTAGAAATGTTATCGTGTAACCAAGTTTCCAACAAAAACATGAAGTCATTAATATGAAGACGCATCAATAAATACATGAAATATCGATAAACTTCTGAACAATATTGACTTAACATTAATAACCAAAAAATCCCATTAGACTATTTTTTGTAATATGCATATATGCATAAAGGTTAAAGTAACAGTTGATATAAATGTTGTTTAAAAAAAAAATAATATTACATTTAGAGTTCTTATATAATAAAATGCAGGTATAAATTATTATAACTTATTAAGTATCGCATAAGACATACTCCGAACGCTTCCATTAAAATAATCATGGAAATGCACGTTTTAATACAGTTAATATCTATAACAATATTTTACCTAAAACGAACGGGTAAAATCCATTTGGATTAATATGGTTTTATATAATTTTTATTTTATTTGGACATATTAAAATTAATGTAACTTATAATCAATTTGTATTCAGAGTAGGCTGTTTTAATTCTTTTTAAGACGCAAAATATTATATATTACAGATTGCATACCTCTAATAAGTATATTATTTAAAAAAAAAAAACTATTTGATCTGTTTGTATTGCTTAGAATTCTTTCATAAATTACATTGTTTTAACGAAAAATAATAGTTTAAAAATAATTTAAAAAATAACAACTTATTAATTATTTTATTATTTAATAAAAATATCACTAAAAACTAACCAAAATTATTTACTTAATACCATATAAAAACAATAAAAGACATTTTATAATTTACAACTTAAAATTGATTTAATATGATTCTCAGTCATATAGCAAATAATTTATAAAATAAAACTATATACGTATCCATTATCTTCCCCCATAAAATAAAATCATACAGTAAAATGATTTTTTGTCAAAGATGTAAATATATACGTATATATATATATATACTATATATTTATCTATATTTTATGCAGATAAATTTTTAATAATATTATTATTTTTGATAAATTTAAATCGAATTAATTTGTGAGTAATATCAAAAAACATGCTGTGAGTTAAATCAAATAGATATAGGTAAATGCATTTTTAAAATCAATAATGTCTATTAGACAGTATATTTTTGTAAAATATTAAATGTATTATTAAAATTAATAATACTTATCTAGAAGTTGCATATCGCTGATATTGACAGTATACAACGGTAAGGCATGGTAAACACAGAACGAGAAAAATAGACATTTGACATATCTCTTAAAATTCAGGTACAATATTTAGCTATTACAAAGTACGAAGCATAATAAATTGAATATGTATAAACTTCTGCTCAGCCCAATCTGGATTTATGTCTAAATGTAGAGCTCAAAATGAAATAAGACTTTTTCGTCAGAGATATTAAGACAAATTATTTAAGCTCCTTTTACGTATCTGTCCTTATACTTTGAACAATTTAAACAATATAGTCTTTAGAATTCACATCGTAAAGATTTTTGCAAAAGATTAACATACAACAGATATTTTTATTCAAAAATATATACTTAAGAATTATCATAATTCACTAAATATAATAAAAATATAATACTATAAAATATGTACTTAGTTTTTCTTTAAAAGTTTTTAGAAGAAGCAATAATGGTTATTGGTGGGCCTTAAATCAGCGATGGCAAAAATTAATAAAAAATCAACACACAGCATAATTTAAGATTTATTATTTTTTAAATCAAATTAAATTAATTATGGTTTTAACCATATACATTTTTATATATGTATACTATTTAAATGATAGTAAAAGCAGATAATTAATAATATAGTTATATACCTACTAAAATTAATTATTATTGTTATTATTATTTTAACAGTTGAATAATGTATAAGAAACAAATCGTTTTATATAATTTATACTTTATAGAGACTCTTTATTTCAATAGAAATTAGAGATGCTGGTTGAATGCTTTCGGTCTCTACTTACCAACCTATGAATTAATAGTGACCATAACCATTAAACAAAACAAAGACATAAAGTAAGACATTATATATGTAACTAAATAATTCTACGTGAGTAAGAGAAATTGATACCAAAATAGATAACTACGGTAAATATCAAAATTGCTCACCTGAGCATGTTGAAAGATAACGATTTCTTTACAGGTAAATCTTAATCATAGTATGTATCATTTAAGCGATTTTGCTTACCTTAAATTAATTACGTTTATGATTTAATAAACATGCTATATAATATTGAAAATATACAATAAACTACCTAGTTTGTAAGATAAATTCAATGTAAATAGTGAATAGTACTAACTATATCATATTTTATAATATTTTCAATACTTTAAAATGATTTTGAAACTGAAAACTATATTAAAAAGTTTTTCAATCAAATAATTTAAAAAAATTATATAAATGTATGAAATAAGACTTGATTACTCATTTTATTATAATGATGAAATATATTTAATATATTTTAAGTGAAATCGTTTAAGTAATTACCAATTATTAAGTAAATAATTTAAAATCAAAACTAACATTTAAAATGAATTCACTTTTTTGCTCAATATCGACATCATAACATTAAAAAAAATATATTTATTGAGCTTAAAGAAATATAGCTTACTCGTATAGATTTAATTGATTATTATTATATGTTCACAGAATTTATAAATAAGTATATAAAATATTGAGAACAACCTAATTTAAAAATAATTTCGCACTTTCCGTACGTTTAATTATATTATTTCAATATTATGAATGCGTTGCATTCCATCAAACTTTGTACAAAGATGCTTTTAGAAAATTGGTCACAACATACGCAATCGAATATCATGAAAGCTTTTCCCACCCTCGTTGGGGAAAAACTTCACGAGAAATTGTGCGTAATACCAGTCGAAGCTTGTGGCACCTGCGTCACATAATATGTCACACCTCATGATACAAACATATTATGCACAATGAAAAAATTTCCTTAACAACAAAGATGCGTGCTGTTTTTTGTTATTCAAAATTTAACAATAAAGCAAGCCACGATATAAACAATATATTTAAAAAGATAAAAATATGTTTATAACATTAAATTACTTTATAAACGACATATGTTATTTAATATTCTAATTTGTTGTTAACATAGCATAAAAACAATAAACAAGCATAAAAATCTAAAATTGTATTTGGTAAGAATCATAGTGAAATATTTTAACTACAATATGAAAATAGACCGTAGAAACACATACGTATACTTATTTTTAAGCTCATCCTAAAACCATTTTATAACTATTATAATATTATAAATTGAAAATTTTGATATTTAAATATTTTTTAATTTTTTAATTAATTAATACATTGATTGTATTATTTATTTCAACTAATTATTATTAAAAAGCTTATACTGTTAGAATATGAGTGATATTTAAAAAAGGATATTCTAAAAATAGCTCGAAATATTTTACATTATATTGTTCTACATTCAAAGATTCAAAAAGGTTTGATTTGCACTACAAAACAACAACAAGTATTTTAAAATGAAGTTCTCTTTTATTATGTTAAAACAATTTTTAATTGCTTATCAATCAATTGAACCTACTATTATATAATGTAAATTAAAACAATATTTTATTTAAATTGATTTCCATATCATTTTTGACGATTGCTTGTATAATATTTGAATGTGTTTCAAAGTTTAATTAGGATAATGAATTATGTTAGTGGATGAAGGCTTTCACATTTTCAATTACAACATTTCCAGATTAAATCTTTTGTTATTTGAGGTAAATTCAAACAATTGGGTTATTTTAACAAGTAATTTAGTTCATGGTGTACCTGTATATATTTGAGGATTAACATTTAATTTATTTTAAACGTATTACGGACCACTATAATTTGTACATATTTTTATTTTTAGTTATAAAATATTTACTTTATTGCAATATGCGTTTGTATTAAACATTAGATAATAAATTGCAGTGATCTCTGAAGTTTTTTCCCGATACAAATATACTAGCTAACTATTTCCTTTTATAACTTAACAAATCATAAATAATTCATGAGAGATTTATAATTTTAGGTCTACTTTACATGATTCATTAAAGGAAAAATAAGTATTTATAACTATACATATATAGTTATAAGTAAAATAACTTTACTCTGACAATTCAAAGATAACAATTTAAAACAAGAGAGACATATTAATAAAACTCTCAAATACATTAAAAAAAAAAACAAAAAAAAAAAAAACAGGAAAGTCGCGCTTTACTCTATAGAAGATTTAGAGTTTACCTTGCCATTGAATAGAGCACTATATTATGTGTGTTAAGTATAGATTCAAAGATAAATAATTGCATACGAGTGTCCTTTATGTCCCAAGATTATTTTATAATTTATTTAAAGTATAAATATTTTTTATTTTAATAATAATTAATAATTACTATATCAAACTAGTTGACCCAAAAAACGTTGTTTTACCAAAAGTTTTGTTAAATATTATTTATTTCTCCAAAAAATAACAAAATCGAAATCTTATTAAAAAGAAATAATAGGAGCGTAATAAGGATGTTAGTTAAATAATAATAATATAATATTATACATGGACGGATAAATGTATTAAATTTAATACATCCATTGCTTAGTTCAAAACCCAAAATTTAATAGTTTAAATGGCAACATAAAAAATGAGATGTTTAATGACTTTCATTTTAACATAAAATTGAACTGTCTTAAAAATTATTTACAAAGAATTGTTAACCCTGCTTACTATGGACAAGCAATTTAGTAAAGTATAGTAAAGTATAGAAAACTTTCCCTGAAGGACTTCCATGCATAAACGTCAAGAACCCAATAGTTTACACCAAGAAATTAACAAAGTTTTTCGGAGCTTTATTTTTGAATCGACTTGTATTAAATTTAAAGAATGATTTAATGCAAGTACAAAAACAATGCCAGAACATTTATTTTTAATTTAAATTGTCTGTATAACACTAAAATATTTGGTCTCGGTTTCAAGTATAATAATATAGAAAATTATTTTAACTGAAAATATTTTTTTATAAGATAAAAATTTAAAAAGTTTTACATAAAACGGTATAGTTAGATTTTATTAAAGTTACATTACGACAATGGTACAATACTATTATTTTTAGATTTATTGAGAAATGAGAAATATTAAAATTTTTATTTTCACATTAGTTTCTACTAATGAGATTCTTCTCAAAAATAAATATATTTTAAAATATTGATATTATACGGCTTTTATCTATAAAAAGATCACTAATTGATACATAAAATTATTTTACACTAAAAAAGTAATGTAAACGAATAAAGATAAAATATTTATTTAAAATTAAAATAAACTCTAGTATAATTAGTTTATATACTTTATTGTTAATTTTTATTTAATATTTTAGAATAAATTACTAAGTTTGTTTAGATTACAAAATATAAATAATGAACAACTTAAAAATTAAATTATTTTAATGTAATATATGTTAATTATAAAAAAAAAGTTATATAACTTTAAAACGTTTATTAATTTTGTGATTAAAAGTTGTTTCATTCATAAATAAAATAATGTATCTTGTGTAAGTATTAGATATAAATCAAACAATTGTTGAATGTGAAAACAATTATTCATTTAAATTGGGTACTTAAAAATAATTATTCCTTATTGAAACCATAATGATAATGTAACGACCGTCAACTGAAATTATTGTCAATTCCTATTAAAGTTATTATAGCTCATTGTAAAAAAAAAACTAAATATAATAATAATAAATAGATAAATACATATATTTAATAATGCATATTTATATTCAAATTGATCAGTTTAAATTATGAACACAAATAGTAAATCTTGGGAAAATAATTTAATGCGAAGTGTATACCTCGAATAATATAATATATGCCTATAAACCGTGTATTTCTTGTATCCAATATTTAAGTATCCTAATCGAATACCATCTCACGCAGCCTTTCCAAACTATCGTGTATAAAAGTTTTTTATGCATTAGTAGTAACACACCAAAGTCGGCTTTTGTCTAAGAACAATAAAAAAAAACAACATAACCTCCACCCCATACTATGATTATATAACCGACACCTCTTTAATTTAACTTCTTTGATTACTGGAAAGTGTTAAACAAATTTTTTTTTAATGCGATATATCTACTTATTTAAATCGAATGTTGAACCAGCCTGACACTCTAGTTATTTAACTTTATATACAAAAAAAAAGTCCTTGATAATAAATTTAGAATTTATTACAGTGAAAATTCAAATTTAAAAATTAGTTATCCAAATTAATATATTATAATTTGTAAAAAAATGTTGGAATAATAAGTTTTTGACTTGATGATGTATTATATATTAAGAATAACCCAGTATATTTAAACATCTTAAACATTTATTTTCTGATAAACTGACATTAGGGAGGTTCTGTGTGAACAATACTACTTGTCTGCTTCCATTATTAATTGATGTATACAATTGGACTAAAATAGCTTATTTTCAATTTTATTTATTATATTTCGAAAATGAAGAAATTCTTTTCAATATATTTAAACTTATCTTCATAAACTACTACTAAAGAATATAGATTGTATAAAATACCTTTCAATTTAAATAGGCACGTGCAAATTTTTAAAAAGTAATATTTTCTTAGAAATAAATTAATAAGCCGTGTTCATTAAATAATTTATGTACTTAATAAATTAATTTACAGGAATAAAAGAAGTTCTCAAAATAATTTTATGGTACTAACGGACTCTTAAAATACCATATATAAATTAAATATTTTAAAAATAAGGTTTATATCATATAATATATCTAATTAAAGATTCTAAACATCAGAATTTGAATAAAAAAAAAACCCCATGAAATGTAAATAATTATTTATATCCGTAACAGTAGTAACAGAAGATTTATCGCAACATGATATCATGCCTAACTGTTTTTTTTCCGGGGTTTATAAAATTTTAATGGTTTTTCAACGGGCTCATATTTAGATATATAAGATGTATATTTGTGTTCTGTAATGCGTTTAAATTCGATACGACTATACGGACAAGGAATGGAAGAGTGTATTTATGAAAAAAAAAAAAAAGAAATAAACGCCACTACACAAAAGTGATTCTTTCATCGTGAACCATTCATTATTTTAAAAATTATTAATGATTTTAAAAATGTTTTTGTATATAATAATTAATAACAAATAGTAAAAAGCAAAAATGCCTTAAATTTTTACTTTTTTGTACAATAACATACAATTTAAAATCTAGATTAGAGAAATGAAATGACGTAGGGATATTCCACAAAGCGTTAGCCCACTACTCAGTTTATCAAAACTTTAAATACTTATAACTCATTATTAATTTACTACTTATTCAAAATTTCATTTTTACATGAAATATAATTACACCGAATAGTATTTTACTTTAGAATAAAAACTAAATTAAAAATATAGGATACCATAAAAATGAATAACTTAAAACTTATAAAATGAAAAAATATATACTTATTTATGAACATTTTTGTTTTTTTATTACTTACAGTAAATAGCGAATATAAAAGCCACATTCTGGCTTTGAAATATATGATTTACTACGACTATCTGCACTGTGACAATTAGATGGTACTTTTCGCTACTATTACGATGATATTTACATTAGAATCTTGTATTATATCTATATTGCATACATCTGACAGACATAATTTACAGAGGTATTTGTTAATTTTAATAGAGTTTCAACTGTTTAAAAAAATTTTAAACGTATTTGATTATGTAAACGCCAAATGTTTTTAAAACCAAAATACGTAGTATACAAATTTTGTACTTATATAATAAAGTAAAACCATTATTAAATATTATAAATATTAAAAAAAAAGAAAAGAAATAATAGTATTTATTCTATTCGGTATTGGTATACCCACATTTAACTTGCATTCAATATACAATGAACAATTTTTTTATAATTTTTAAAATCTGAAAAGCCTAGTTTTACTAATAATTGGTATAGAAGTATATCCTTTAATCCTTAACCATCCTATCATAACTCAGGGTTGAGATTTTACAACCTTAATCTTTCTAGGAAATGAAAAACATTATTCTCTCTTCTCCAATTCAGCAACACCTTATACTCATCTCTCTTTGCATTAAATTTCTTAAGTAACTCTCACAATGCACTATATAACAACCCTATAATAAGTGACATTAATCATTTTATCTTAAGCAGCACTAAATATTATCACCACAATGTATCCACCTATCTGCCCTTTTTAAAACTTACAATACCCTTACAACATTCAAAATACTATTCTGATTTTCAAAAAATATTATACTTCCCATGTTATTATTCTCTAAACAAACAGACTATAAAATTTAATTTAAATTATAACATTTTTATTTTATTTTTTTATACACTGTTTATATTTTTTTATATTGTCCAAATTAATTTTAACTCAATATTTTAATATTATTTTTGTCTGTATTGATGTAAGTACTAAGTAACTTTTTTTTTTAATTTTCAAGATGAGTTTTAAATATTTTGACATCACCTTATACCTATTATTTTTAGTTATTTGAATTTATCACATTTAATATTGAATAATTATCTAATATAATACAAAAAACAACTAAATATACATCAATTTATAAAATAAAAAACAATATTTAATCAAAAATCTTTATATCAATCCCCCCATATATGATTATGTAATACGATAAGTCACTTATCTAAAAGCAAACCCATATTATAAATCACACAAACGGCGTCAACGGCTTACAACTTATTCACTTAGGCATTGAAATCAGAATAAAGTGACTAATTTGAATGAGGACCAAATGTGATTTCAATGATTATTAATTCTTAGAAAGCGATACTTGACATGTAATTAAATATATGTGTGTGTGTGTGTGTGTGTGTGTGTTATTAAAATGGTTGCATTAATGTGTATGAATATATACTAAACTTTATGATTATTAATCAATGACTAAATTAAAAAATTATATTTTCCGCTCAAGTACAACAGTTTGTTAATTTGAATAATTTAAAATGTATAGAAAGAATCATTGATTATATTATGGTAGGCAATATTAGTAGTATTAAAAGTATAAAAATCCTAAAATTAAATTTAAAATAATTCAACTAATATAAAATATACTAAAATATACTTTAAGGCAAGGATAGTTTAAAATTTTTAGGGTAAAAATTGATTTTAAAATGGTGCATTTAAGTTTTCTTTCTAAAAAAACTTTTGAATTTTAAATCAATAAAAGTAATTATTTTTCATTAATATTATTACTAAAATAGACTATTTACTATCTGTAATTTACAAAACGATATTAGTATAAGGAAAGAGAATGTCTAGTGAAAAAACCCTCCAAAAGTAATTATCTACTTTAAATTTGTATGTAACTTTTTATCAATTATAAAAATAGATATAAGTTACATATTATAATTTATAGATATATTTTTTTAGAAAATCACACCAAAAAAATATTGATAACTTGATACATTTATATAATAAGTAAGAAAAAAATTTAACTCTTTTATTTTTCAGTTCATAAATGTAGTTTAAAACACAAATTTAACAAAATATAATACTATCGTTATTTAAACTTGTTCTGTTGACAATAGGAATGAAAAAAAGTTTTCAAAAAAAGTTAATAATTCAAAATATCAATCTTCAAAGTTTAAACATTTTTCAACTTTCTTTTCAAATTATAATCTTTATTATATTATACAGTTAAGAGATGAAAAATAGAAGATATTTATAACATATTTTACCTATAGGTATCTATATAATATTGTATAATATACTTTCCGAGACTTGTCAAATAATTAAAAGGTGAGTAAAATGTTCATGTCAATTATTATCAATCTTTTTATATTTGTGTTGACATTTCTATTTTTGATTATTGTGAACATTTTATTTTTTTATATTTCGATAAATTATCCTTAATTATATAAGTACATAAAAAATAAATTATTTCAAATTTTGTTACAATTTTTTCTATTTTTAGATTAATCAATAGATGTTATTATATAAGGAATATTTTATTTTTAGACTACAAAACATTTATATTTTAGTACTTAAGTAAAATATTCAAATTGTAACGAGAAAATTACGAATGACAATCGACACAAATGTGTTGTTATTTTGGTGCTATTCCACTTGAATTATTCAACGGTGACATATCACAGCTGGTAACATCCTTTAATTTTGTTCTGTACGATACGTACACCACCCGCGGCGTACCGACTCATGATATAATTAATAATCTCCTTCAGCTAACCGCTAAAAGTGCTATTGCGTTTCGTCTACGCTTTAGGCTGTGTCCACAATTAAAGCATATCAAAATATATTATTAGCAAGTAATTTTAAATCAAATCTGCAATATGTATGATAATTTAATAACAATGGACTGAAGGAATAAATATCTAAAATATAATTTATATGTTATAATAAGTGTCCTGTACTTTTTGCTTACCACATGTTGCTCATGAGTTGTAAAGTAAGTCAAAAACAATACGTCGTAACAATATTATAAAAAAAAATAATGTTTAATAATTGCGTACATTAAACAAATTCTGATAAATTTTAATAGATCATCTATTGAATAAATGTAATAAATAAAAATATATTGATTATAAACGACTTAAATTTATAATATTTGTATCAGTAATCAGTATCTAAAGATTGTAAAATCTTTTACAGTTTGTTTTTATATAATTTTTTAACGCTTCCATCAAAAATGAAAACATGAAACAATTTTTTTATACTGGTCAAGAACTTAATATGAATACCTACATCAATAACATATTGTGATAAAGTAAATAATTAAAACTATATGCTCAACTGACGCATAAAATATTACGTAATTTAAAAATTTATATTTTAAATTATATAAGTATAACAAGATTAAGTGAAAAAGGTCAAATTGATTCAAACTTAATATAAATTAATAAGTTTTCTAGTTTTTGACATGTGTCATCTACGTATTTATATAGATTTTGTGGTGACAGGAAAACTAAATGTTTTTCAGAAAATACAGTAAAAATAAAAATATTTTACTTTAACATTTTTTTTTATCCAATAATTTACTGTTCTTATATATTATATATCTGGAAATATAAAAATCCACAAAAAAAAAGAAAACTCGCATATTATGTAATATGTAGATTTCTAGTATAAATCATCGTGGTCACTGTAACGAATGTGATAAATTCAAAATTAATGATTGGTAAATATTAAATAATTATATGAAAAAAACGATCGAGTTTGGAGACAAGTGGATTGATTTCTAAGAGCAGTTGGTTTATTTTTATATTATGTTTATATAAGTATAAATTATAACTTATTTATTAATATAAAATAGCTACTAATGTACTTATATTATTATACTCAATAAACCACAATATTTACTTCAATTTTTATTTTATTTTAGAAAATACAATAAGCAATTGATAAATAGATGATATTTGATACATTTCTTTGTATAATTTTTACATTTTTAAAATACTGTCAATAATATTAACACATATTAATTAAATTACTACATACATTTTTAATAACTTAAGTAGGTATAGAATAATTAATATTAAATATATTAACATAGGGCATAATATATTGACCATTTTCTGTACTCATTAAGATTTATATATAATATACGTCCTAATGTTTTAAATGAAAAAATCAACAGTCTTACATATTACTTCAAAAAAAATAAAAAACCCCTCTTTGTCTTGAGAAATTTCACAAATGTTAAACGTTTTGTTAGAACAATATATAGTTTATATCTTGTACATGAAGACAAACGACGTTTCGTAAAATCAAATGATAAATTCAAAAACCCCACGTTTTTTTTCTATCCAACTTATGCACGTTATTTAATAGATTTGATGGAAATGTAAAAATATTTCTTAGTGTATATGCCACAAAATAATTATTTCTTTATACTTTCACACATATAAAATAAAGTAGCAGACTATATATTCTAGCTATTAATCATAATTAACTACTTAGTTTCAAGTTATAGTTCCAAGGAAGTTCGTGGAAAATTGCTTAAGACGTGTAACCGACAAATGCATGTTAGAAGTTGAGATAATATCCCCAAAAAATATATTTATTTTTGTATAGCAATTATAATATATAATTAACTATAAATTAACATATTAATATCATAATTTATAAATTATCATTAAATAAATTAAAGTAAATGTGGAAAATATTGAAACATACATTAAATTATTAATTAATATTTTAATTAAAAATATGTAAGAACTACTATATGAAATAATAAGTTATGAAAAAAGCAAAATAGTAACGGAATTAAAAAGATTAAATACAATATGAACATTGAACAGTATGTCAAAAATACCAAAAAAAGTAGCAACTATACAACATAGTTTTCTTATTATGTTTTAAAGATTACAGTTGTTTCAACGAAATACATTTGAATTAAAAATTGACATTAAGTATGCGAATACCTATAAACTTTCATCTCGAATAATCTGAAAAAAAAATTCAACTAAAATTGTTTCTATTTGTTTCCGATCGAACACTTATGAAACTTATTAAACCTATACACCACTTTAAGCCAATTATTTCCAATACCAATCTTTCTTTCTTTTTTTTTGGGGGGGGGGGGGGGGTTCTCTTTTATATTTCCGTAACTTTATCAAATATTTGATTATATTTACTTTTTTTTGTTTATATTACTGTTTTATTATTTTTATGTAAAATTGTTAGTTGAAAATATAATAATAACTTGTATAAAACTAATATTAATTGTTGAATTTGAGCGCCAGTCTATTCCATTAAAAATTAAATAAATATATATAAATACATTTACAGTTTAATTAAGATCAATAAAATAGACAAATTTAATTGATCTTCATACTCATCTGTAAGTATTTAAGAGAGTGTGATAAAGCTTACATTTAACTATGTAAGGGTCTGATGTAATTAATTTTTATGACTCTAATTGGGAGGAGCAGGACATAGAAAACGGTTTAGGTCTTCCCTCTACGTTTTCATTCTCACAATGTTGAATCATCGCTCTTCTACCCTCTATTTTTCTCTCTATCTTTGACGCACACCCTAATGCAATTTCACTCGTCCTCTTTTTAGTACCAAAGTTTATTAAATTCCCCACCAACTTTAAGGAAAACCCCGAAAGATGATGCTTCAGCTCATTATTGTTATACACATTATTCAAAAGTAATAATATGTTTTTATTTTAAACTATAAAACTCGGTAAATATTTACGAAATAGATAACTTTAAAAGAATTATTCAACATAATACATAATGAGTTATAGAGAACAAAGTAAATATACCGTAAATATTGTGATATTTTTCACCACTATGTTAAAATCGTATTAAAAAACTTTTTTTTTATCCGTTATCTACTCATCAATTAATATATCGACCTTATAGTCAGTTCAGTACACGAAACCGTATATATGTATACGTCATCCTTTTAAACGAAAAACAGTGACTATTAAGTATTTATAGTGGTATATACGTACTGGAACGTAAACAATCATTTGAAGGAATATCGGGAATATCGGTGTGTGAAAAAACCAATATATGGTTTATAAATAACTAATATTATAACAAAAGGATTTTATAATAAATTATAAATTAAAATAATTTGTTTCAAAATTCTGATTAAATCTAAATAAAAAATATTTTACCAATGTTTAAAATAAGTATAACTTTAAGGTTTTAAGATTAGTATTATCTTATTATTTTTTTTTTTTATAAAATAACCAAATCGAACAATATAAAATTGTATTAATCAATAGAATTATTTTTATTCTTTATTATTCTATTTACAAAATATAATCCTAAAATAAAAACTTAAAAGAAAAGAAAAATTGAAAAGCGATATTGTATTGTTATATAAAAAATTGTGCTTAAAGTAGATAGTTATAAAGTTATTTATCTAAAAATGATTGCTAGCGTATATGTTATTTATTTATTTATTTTTTTTTTTTTGTATATATTGACATATCCATAAAATTGTAAATTATTATATCTTTAATATTGTTTTTTTTTTTGAAAATAAAATGTATTCAGACGTATAATATCATGATGGACTTAAAAGATATAACATACAATTGATATTCGATGTACAATGTCAAAGCATCAAAAATATAAAATGCAATCGGGATAATATGGCTTTGTTTATAATATATTATGTAGTGTAATATACTAATATGCCAATTATATGATAACACTAATTTCAAACAGAAAGTTTAGATAAATGTGGGTTGAGTGAATCCCAGCAATTATTGTCAGGAATTGAATGTCATACTCGTCACTTACCAAAGCATAAGCTGAAGGGGGTAGTATACAAGTTACAGGTGTACGAGTCATGAGCGCACATCATACAAAATAATAAGTACTATAACATGTAAAATAGGTGCTATTTCATATATAATATATATAAGATGTTCTTAGCCATGGCTATTTACATCTAATGATATTATAATGGTGCATTTTTAACAATTAAAATATGATAATTTAAGTAATAATAATAATATTAGAATTAAATATTGTTAAGTAAAAAAAAAAAAACACATGAAGAATTATAATTTAAAATTAAAGTATGTTTTACACATTTTACGATTAAAAAAAAAAAAAAAAAAATGATCATTTTTGAATACCAATAAAATAACAAGGTCTTGTAAAATAAAATTTACTCAAAATAAAATCACTTTTCAAAACAAAACTTATATTCATACTTTGATATTTATTAAATATTAATACCAACAACAATTACTATCGAAATTAAAAGACGTGTGCCTTTAATACTTATACATGAAATTTGCATTTATATGCTAGAACAATCGTCATTTAAAAAAGAAACTAACGATATTACATTTAATACTGAAGAGTAATTAGATAAATCGTACCTACTTAATAATATTGAAATTAAAAAGACAAAAAAAAAGTGAATACTGAGTAACATTGTTTTTTTTTTTCTATCTTGTATTAATAAATTTAAGGTCGCGCGGACAGTCATTTAGTGAATTAATAACATTTAACCCATGTACAGGCGTCTGGTTATTTTTATGTGTCGGTAGAAAATCGTTATACTGAGATCTTTACGATCAATACCGGACAATAATTTAGATTAGTGTACCGGGTGCATTACCGGGTGGACATTAATGTCTGGTGACGATTATTATTATTGGTCGACCAGACATAATCGTTGAAGGTGTGGACCACCCAGTCGGAATGCTGCCGAATGTACTATTTTATTTACCCTCCTCTCGCCGGTTATCGTAAATTATAATAATTATTTTAGATTCCAAGCAATTGGACAGCGATATCCTGTTACAGCGGGGACTTTTAATTTGAAATTTATGGTCGACGAGGAAAACAAAATGGAAATAATAACGTCGATTTGACATTAGACCAATAGAGCTAAAAGTAGTTTTCTTTCATCATTGTCGAACGACTGTGATAATTTTTAATTTATTGAAATTCCGGATACACATCACTAAGCTAAATGAATAAATGTTGAAATATTTTATTCGTTTTTCTTCAATTAATTTTATGTTTTTATGGCCAAATTTAACGTTGAATTTAAATAATTTTGAATTTTTGCAGTTATGTTTATTTATCTTTTATGAATTTAAATAACAACAAATTTATTTAAATATACCTATAAAACAGTTTTAAAAATGTTTGATAAATATTTAAAGAAAAACTATTTATTTTTCTTATTATAAGGTATTATATTATATATCAATATATCAAAATATATTGATTTAATTCTTTATTTTCAACTTCTTAATAATAACATTAATTTAATTAGTATTTATTCAACAAAACAAATTAACTTTAATTAAACTAACTTTTTGTAATATATTTACTTATAGCTTGAAAAAACTGTACAATTATGTGATGAAATTTAAATTTATTTGATACAATTCTAAATGGTGTATAATATAATTTTTAGTCATTCAAAAAAATATATACATACGTATATTAAAACCCAATCGGTACAAATAACGACAATATTATATATAGATTATTTAGCCATAAAGTATAATAAACTCGCAATTAAATTATTTGATATGATATGTTATTGACTATAAAATATTATTTTCATCAGTTACCAAATAATATGATTTAAAAATAATTTAATCTATACATGAATACAGATTTTTATTAAACATAATAAAAAAAAAAAAAAATAGCGTTAATATTTACAAATAATTATAGATATTAATTAATTTTACACATGAGTAGCTTCGATATGCACCAACACAATAATATTATGTTCAAAAGCTTTTAAGTATAATGTGACGCATGCATATAATATTAATAGAAAACATTCACCAAACAACATTTAACATTTTATTTTTCAAATATTACTGAATTTCGTTGTACATATTTTAATCTACCACGGTTCCGGATCACACATTCACACCTTACTATTATGTAACAAAACGCAGCATATACCGGTTTACAAGCAATAGGTACAAGCAAATACATAAAGACTAATAACGACCACATTTACTAACATATTACATACAAGCCTAATAACACAAAAAAGCGTGTGTAATGTAGTTTTGTATTCATGTTTTTGTACACCATATAAATCATGGGGATGCTCTGTAGTCGCTGTTGACATACACAACGTTAAATACTTATATATAAATAGTATACAGGTTAATATTTTAGGTATAACACTACTACCCATACTTTAAGTACAAAAAACTACAAATACACAAACAGCTATTTTGTGTTTATTTTTTGCATAAATACTTTTTAAAACCATTAAAAACTGATAACACCTAAAATACGTACATTTTTATTTTTTCGATTATTATTACTAAATTTAATATTATATGGTTATTGATTACGTACCCGGAATAAAAATATACTAAAATAAATATATTGAAAATTTAAAAATTGAATTTATTTAAATTTATTGTTTAATTTTATTAACTTTCAAGTTTCAATAAGGATAATTTTCATTAAAACGTTATTCAAGTTGTACAAATTTAAAATCTCACTATGACTTGTAATTTTATAAGCTTTAATTTTAAGAACACGGAATTCAAATAAATGATTTAAATGACATATTTGGACAGTATATCTAGAACCTTGCATGATCCGTAAGGACATATAAAGTAAAAAGTGTCTACATCTCTCTCAACACAAACTTGTTTAAAATGTCATACACGCGGACTAAAAGGCTTGGGTCTGAAAAGCAAATGGATTTTCTCTATCATCATTTTTGCTGAGTATTCGAAGGACAACCAGAAAACTTTTCAAACATTCTCAGACGCAGACACTCTTACTTTACCTACACTAGGAAACTGTGAACCCTTTTAGACAACCCTGGTCCCTGGAAACACTATACTGGGTGGAAGACAAAATACAGATAAATGCTATTATAAACGTGAATCCGTCCTTTAAAACTAAAAGTTTAACCATAAAAACTATAACAATTGGTAACTATTTCAACTATTCTCATTGGAAAATATTGAATAACAATACAATTCTCAAAAAAATGTTTATTTATTTAACATAGTTATATTTAAACGTATTATTTTAGTATTATTAAAAATTATAGAAAACAATACAATAGTGTTAGAATTTATGATTTATTTAAATTTATTTTTGTCTATAAAAATTGGTAAGACGTAATATATGTTTACAGTATATTAAACTTACAACTTACAAGTATCTAGATAGGTACCTAATTTAAACCAAAAACATTATAAATTATTAGGTAAATTTTTTTATAAAAACATTTTAGTTGTTTGAAAATGTTATAAAATTTAAAATATTTGTAAATAATTTAACATCATCTATAACCTGTCTGTGTGTCTTAATTATAAACAATTTTAACATAAAATAACATTATATAATTATGTATACTTATTTTATAAGTTTATAGTTGAATTACACGTTACATTATTAAAAGTCATTAATTTCAAAACATGTTTAAATAAAATGAAATATAATAAAATAAATATGGTCGATTTTTTCCCCAAGATTTAGTAATATAATAACACAAACACACAACAATCAAGGAAAGAACAAGACATTCAAAACTATATTAAAATTAATCAACTTGGCTTGAAAATAAATAAATAATTAATACAATCATAATTAACTTTCTCAAATACAATAACATGGCATATTTAATCAAAAATGTAATTTTTTAATCAATTATTTTCAAGACTAATGAAATAACATTTTTTTTTTAAATTGTATACCTAATTATTAAAAATAAAAATACGAATTCGATTTTTTAATTTATTAATTTCAATACTTTAAATATTAAATATTATACATAATAAATTTTGACAAATTTTTAATTCTGTTAAAATGAAATATGTTTATAAGTTTCAGTATGTTACATATTAAATTATAACCAAGTAAATAAAAATATAGATATAAATTTATTTGATAGAAAAAATAATACGATATATATATTATATATATTATTAATTGAAAATCTCAGATTCTTTGTTTTTTAGATTTGAAATACACCAAAAAGGATTAATAAGAATTGGAGAACTTTAAAGCGTTATAATTTCAGTATAGGTAGCCATAAATTTACACAAACTGCTGAAAACCGGTCAACTACGGTGTAAACTGTTCTACTGATGTAATAACTTAATTTATTTACTAATTTATCACAAAAACCAATAGAGAGTTTTTTCTTTACCCTTTCCAGATAAACACACAGTCTCTGGATATTTTAGGGATTGAATTTAAAAACTATTCCCCAACAACGAAATTTTTTTTTCTTCAGGAAAAAGACTTCAACTACTGGGTTAATGCAAAATTATATTATCCAAAAAGTAAATAAGAATTTTTATTGTTTCACGCCTAATAAAATTAAATCTATTCAATAATAATTATAAAATAAAACCAAAACGTCATTCAATTGTTTATTGATGGTTTTCCGATTTAACTCTAAAATGGTTAGTATAAGTATTTAATAAAACTATAATACAAAAATGAAATAGATAAATAATATATCTATATCCTTTTATAAATTATAATAAATTTAAAAACTGTTAACTCATTACTTTGAATTGATTATAAGACTAACATCATGATAAAATTTAAAAATGCATTATGGCAAAAAATTTTTAAATACTTATACGTATAATTATAATATTGTTATAATAATATAGCTAATATTGAACTTAAACTCAAGTACCTATAAATTAAACTAGTAAATATTATAATATGTATGATATTATATTTAAGTATAATATTACATAGGTAGGTATTTTTCTTGAAATTATGTTTATTATATTATTATTATTATTATCGTTATTAATGTTACTTAATAATAAAATATATGTTAAATTACACTTTATATTTCTTCGAAAATTTACAATTTTAAGATTTCAAACTTAAAAAATATAAATCTGTGAAACAATTATGTTCAAAAAATATTTTAAAAATATGATAAAATAGTTTTTACAAATTTCATATGATGAACAATCACTTAAATGGCTCATTTAATACAATTTTCTACCAACCGTTTGAGAAGTAAACCATAATAGTTTTCACATTATTTTATATTTAATAAGTTATTTGATATAATCTAATTCCATTCCAAATGATAATACTGCCTACTAAAAAATAATTACGGAGTATGTTTTTTTAATTTATTATTTTTTAATGAGATCAGAAATGATTTTAAATTTAATTTTAAAACTAACAATAAAATGAGTTGACATAAAAATATTTAAGGGCTGTTTACGAATATACGTACTAACCTTTATTTTAATTGATGATTTTAAAGAATTTTTTCGTTGCTCATTATATTTTATACAAACCATTTTATCTTATTATTTTTTAAATTCGATACGATAATCGTTTATAATTGTTTTTTTAAACCTAAATCATTTATCGCATAATTGCTTTTTGACAATGTCCTGTCACGGTTTCCGGTACAAACACCCATGACATAGTGATGTCTATAATCATTACGTCATATAATATAAGAAGATCATGTTTTACTTTAAAAAAATATATCTTCAACACTGACAATATAAAAGGAATAGTCGAAATAGGTCTGACACATAATCGTTTACGGTCCAATAGATCAGTAACAATTAATCTCCATTTATACAGCATTCTGAGAAACAGCATTATGTATTCATAATGTATATTTCATATTGTATCTAAAAAGGTTTATAGATCATCTAAGAGATATTATACACATGATTAATAACACTTATATGTTACATCACAACATTAAAAAAAATCTTACTTCCTTTTCACGGAAAATATGGTTTTTTGAATTATCCAAAATATTTTGTAACTAACTTTTTAATGACATATTATCTTAATTTGTTAAGTAATTCGTATGTATTACAAATGTACTGGTAAGTTTGTACGATTAATTTAAATAGATATAATACGATAAAAGATAATATATATATACAAGAATCAAAGTTTGTAAAAACTCTGTTAATAAAATAATTTTTTACAATTCGTATAGAAATCACGTAACACCAATAAAATTAATTCAGTGTCTAGTTGAAAATAAAATAAAAAATACATTAAGTTTAATTTTAAAAATAAAAATAACTATGATTAAATATTTGCATGTTCACATAAATATTTTATCGACATAATACTTTGCAAAGTAAAAATGTATTAATTAATTTAAATATTACGCATAGAAAAAGTTATATTTTAATAATATTTCATAAATTGTAGTATAAATAATAAGACTATTATTAAAATATTAATATATTTTAGTATTTAACAAGAATCCACGATATATTTTGTAATCATTATTAAACATTCAAAACCAACATCATGACTTATTAGGTAAATTAATTATGAAATGTAACAACTAATCAAATTAAATTTTTCATTTGTCTTAAACGTTTAAATATTAATTAGGATACCTACAACTCATAAAAATAAATCTTTCGTAAAGTTTCCAACTCGACAATACTATTATATAGTTCCTTAGTGCTGAATATACAAAAATAGATAATCAAAATTTGTGTAATGAGTTTTAAAATAATAACTGAACAATAAAAGAAATTTATTTCGAATTTATTATTTCACCTTTTGCGATCAGTATTAAAATTTATGAAATTCATGTTTCAAAACTTTGTTTGTATGTATGCAAAATATTAACTTATGATAATAAATAATAATTTTAAAACTGGTATGCGTAATTCAATGTTTTATTGATTTAGTGAGCTTTTTCGATTTTCCACATTTACTAGAATTCTTTTCTCTGGGTGTAGTTCCGGCGCCAGACTGGCCGGTTAAAAGGTTTTTACAAGAAGGGTGCAAAAAAAACAATCTAGAGGGGAATAGATTTTGTATTCAAAAAAAGGTCCAAAGAAAACTTGATTGATCGAATTGTGTACATATAATGAATGGAAGAACACGTCTGTTCTATTTTTAAATACAAATAATGTAGACAAAAATAAATAGAGGTAATAAAAGTTATTTATAATCGATTTGAAAGGTGTAAATTTTTTTTAAAATTTCATTAGTTTCACATCAATAGTATCAACATTTTCTTATAAATATATTTACAATTCAAATAATTAAATCAATAAATTGTTAACACATTTACTAATTTGATATTGAATATTGTTACTATTATTTATTAGATTAAAAGACGGTAATTAAAAAGGCACTGATATCACTAAATAAATTACTACCTGACATAACAATACATTTAATTGACCCATTATAGTTTTCAATTACTAGGTTTGGCATTCGTTATTTTTTTATTTTGTAATACTTATGGAAGTACTTATAGGCTATAGCGAATTCTTGTGATAAATTAGCACAAGAGATATTTAAAAATACAGTTAATTTCCATACACCGTTCAAAATTGTATATTTACGAGTAAACAAACTTAATATAGATATACATTATACACTATTAATAATCAGAACATACAAATTTCAAAAGTACCCTACAGTAGCTTAATAGTTAATAATAATCATTTACTGTAACTTATATATGCCCTAGAGTCTGAACGTTTACTGAAAAATAAAATAACGTACCGAAATAGAACAACATCTGTTTTTCAACATAAACATAAACCAAAGTCTCATAATAATAATATAATATGCGCACATCTGGAATCGGGAATAAATTATTATCGTAACACCTAATACCTAAATGTAACACTACATAATTTGTACACGTTTAATTGTAAAAGTACACTCCTATACTTATCTGAAGAAATATACGGACAAAATCATCATAATTTATTATTTCATGACGTAGTCTTATAGGTAGAGTGATTATATTAATAGTAAACAGTCATTAGCTTAAACATTTTATTTTTTTAAAACAATTTTCTTTAATTAAATCACTGCGTAAAAATTATTTAGAAAAAAAAATATATTCACACAAACACGAAGTATTATTTATTTTTATACCTACAATATATAAGGCTTAAAATATGATTTAAAAAGCAAGTGAGTAGAGTGGAACGGTGCAGAGCCGCAGAGGTACTAGCAAAATAATTGGTCTACTACTTTATTTAATCAAACTTTAAATACACATTCGTTTATAAGCTTATAACTAACTACTTCTTCATAAAAATTCATTTTCCATAGAATAAAATTCTCAAAATAATGTACTTCTTTGAAATATATGAAATAAAAATCTGTTAACATTCAAAAAAGTAAAGAAAAACTATGATGATAAAAAAAAAGAAAAATTGTTGTACTGACTTAAAGTTATGTAAAAATTAAAAATATTATTATTTTTAATGTTATATTATTATCTAGATAATAAATTTTAATTGTTAAAATAATTAGTATAAATAATTAAATACAATATTAAATCATGATAAAAAAAAAAATTTTATTTAAATATTTTTAATCCAAATCTTCAATTAATATGTTTCTAAAAATTAAATTAATTAATAAGAAAATCTCTGTTTTAATTAACTAAAATATTTCCATACAAATAATAACAATAATTTTAACATTTATTCATTTTAAACTTATTTAGTTTAATTTTGTATTTACAATTAATTATAGTAAATTAAAATTAAAATGCAAGTTATTTTCACATAAATCAGATTAATCTCAAAAACTGTATTACTATGATATTGAGCTATTATAATAATATACAATTTAAATATTAGTTTAAATTAATTTAATTAAAAATTGTAAAACCTTAGTGGTTTTACACAAAATATAAATTGCCAATATAATGAATTATACTACTTACACGCATATCATTATTGACCAAAATTAATACTAATCATCCTTAAATATTATATAGTATATAAATATACAAAGATTCTACGTTTTTGACAACATCTAAAGTCTATAATACGTCCTGCTTCATATTTATTAAAATATACCATTTTTCTCTTTTAATTTAAAAATATTTTATTAACTTAAAATTATACTCAATCATTTTATAAAAACTATGCCACAGCATATCTTTTTTAGTTAATCTTTATTTAAGATATATGATTTTTACAGATGCAGTTAATCAGTCATCAGTCTCCTTCTAAAATTTAAAGAGTTCCAATGGCATTACTTAATGAGGATCTATTATTTTATAAATTAATTATTTTTTAAATTTTTAATTGAGATTCATTTCGAGTAATGTCAAAAAATCATTTAATTTTGTGTATTCATCCTTCAAGAACACTGTCAAAAAGTATACTAATCAGTACTAATCGAAAATTAAATGCGCACGAAAGTAGAAATAATTTAATAAAAGAAGCTTAGCCTTTATAACCAATTTTAATTAAATGTGTACATAGAAATATAAAATATACCAATATTCGTTTATATCATTATTGAGATAATAATATATTATTCATCTGTATGAATATGTATGTACATTGTACATATACCCTATTTTAATATATTATATGTTATATACACAAAAAATTTTAGTTCTATTTTGTTCTATATTCTTAACATAATATAACTACATTTTTTTTATTCATATTACTCAGGTAAACGTAGTTACTTGTCTAAAATTAAAATATTCAGCTTTAAGTACACAATGTTCTTAAAATGTAAAACATGAATACTTTTTAGTACCTACAAATGTTATTTTTTTTTTTTAACTAGTTAGTTCTTAAAGAAAATTATTAACTTTTCAATTACTTAAAATATTATGAGTTATAACAAATCTATAGCATCAATAAATTTCAGAATAAATTTGAACTATAAACAATTATAAATTGTATGATATATTATAAAAAATAAAACAAAATGAATTCTATAAGCTTAATTTATTCAAAATCATTAAATAATGAGTATAATAATGTAATAGTAAAACGATCAATAATGATTATTATTATAAATATTATTTATCCAAATTAAAAATATTACAAAATGTGTTATCCAATAAGTGTTAGCTAATACACCAAAATACTAGAGATATCTATTCAAAATGGTGTTCGATTTAACTACTCAAAATAATGAATAAATTGCATAAAATATTAAATTTATAGGTACTTCGAACTGATCACTGACAAAGTCTACAATAATACGCTTTAAGTCTAGACGAACCTATTAAAAAAAAACTTATTGACCTACATAATTATATCCAGCATCAACAAATCTAATAGGCCCATACTTTATGTAGCTCACTGAGATTGTCACCGTTACTCATCAGACAAATCCGAACTTACGTACAATAGAAATACATTAGGTAACAGCAAGACATTGGGTGCTTGGGGAAATTATATTCTATAGATGTATTGTGAGGAAAAACCGCTTAAGACAAATCTACAATGCTATTTTCGTGCCAGAACATTTCAAAAGATTAAGACTTAAACGAGGACAAAAAAAAACCTAATATCTATAAATCACCTCAATTTATTTACTTTTATATAAGTGTCTTTAGAATACAATAAAAAGAAAATGTGTATTTTAAAGAGATTTCAGGTTTTAGGATATTAGCCAAAAACGCATAATTTAATGAGATATCTTGCAAAATAAAATTTTAAAGTATATGACACTATAATAGGTATTATAAAATGTAGATGTATTAAAACTATGAAAATTAAACGATTATATTTAATATTCTTGAAATTTAACTATCCAAAGAACATAATAATATTAAGTAATATTTAACTTCTTAGTTACATTCATACTTGATAAATTATAAATTTTAATTATCATTTATAACAAAAAATGAATTATTCATAGCAATTTTATTTATGTATTTAGAAAAAATTAAATATTAAAGCTCATTTTTAAATGTTACCTACTATTTAATGAAATTTCAATGTTATTTTAAACGTAGAATAATCATTATTATTTTTTAAATTTAAATAATTTTAATGAATACAATATACGTAATACTTATAGTTAAGTTTAATAAATTTAAAAAAAAAACCAAATTTTATTTTCTATATTAATAAAACACAATTAAAAGTTTTTTAATAAATACTATTAAAAATATAAATCCTCAGTCTTAACCAACAACCAACTATTTAATAATTGAATAATTATTTTCAAAAATATAATCAATAACTTATATATGCAAATAAATACTCATTAATATAAAATAAACAGTCATATAATCTTAAAAGTATTTGAAAATTTAGTATTTAAAACTAATAAAATTGTAATCGCATCATGAGACAAATGATTTAAATAACTTTAAAATTATTAGAAATACATAAATATTTTTGTTAATATAATTAAAAACTGCAATTAAAATTTTATTATTAAAATAATATTAATATGACAACTCACCCAAATGTATACAGCTCGTTTATAAATCCAAATGAAAAAAAAATATCCGATCGGAAAACGCTAACACAACATAATATGACCGATCTGCGTGAAGACTGGGGATGTACTAACATTTTAATATAATGTACACGTGCTGCCGAGGGCGCATGTTGTACAATTGCCACCCGGGAGTCTGCGCTACGGTCGATTGACAGTGATATTAAAAAAAAGAAAATGATGAACGATTTTTAAATAAGAAAAAATTAATTTGTAAAATGCAATATTACACTAAAATATACAAACATAAATAACTATTTAAATTATATCAATGATAATTTCAATTAATTATCATTATATTCAATGAAGGAATATAATGTAATATTATAAATATTTAGTGTTAAAAGGAATTATTATTTATACAAAATACAAATAAATTGAGAATTATCCCTCGTTCCTATGCTCCCAAAAATAAATTTAAAGAGAATCTAAATCATTAATAATTATACTACAAGTATATAAATGTTTATCTTATTATGTAAATATCTAAGATGAGTAATAAAATATTACTTTATCTACACTTCAAAATGTAAAATAAAATTTAAAAAAAAGTTATTTTTCGTACCTAATCATTTTCAGTTATATCAAAATAATTTAAAATAAATAATTAATAACGTAGGTAAGATTAGGTTAAATAATCTTAATTATTTAGTTAAAAATTAGAACCTTAAATTACTAAAACTGCATGTAATCATCAGATTAATTAAAATCTATGATAAAATATTTAAACTAGTAATTATAGAAAAAATCAAGTTTCAATAGAATTATTATTATAATACTATAAAAATCATTTTTAAAAACACGTCATTGATAAAAAACACATTACATCGATTAATATACATTCAAAACCATAAGTCCCAAATTAATTTATTAAACGTAAACAAATAAATAAAAGTAAAATCTATTTAATAGTTTATTTTACATAATATTCGTAGCAAAAAATATACGAGTATAATAATTCAAATTCCGAAAATAGTTATATTCTCTCATTTCAATTAAAACACGCGGGCATCTCCGTAAATATACATGTTGAGCAACCTAACGTGCATGTCTAATACACTGTATTCTGTCATATCAGTTCTTTTGAGTAATATACACTTAACTTACTATCGTCCTACCCTCGCACACTTTAAGTCAGGGGTCACCAATTGGCGGACCGCAGTCTGAATATGAACCACAAACACTTTTTTATAGACCCTTATCCACAGAGTAGTTTTTAAATTTGTATAAGATAAATATAGAAACTATAAATGTGTCACATAAAATGTATATTATATAATAAAAAAATTATTCAAGTAATTTATTAACGTGTTTAAAATACAATTTAAATAAATAAATATGTATAAATACAAATTTATAAAATATATATGTATATATCTATTTATTAACGCGTGAAAAAGTCATTAAAACTATTTAGACCGCAGAAAGTTTGGAAAGTTTCAAAACGGACCCCCATAGAAATAAGTCAGTAACCCCCGCTTTAAGCTAATAATTCTGTGAAAAAATAATTGGATTAACTCTGTTTTAGCTATAATCCAATACGATGGCATACGTTTATCTGTTTTAAGTTTATTCTGTCAAAGAAAAGAGAATTTCACAAAATTACATAATATACTACAGTGCAACATACAGTTAAAAAAAAAAAATCCATCGGCTCAAAGTACGTACATCCCAACACTATTCAAGATAAACGATAAGAACATCAAATAATTACAATAAATCTTAACATAGTTTTTAGTCGTAAACAATTTTATCATTGAATTAAAACAAAAATTAAATAATAGACTTGTCTGTGTTACGATCGCTACTTAAACAATCATCATATTACACTCCTAATATACGACAGGAGCAAGACTTTATTCGTCGTGAATCGTGATGGTATAATTTACTTATAATAGTCAAATTATAGTTAGGTATGTGGTCTTGACACAACTGTTTCGTAGGCTTGATCTACACTATTAACTATTTTTTCTGAAATCTAATCCTTACTATACTACCTAAAATATTCATAAATTGCTGTCTGTGATGTATGTGTATAACTATTATGTACTACGTTTTGTATAATTTCTCAACACCTATTTAAATAACATATTCTATCCTGCTATACATGATAATATGATATCCATTCAATCCCCCTCCCGTACATTATATTCAAAAAATTATGTTATCATTGTATACACGGAAATGTTAGGCCTTGAGGCATTCTTAATTAGCACAGCAAAAACCCGACGAATATCAAAACCATGAAACCACCCGACTACCCTACTGTAGATAATACGAGATATCTATATTTACATTAAAATATATACTTACCTAATATAATAAACTAATGAAAAAAATGATAATAATAAATTAGACTTGGTACAAAACTTAAATTCAAAAATAACAGTTTTTTTTTTTTTAAATATTCGGTCAATAAAAAACAATTATTTTGTTTAATATTAATATTAATATATTTACACATTCTTTTTATATATTTTATTAGGCTTCTGGATGATTCAAATTCATAATTGGATCCATTAGGTGGCACTGCAATAGAGTTCTAAAAAATATTGGGATTGATATATCTTAAATAACACATGTGTCAATCTTAGATGGGTTGTGGTTTTTTTAAATAAAAAAGCATACTACGAAGTAAGTTTTAAGTATAATTTTATGAACCCGACTGCCGTTCACAAAATATTGAACAATAATATATGAATATATTAGTGATACCATCTGTCCAGCAAAATAAAACTTAAATTCAATACAAAATATGGTGAAACTTTTTCCCTGGCGAGTCGAGCTTATTACAACTAGAAAAATTATTAATATTGTATCAACTTATATAATGATTATTTAAAAATTTAACACAGTTCATTTGGGTGGAGATGATTTTAAGCCTATTTCTGATTCTTTAAGTTAATTAACAATCAAGTAATTAATTTTTTAAATAATCGGAATTACATTCATAAATGTATAAAATGAACACCTTGTTGTCTGTGAAAAACGACTATAAATAAAAAATTTAACAAAGTTTGAACCACTAAAAGGCCTAATTTTAATGTGTAATAATGTACACGAAGGTAATGTAATGTTGCTTACTTTTATATTATATCTCAGAAAACAATTCATACAAGTACATCTATGCCCCTAATCAAAAAAACGAATATTAAAATTTACAAAAAAATATTAAAAAATCAATAAAAACTTTGAAGAGTACTTTAAAAAAAATATTTAGTTTGATATCGTAGCTATAGCATCTCGTTGCACTTTGTTGTCCGTACACAATGCTGCATACTTGTTAAATTTGATTACATACCTAATGGCTAATACTAACATTTAGCGTAACGCGTGTGAATAAATGATATATATTACCTATAATAAGCACTACTTCTACACTACATCACTACATCTAATGAATTTATTTTATATTTTATCCTCCTTAGTCACTTCATTCATTCTTATTACCTTAGAATAATTTTCATCTCTCACTTCGCTCTGTTTTATTAACCACTGCCTAAAATTCCACTTCGTTAATGGCTTAATAATCACTTGATAAAATCTACCTTTTAAATTCAACTGCATCACACAAAAACTTGGCTCCTTTTCCCACTCTTTCTATCTATGCATAAACCTATTTTTCATGTAATCCTCAAAACCACAAATCTTTTGTGCCAGCAATTCTAAGTAGTGAACCTATTCACTTCACACGCTATAACATCCTTTATTTTCATCACATAATTTATTTCATAAATGTCTTAAATTAATAAATTCAACCTGCAATTATAGTAATAGAAAATAAATAAATTATTTGCTTATCTATAGTAATATAAATATCTTATAAAATATCCATAGAAATATAGACTAAAATGTCATCTCCGCTTAGCATTTTTTTTCATATAATTTAACATATTTATTCTACTAAATGATAAGGTACACATGAAACTTAATAAAGCATAACGAATTTCACGATGTTTTAATATGTAGATATATTTTAGTATTATTTATTATAATAAATAATATTTAATTGAATATTAATTTTTAATGTTCAAATCACTATTTTTATTCTAATACGTATACATTTCTACATTCTTAATTGTCCAATATCACAAAAATCATAAATAGCAAACAATATAACCTGTTTGTATCATTGAAATCTCTCAATATTCATTATTCAAAACAAACGCTCATTTAAACACATTATTCCTGACAGGCACTTCATATTAAACGTTCCTTCAAAAGTTTTCAAAACTTAAATCAGTTTTAACGTCAATTCTTAGCTTTTATTTGTGATACCATAATACCAGAAACTGAAAATAACTGAATTTAAAACTTTCTTTTACTCACTCAATGCAAATGAATGTAAATTATTTTTTCTTCAAAAATATCAATAATATTACATACGCATTATAAATGGCGGGCATAAAAACTTGAAGTCTAATAAATAACAGATCGGAACTCAAAAAATTAACGTATAGACTATATACAATTAAATTATATCCAAAATGAGAATAATTTATGCATTTAATACACCTTTTCATGATTTTTACTAAAATTAGTTTTATATTTTGATTTGTATTGATTTTAATTTTAATATACATTTTACTTTTATAATGCATTTGCTCTGTGAGAACTTTTTTCTTCTAAAATAATAAATTAATAGAATAATAACAGATAATTTTTCTAATCTTTGAATTGCTTTCTTGTAAATTGTAGAAAATTTGTGAATACTTCTAACCGATTACTGTTTTTTTAACGGCAAAATCTTATTTGTTGAGTATGATTATTTTACAGTTTTAGATGGTTATAGTAATTGTGGTTTATTGACTATTATAAAAATTATCAAATTTTAACCAATTTGTTAAGAAAGGTTTATAGTTGTAATTTTTGGGTAAGAATAATTTGTTTTAAATATGATTAGTTAATTTTAATTTTAATAATAATGAGTTCTATTAAGCATTAGTTTATTAGATTGTATATTCATATATAATATATACCTATTTGAGTATCAAAATTCAAACTTGTAAATATAATATAATGCATAATATAAGCAGACAATAATGCTAGTATTATTCAACTACCATAAGTTCATTAAATTACTAGAAAAATCACATATTAATATACATAAAAATTCAAAGATTAAATAAAATTGTTTAAATAATACACTTAAAACTTAAATACTAATTAAAAAAAAGATATATTGCTGATATCAATCCTCCTCTCTTTTAGTAAACCACATCTAAATTTAATCACCATTATAATACGATATTTTCATAGAAAAGGAGTAATTATGTAAAATAATTTAATTAAAATGAAAAAATTGTTAAAGTATATTATTTGACAAAACTAGTTTAATATACTAAATATATAACTTTTTATATTTTTAAATATACTAAAATATACTGTTTGGATATACTGAAAATCCATACTTAAGTTTCATATAAATATAATCTATTAGTGCATAGTCCAATTATATTTATCAGCTTAATTATTAAAATAATAACATATTTCATTTTTTTCAAATTTATTGATTAGGAAAAATATGTTGTTTCATTTAAACATTTTTCAAGTACATTGATTTATTTTAAAAATAAAAAATAAATGTATACTATAGATATAATATTATATTGCAATGACTATTGTATATACACTCGTACATACACATTTAATGTACATACGTAGTGTATTTTAAAAACAATTAACTTTATAATACTATATAAACTCGAAATATAGAAACCTACTGTATTCAAATTTATTCGTAAGTGTAATGACAAGAGTTAAACATTTAAAAGTAGTATGTATACGCACTGCCTTGGAATATTCAAGTGATTTATTCAAATTATATGCAAATTTTAAATCGCGCTTTGTTTTATTTATCTCATTATTTTCATAAACTTATCTTCTACCATCACTACTAAATTTAAGAAATATAATTTTTTTACAGTAAATTTCTGTGATAATTTTAGGATTTCAAAATTCAATAGTATGAATAGAATATTAAATAATATTCATTCATAAAAACAGTAATAAACCCGTTCTATTTGTTTCATTCATATAATTTATTGCTTTTATTTTTGGTCTTGTCATTTTATTATATAATGTGATCAATGATCATCTATGACTATTTTATACAGTTATTTATTGAATTATATTTTATATTTTATACTACACTAGTTTTATTTTCTATATTATTTTAATTCTAAATTGTAACTATTTAAAAAATGTACAAAAAAAAACCACAATATTAGAATAATAATACACTTTAAAATAAAAACATAACCTTTTTTTTCTTAATTGATTAAGCTTAGGTACTTTTTAGTTACTTTTTCTTCCACCACAATAATTACTTATTATTATTATTATAGTTTTTGTTTTACGTATTTGATATTTGTATTATTATATTATTATTATTTATAAATATAAATATCAAAAATGTATACAAATTAAAAACTTGAAAAAATCAATTTCAAAGAAAAATATTTAAGTATATTAAATTATTAATACGAGTAGTAGGACTTATTTAAATTTTAAAATAAATTTTTTCAGAATGTACTAAAATGTGATCCTAGATAAAACGTAATATATAATTAGACATTGTATAACCAATTGCTTTCTTCCTTTGTTTAGAATATATTGTATAGTATTAGAAAAATATTATAGGTATTCAATATATCAAATTACTCGATATTCTCTAATTAAAAATATACGGAGACGTATCCAATTTATAACTTTAAAAATATGTGTCTAGACGTCAATAAAATAAGATATTATCAGAAAATGAATGTATTTTTAATACTATATTATTCTACAGTATCTTTAGTATACCTATCAAATTTACTTAGTATCATAAGTACTCACATACACATAAGTACATACATTGTATATAATACTAATTTAAAAAAATACAAAAATATAGTATAGTATAGTAAAGTTTATTGATAAAATAATATTCAATAATTTCTAAGTTGTTTTAATAAGTAAAATAATAATGATTTATTATTTAAAAATAAATATAGTACATAATTAACTATTAAAAAGTACAATTAATTGTTTTAATTTTTCCTCTATTATGATTGAATAAATTTATAAATAAATGGTTTCAAACAAAGACCTGCATTATATTATAGGCACTTTTAAATTATGGGTACATTTCCTGTAGAAGGTTATATTTCCGAATAACATAAATCAAAAATGTGATACTATAGTACTATGTAAAATCTTTTAAATTACAATCCTAAGGGTCAATCGATAAGTTTTGATATGAGTGTTAAGAAAAGTAATAAAAGGGTATAGTATAATTTTAATTTAGATAGAAATATGTATTTAAATTTACTGTTGCATGATAAATTTAAATAATTTTTATCGACTACCAAGATATATTTATAGGCTTATAGCATAATTAATATTTAATAAGTATTTTTTTTTTTCAAAAAATTAGTCTTAATTTATAATAAATACAATGTTAATTTTTATTAAATTATAATAAACAAGTAACCCATAAATTACAAAAATATGAAATATGAAATAATAATGACTAATGAATATACTGAATATTAACCACACAAAGTCATTACCATTAACACTTGAAAGAAGAAGTTCCAACATATCCAGCCAACAGAATTTAACTTAAAATAAAAACATAAGTTAACCGAATACCGCCATAATGAAACATAGACAAAAAAAAATAATATGCCTATCAATACGAAATTTTAGGACCACAAATAGAGGCAATAAACAAAATAATACAATTTTTAAAACAAATATATTTTTATAAACTGATTTAGAAATTAAGAACTAAAAGTTGTAAATAATTATATAGTTGATATCCACTATTGCTTAAGCGTATTTTATTAATAATATATATATATTAAACGGTTATGAATAAAATATAGTTAATATTAAATATAATAACTTCACTATAGTTCCAATTTTTTGGGTTTTTTGATTAATTTTAATAAGTACTTTACATTAATAATATTTGCTTAGTGATCACGTTATATTTCACTAATCAGAGATATATAAAAAATAAAAATGGTTCTCATTAAATATCCAACATTTTTGTAACACGGATCTCTATTTAGCCTTAAATTACCCACGGATATATAACATAAAAGATGATGAAATAATCTATAATGTATTTTCCCGTGAATCTATCTATATGCACAAACTTATGTGGTATGTATGACGTGTATAATGTACATATACTGAATTTAATTAAACTAGAGATTTCCTTTGCCTGTAAACCTTTTGATGATCATTAAAACTGATAGGTCATATTAATTTAATCTACTTCCGTGCTCTTATTATCGTAAATTTCTCAATACTCGTGAACTACTAACAATCAAATTGGATTATCATTATCAGATGTTAATCAATTTACCTTTCTACAACTTTACAGCAGCTATAAGATTTTTATAAAAATAATAAATACAAAAAAAGAATTTTTTGATTAAAATCTTATTTTAAATTCTACCGCAATTATAAATTATCACAATGTAGAAGTAGGAATGTAGGTAAATTATATTTTATACTAATAATTCTCGTAAACTACAGTAAGTCTTAAATTTTATTTTGTATTTAACAATTCTCAATTATATTTATTATAAGTTTATTAAACAGCAATGATCCTTAAAATTTAAGGAGTGAATATTTTAGGATACATTTAAATATTTAAGAAGTAACTTATTATCGGTTTTTTACCAATACATTATTCACTTTATAGCTGATAGGTATAATAATGTTTATTAAAAGTATTCAGTCTCTTCTTATGCAAGTTAAAAAATACCAACGAGTTCAAACTGTTATTAGCCCGTGTATTTAATGAAAAGTCAATCATTATTTAACCTGGTGGCGACAAGTGATCGATTATCATCATATTGACTAATACTGTTAGTTCAGCATGACAGGACGAACATCTTAAGTTTTTAGGCGGCTTTATTATTGTATTGTTTTTAAGAGACCACTATGTGCTAATCAATATGATTTATGATGTTGGACTACATCAAAAAAGTAACAAAATGGTGTTACAAACTAGTCTATTAAGAGCATTAAAGTAAATCATCTAAAATTATTATAATTTTATAATTCAATAATATTTACAATACGCCTATACTCAAATGTTTAAAAGTAAGTCAAGGTCAAATTTTAATAATTTTGTATATAAAATATATTTAATGTATTTAATTTAGGTAATAATTTAGTAAAATTAATTTTGTAGCAACAACCAAGAAAAGATAAATCTGGTACTGATAACAGTGATAACTATTAAATTTTTGATATATTGATGTTGGTTTTAAAAATGGAACATAATTTTTACAAGTTAGACTTATACAAAATTAAACTTTCGAAAAACAACGTATAGTAAATTTTGACTTTTTCTATAATTATATAGTAAAAAGGATTGGACACAAAAACTTTAAATAAAAGTTTTCGTTTCAAAAATATTTTTCAATTAGTTTTTGGTATATATAGTTAATAATTATATTTTAAGAATGAGTAAAAGTTTATAAAAAAGATAATTTAATAGACAAATTAATTAGAAATATTTTAATTTTAAAAAAATGCACCTATCAAAAAATTTAAATCAAAAAAATTGCTTTAAATATTTAGTGTAATACGTAATAATATTCTGTCATTAATACCAAGTATTGTTAAATCAATTGTTTAAACTATTTATTAAATTTGTTCTATTACCTATTTAGCGGTAAGAAATTATTTAACATTGTATTTTATTTTCCTTTCTCCAGACTATATTATAACTTAAAACTAAATTATGTGTTTAATTTTAACGATGCATAAATTTATTTTTTTATATTATTAATATAGTATAAAATAGATCATACAAATATTCAATAATACAATATGAAATTGTGAAATATTTTATCTTACTAAAATCGTTGAATGTTTTACTTTTATCTAAATTGAATTAATATTTTTTATTTTAAATGAACCTTCTAAACAACTATAGGTGTAGCTCTATATTATTGCATTTATTTGTAGTTTTATACCTGTAAAAGTAATAATTTGACTTAAGTTATTTAAGACCAAAGGGCAAATTTTAATAGTCAACAATTAGTAAGAGGCGAGAAAAAGTTACCAAACTTATTCCGATATGCCATGCCAGTTTGAAATACGAGTAACAACAGATACGATCTCGTTTTATCCGGGAAATTAGGGTGTATATAATTTGTCTTTATGTTTTCATATAGGTACAACAATTAAAAATA
Organism: Melanaphis sacchari; assembly: GCF_002803265.2. Classification (NCBI taxonomy): domain Eukaryota; kingdom Metazoa; phylum Arthropoda; class Insecta; order Hemiptera; family Aphididae; genus Melanaphis; species Melanaphis sacchari. The sequence continues at coordinate 4,252,086 of NW_020271635.1, forward strand.
ATTTACATACTATCTTTAATACGTACTATAGACTAACCTATTTGTTATTACGGTGCATAAATTTAAACTAAGCGGTAATATCAGATAAACTTAAAAAAAAAATGATTTACACGTTGAATTTTATATAATTTATAATTTAATTACATTAATTTAAAAATAATGAAACCAAAATTATATTTTAGTATCGATTATTATGATCTGTCTACCTGTAATCACGACTATTTATAATTTTAATGTCAAAATGTACATCGTTCAAAAATCCGAATAATCTGAATACCTATACTATTTATAACTAAGCAATATGATATAAAAATTATTTTTAAACAATATATCAACCATAAAAAAAATATTTTATGTATTAATGATATATTATGCCATTTTTTTTTTTATTTTTTTTTTAACATACATTAATGCTATTGTAATACACGGTTTAATAATACACAATATTATCATTTCAAACTATAATAATGATGATTAGGTATGATATAAAACAAATAGGTACAAGCATTTATCTAAAAATTAAAAACTATACATGTCCATTTTCAAAACAGAAACCAACAATATTAGTATAGTAACATATTTGATTTTAATAATAAACTTGTATATAATATGATATTATATTTAGTAACTACTTATTATTTAAATGATGATTTTAATTAGTAATTATATATATGTAGTGGATAAAATGTTTACAGCAGTCGTTCAATATAAATGGTAAATCTTTGTGTCACACCGTACATAAGTATAAATTAAATTAAACTAGTTTTTTATGCACCTATTATATCTAGATCTCTACTTTTTTAATCATTAAACTATACCTATTTCTACTTCAGATTTACAATAATAACACCATACGAAAACTAAACATATTTACAAACTATTTCTAAAATAGACTACTACGTATAAAATATAATTATTAATTCATTATCTGATTCTTACATTACAAATAGGTAATCAACTTCCGAACACCTATAGTATGTTTATATTTTTTTTATTCGTTATTTTTATAAAACATATTTAAATAGCTGGTTTAGTTTATAGTACCTTATACTGTCTTGTGCAAATTATGCAAGCTGGTATATTTTAAATTTGTATCTTATCATCTATAGCCTCTATCTACACATCGTAATAATTTATTAATCAGTTAATTTAACCAGTTCTTATTTTGTATATATTTATACATAATTAATAACTATTTATAAGTTAAATTACTATTAACTTAAATTTTAAAGATATTTTAAATATATTATCTTAATGTATCTATATAAACAAGTATTTTGTTAAAAATACATATATGTATAAAAACATTTCTTTACTAAAATAAATCTTTACATTTTAAACTTTAAACTCATTTCATCAACTCAAAATTATTTTTTTGATTTAAACTAAAATTTATAATACTTAATAAGAACTTCAAATATTTATAAATAAACAATATAATTTTATAGTTTTTATAATAGTATCTATATATTCTACTCATATATTTTAAAAAGGAAAATCGTCAAAATACTATTTATCGAAAAATTATTATTAGAGAATGTTTCAATGTATTTTATTTTAAAGTCGAATTATTTTTAGTTTCATATTATTGAATTTATAAAAGTATATACAATATACAAACCTTCTCTTTTTAAATTAATAAATAATATAAAAACATTTACTTTTTTCTAACAGAAATAATTATGTAGTTTATTAATTTTTCATATTTTACGTTATAAACAAAAACAAAACCAAAAATAACCAATAAAGAAATAAAAAATAAGTATTATATATAATACGATGAAGTTAATTTATTCAATTTTTATCAATAAAAAACTTAAATTAAATTAAAATAAATGCAATTAATTTATAAAAATAATTTTAACAACAATTCATAATAATTAAATTGAAATACATATAGCAATATCAAAATATCTGTCTAACACTTTAGTCTCACATTTGGACAATCCATTCTGCAGACACAAAACTAATTTTTGCTCTATCTCCAAACAATGCTTTCAAGTGTCGTCGCCAGTTCTCCTATATTGACAGCAATGTCTCGACACAATGCGCAACGCCCGAAGGTCGTTTTTTTTTCTCTTTAGATATGCGAATCACGTATGATGGTCGTATTATAAAACAGAATGTCTCCCTGCAGCAAGAATGTCTAGCAATACCCACTGTCAGTCTTTCAATTATAAAACCTTAGTTTCCAATTTTTTTTTCATTTTCAAACACATTTAAGCCAAATAACAAATCATGTACTATACGTCTATACATTTAGCCCATTCCCTCTCTTCCTTCTTTACCAAAATTCTCTTCCAATCTAGAGTACATAATTCATAATAAAACAATAAAATTATTTTTAAATAATTATATTATTTTTAACATAACGTGTTTTAGTCGTGAAATGTTATGTGTCCCCATTTATTTATTCACTGTATTATATTCTTGTCTCCTTCATAAAGGTTATGAAAGAATATTTTCATCGTAGTCGTAAATTTTAACATTTTATTGATTTGGCCATCATAGGGGCGGCGTCAGTGGGTTTTTAATGCTACACAAATAGCGATGGCTACTAGCCAAACAAGTTATATTCTGAGTTATATTATGAACTATTGACAGTGACCAAATGATATAACGGCAGCCAAAGATTCGTACGGTAAAATTAATTTTTTTAAATTTAATCAACCAAAATCTGCAGTGTTAAAATTAGAACCTAAATATTTCTATAAAAATGTTCTCAACTATTTATTGATACACTATTAATTTTTAAATACATTATAATAATTTTTATATATTTATGTTTTCATAAATAATCAAAATTTAGCTTATAAATAAATGTATAGATAATTTTAATGACAATCATTGCCTCCTTATTTGTATCACTAAAAAATAACACAAAACATGTTTAAACGTCACAAAACCAACTAAAATAAGAAAAAAATTAACTATACACTTACTTACACGAAGATCAAAAAATGAATGTTTAAAACTTAAGTCTAATAAAATAGGAAAGATTTTGAACGAATCTAAACCAAAAGGTAAACTTTTAAAAATATTTTATTATTTCTTTATGTATATTATATTAATGTTAATAATATTTTATCATTAATAATAAAAAAGAGTAAACTTAAGCCTTTAGTTTTCGTACCCTACACTAAAAATTAATTTAAATATTTCCTGTTTAGTGAAATTTACTTATGTTTACTGCCAAAAGATAATAACAGATACAAAAATAATATTGTTTTTTAAGTATATCATTATGAAACCAATACATTATCGCTTCGCCCAAAATCTAAAGTGTAGTACTAGAGCTAGATCGATAATAATAAATGTATACCTCATAAGCTAATGACCTACCTATGCAATTAAAGCTTAAGTTAAAATAATTAAAATGTAATATACATTATGCATAATAATTATTGTTCTCATAATATTATATATAATAATAAACTGATAATCTACCTCGAGTCAACGCAATTTTACAAGACAATTATATTCTATTAGATTCTCAGAATCATAAACTGGTTGTTTTATAGTAAGCGAGTATATTACAAGGGTATTATAAAAAATACTACTAAGACTTTATAAGTATTCAATGAAGAATACTATAACGCAAGTATTGTTGTGCGCATGTATTTTTGTTATGAGAAGTTATTTTTATTCTTGCGATAAAATCATATTTTCGTGGATCAAATCGAATTAATTTTAAAACAATCTTTTACATATTTTAATTTTTTTTATGAATACCAATTTGTTCAAACCATTAAAATATTAAAAATGAAATACAAAAACTATTAATACATTTTAAATTACTAATTTTTATGAAATTATATTTACTTTGTTGTATTGTTTATGTGACAATTTTTACATAGTTTTTATTACTTCAAATAAAAATTTATTTTAATTTATTGTTTCTCACAAATCAAATAATTTGATGTTCGGCATTCCTACGGTGCTATTTCCCGTCTGTTTCCCACACACAAAGATTGAGAGTACTAACAATAAGACAAGAGTACAATTCTCTTTTCTCTATACGATTGGATACGCTAGCTAAAAGACACGCGTAATTTCAGGCATTCATAACATAACGTTATATAATATTTATATATATATATATATATATATATATATATATATAATAACAAGTAACAAAAACTATTGGTACATCGACAAAATCAAATTTCAGAGTTCTCTTATAAAAAGAATTTATTGAGCCGAAAGATTGGGTTTTCAACTTCTAATTATAATTGTATCATGATACATAAATAACATAATACTATAATAATCTAATACATAATACATATTAATTATGAGATCAACCATATAAACCTTTAATTATTTAATTTAAATATTATATTATTACTTATAGAATGATGCAATCATTCTATTTTAGTCATAATATTTACAATTATATAATTTGCTAAGTTTATTTTTATTATTTTTTCATAATATTTTTAATTTTTATCTTAATTTTTTTCATGTTACAACATTTTTCATAAGGAAATTACTATTTTATATTTTTCAAATTTTAAATTACATATTTATTATTTTATTACGTAGTTCATTGTTTAAAAACTATTTTCCTGTATGCCTATGCGTTTTATTATTTCTAACATTTGAATATTCACAAAAATAAATAAAAAATTTAATTCACATAATAATGATTTAAAAAATTGAAAAAAATATTAGTTACTAATTAATTTTAACGTTTTACAATAGCAACATGTTTTTTTTTTATTTTACCACCCATATAGTTGATTATTGTTTAAATGCTTCACATTTTTGCTCTTACATAAAAGAGAAAACTATTAATCAATAATTACATAAGTTAATTAGTTCAATATCAAGATTCCAAATGAGTTCTATAATTTTAAATTCAGTAAAAATAAAAGAAGAATTGAGACAAAAAGAAATGTACGATTGTATCTCATTTTTATACCTACATTGAAATATAGCTATTCAAGATTAAAAGTTAATAAAAAAGTAAAATCATCAAAATGTATAGAAAAATTAATAGCTCAAATTTGTACTATAGTTTTTTATTTAGTTGACAATATGTTTAAAAAACTAACTGCGCATATATATATCAGTAATATAATCACTATAAATAGAATATTAAACTATTTATTAAATTATCTTTAAACTTTTTTACAGAAACCAAGAAAAATTTTAAAGAAGCAAAATATATATATAATTTAGTATTTAGTTTGCAATTTGATGCTACCTAAATTATATATATATACGTGTATATATAAATAGCGTGTTTTATTATACATCAAAGCTTTTCTTAAAGCATTTCTCTACTGTTATCTTGATAACACGCTATATAGGGACTCATTTCGCACTAAAAACTATTATTTTTTTTTCTATCTCAAACTCATGCGTTACTTAACCTTTTATATATAGTTTATTTTCCCATCCGTTCTATGCGTTATCTTCACATAATATCTTTCTACATTAACAGCCCGCCACACATTCCTGTAGACATGCAATGCAATCTGCCTCCACTAACTTTCATTTTGTGTTCACCCTGTGTTCATTATACAACATATCACTTGCAAGTCATTATATTTTCTTAAGGAAATCTATTCAATCAAGAATCAGCTTGTTTAGATTATTTAACATGACAATATTTATCAATCATGTTAGAACAAAAAAATTCAAACACACACCAAAGTCATATTATATTTTATTTTACTACAAAGTTTTGTTTAAACTTTTATTAAATTTTCTATACAAAACTAATCTATTGGTAAAATATTTAGATATATAACAATATTAAACCCAACATTAAATTTCCGAAAGAATCTATACGTTTTAATCGCTTTATAAGTTCACATATTCTGTGATATTATAACATCCACGCCTACCTTATATAAGCTATATGCATGTTATAAACAAACATTTAATGAAAAAGTATGAATAAACAACAACTTTAAATTTTAACTAAAATATTTTGCTTATTTGTTAAGTAGATTTATAATAATTAACAAAGTATGTTTAAAGTCTTCTGACTTTTCCAAATACACAAAATTTCTTTTATCGTACATTTTCCTAAAGATTATTATCAACTTTTATTTGTTCTCTGTGTTTGAAATAATACTTTAAATACAACTCTAACATTAACTAACTAAATATTATAGTAGTTTTAATAAGTAGGAGGTACCTACCATTTTACCAAATAAACAAATTAATTGTTTAAACTATTATTAACAAATTTATATTTTAAAAATCACTGTAATATTTTATTTTTAAGCTTTATTTGATTAAAAAAATAATTTTTCTTATTTACCAGTAAACTCGTATCCACTATAGATCGATATATTTTAATAATTTTATATCTACTTATTATTATTTATTTTTACTACAATTTAATTCTTATATTGAATATTTGTTAACTAATTTTAAAATTTATTATTAATCGTTAATATTATTTGAATACAATATTTCCCGTACCATCTAATAAATGACAAAATATAAAAAAACAGATGTATATAATGAGCACCAATAAACTGCTATATTAATTTTTAATTTATTAAATAGTAAAATATTGAAAGATTTCATTTTCAATAACATAATGTACCAAATCATATTTTTCAGTAATAAATTAGTTAATATTTTTAAATTAGCTCAAATATTTAAATTATTTACCATTTAATAATGTAGTTGAATCAGATGCCATATCATACACGTTTATATATTTATGATAATAAAGACCACAATAAATCACACTATTTGAATAAACTTTAACAGTTTTAAATATGATTTTCCTTTATAATCTTCTCTCAAAATCTTGACATAAACATTTATTACTTTTTTATACATTTTGTACAAAACAACCACTAAAATTCATGATATTTTTTTATTTATATCAACTTTCACTCTTATCGTTAAAATACTTCAAATAATGAGTTTTATTTATCCCCAGAGTAAAATTAAAGGGTTGTTAATTTAAAACGTATTGCAGAATGTTTTATTGTTCCCCTTCTATATTTTTCTGGTTTTGAAAAATTGTTCCATTGCGGGAAAAATGCAAATTTTATCTAAGATCCCATGTTAACATGTTTTAGATTCGCTAGGGAGATAATGTCACATCGCTTATTGTAGCTTAAATATATGCATTTTCCTAGTAAATTAAATATTATGGTAAAAAATAACTAGTTACTATCTATAACTTATTAAGTTTATATTTAAATCAGTTTAATAAATTAATCATTATCTGAGTACTCTATACTCAGGACGCTATATTTGTATAGCATGCACCTATTACTAATATATTATATTATTTTTATTAAATTAACTAGCATTTATCTAAAAGTTAATGAATTTTTATTCTCAACAGTCAATGAGTTTTAGGTAGCAATAATGTAAATTCATTTATTTTTACTCTAGTATATTTACTTAACAAAATCAACAAAATAGTTTAATCCAACACAATTTATCAAATATAAAAGTAAAAAACTGCATTGTAATTAATTGTAAGTTTAGACGTTATAGATACAATTGTTTATTTTATTGATTGTCAATAAGATAAAACATTATGCGCAGGGCCACCTGTGAGTTGTATATAATTTTACAACAATGTTTTTTTTTTTTTTTGTGATATTAATAATCAGACCTCTTTCATTTATATAAATAGCTACTGTGTATAATATTATTATAATTATATATATAATAATTATACCATGATATTCTTTTTTTATTTAAATAAAGTTAATTTTAATGAAAAATATATTAAATATCTGTATCAAGAATATTAAGATTTCTAACTGAATAATAATATTATCATATACATAATTTATTTAAAAAATGTATAAATTAAAAAATCGTTTTGATAAACTTAATCTGGTTTGATAAAGTCCCTATAGTTTTATAGTGAGCAACGCATGAAGTAATGAGTTTTAAAAGCCTCATTTGATATAGTTATACTATCTTAACATTATCACTACGAACAGAATTCAATCGATTGATTTAAAAACCATTAGGTTATTATATTATAGGTATATATATATATGGGTATTAGTAAGATTGTTAATTACTAAAATAATTTTCAAAAAGAAATAAAATATATTCAAAGCCAATTGAAATGATTACGATGATAAATGATTAAGAAAATTAACATAATGATTTTTAAAGTCACATAAGCCGTGCATTAACTTAATTTATAAAGCTAAAAATTATAAGCATTCTTAGCTTATTATAATAATAGTATTATTAATAGTTATTATAAGTATACATTTTATGTATTTTTATTAATTGTAGAGGCTCCACAGGCAATGATAAACAAAATAAATATTAATAAAATTATAATAAGAATAATAATAATAATAATAATAGTAATCATCTTATCACACTACAACTCGGCCAAACCTGACATAATATGGATCGTCCTCGATCCGTACAATACAATAAATTATTAAATAAATCATTAAATCAAATTAAAATTATGATAAAACAAAAAATGTCTAATATATAAAATATGAATTTATAAATAATCTTCTTAGTAAATAAACATCAAATATTTAATAAAAATAATTATCTAAATTCATGTTAATGTGTCTTAACAAATTTACAAATTATTTAGAAAATAACAAGCTTATGTGGATTACACAATTTAATACCAAACATGACTAACAATACATTATTAAATAAATAAATAAAATTGGTTGGTCAAGTAGTGGGCTTAATAAGTTTAGTTGATTAAAAACATATATACGTATAAAATTCTTTCAAGCTTATTAAGTACTGATATGAAAATGTGTGTTAAATTTTGATGGTAAATTTCATGATATTTTATTTTCAATCTAAATACAAATTATTTTTAAATAATAAAATATTGTTTTTAAATTAGATATTTTCTTTATAATATATTAATTAATAAAAATATCTTAAAATGATAATTACTTCTAAAGAACCTACAACTATATAATACATTTTAAAATTAACTGTGAAACAAAAATGCATCCGTTTAAAAACAATACATTTCTCGCCTCACACATAATTTAACAATACTCAATAAAATTTAAAACCAGTTTTTTATCCTACTTCTTACGTGATATGTTAAACGAAATAACTTAATAATTTTTACTCAATTACAAAAGTATATGATGGTAATTATATTTATAATAAGCAATTTGTTAATTTCAAATTTATTGTATCAAACTTATTTTTAATTACTTAGAAAAATCATTTATACTAAATATAATGTAGGTACCTACTTAAATTTTCGGCTATTTAGAATTTAAATGTATCTACACAAATTTATATATTAGATAAATACCATGAGTCTAAAACGTCATATAGTAGTGCCTTCGTATCATTGGTTTCAATTAAAGCAAAATAGCATTAATTTTACACAGAAATTACCATACCCCAAAAAACGAGTACATAATGACCAAACAATATAACGATTGAAAATTTGATTAATTTTTCAATTTTAACTTGAGCGAGATATCATTTATACTAATATAATCAATAGAAATTCCAATAGTATAATAGTATTAATGTATTAAACTTTTACTAATCCAACACATATTTTCCAAAAACAAAGGCATTATAATATATAACCACGTATTCACTAAAAATCTAAAATAACTGTAAATCGCTGTAATTATATTTCATCATAAATTATAAGAATACAAATAATTGATTTGAAATTTTTTTTATAGTTTTTATTCTTGCATAAAATGCATGTATAGAAGTTTAGAGACTAATTTTTAATTTAGGTGTAGTAAAAATTATATTATAACCCTAATCCTTGATTAAAGTTATCATCTCTAAAGTTACACTATAGTTAGATAAAATTATGATATTTATATTATCACAAAAATATAATACCTATAACAATCAATGAAAAGATACCGCTAATGTTTTTTAAATATAACTTATTTTACTTTTTCTAATAAACTACCTAGTTTATATTACATTACATAATACTTTATATTAACTTATGTTCAAAACTGTTCACACAAATTTTCTGTCAACATTATTGACAAGGAATCAATATTATAGATATCAACTAATAAACATAATAGAGAAGCCAAATCAAAAATATTTCGAACCTACTACCTATACCAACCAGCAGAATATTACTGTAGTACTACTTACTGTAGTTTATTTTTTCATCGTCCATCAACCAACCTTTCACATCACAATCATATTCCTTTCACTTACCACCTACACTATAGTATTCATTATTATATCACGTTTTTAAGAGGGCAGACATTTTATAAGATATTTTTTATGAATATGATTATAATTTTATTTTTAATATAATACAATTTATTTAGTATACCTATTTAGCACTTTTAAATTATAACCAATTTTTGATTTTATGGTCAAAGATTATAGATATTTTAATACATGGTTATTAATTACTGAATTAATTGTAATTTATTTATCTTTTTATTATTACAGTAGACTTCAGAATATAATAAATATCTACTATAAATTATTAAAAGATTTTTACATTATTTAAAACAATATTTATACGAAAATATACCGATGAATATTATTTATTATTTGTTCTTTTTACATGTCACCATTATAAATCTAAAATATTTTTTGAATAAATTAATTTTTTATTCACTTAAATAAATGTTAAATACTAAAAAGTTTTTTTTTTTTAAAGCGATATAAACTAAAAAATGGTTTTGCATTATTATATAATATCGTCATAAATGTACAAAAAAAAAAAAAAAGAAGAATTTAAGTTAAAAATACAGATTTAAACAAGGCTGAATAAGAAGAGAGTGGAAAATATCATTGATAGATGAGTGTTTGCAGTGGGAATTATGCGGCAGAATATAATGTATTCTCGTGGCATACGGCTGAGGGCCAAGAGGAACGTCTCCGGGTGCCACGACAAAACATGACTGATTAACATCAACCATAGAGCGTCGACAGAAACTAACGTTGTTCATATGTATTCGTAGACATGAACATATGAATTCATTTGTATAGAACAACACATCTTGACAAGTTTCTCGAAAATCGATTTTTCTATTCAAACTATCCCGCAAGTAATTAACTAACGTAGAACAATGTATTCAAATACTAAACGCTTAATCATGATATTAAGTTTACGTTTCAACTATAATAAATTTATAATATATTTAAACTATGCCAAAGCAAAATAATATGGTGTAAAATATTAGTAAAGTAATTAACAACGATTTTCTTATTTTAGGTTTAGTGATGCGAGGATTGTATTTGTAGGTGTTCAACATTAATTATTCAAAGTGACGGATATTGTTTACAAAAAAATAACAATATATTAATGTATTTTAAATATCAAAGTACTATTCATTAAAAAATATTATAATTATTAATTAGTGTTGAGAATAAATTATAATCACAAATAATTAATTATAAAATTTTTACTACCAAATCAAATAAGAGTGTTATGGGTACTTATGACTAATAAGGTTAAATTAAGCAACGCAAATACACATATTATCTACTACCATGAAGAATAAAATAACAAATATACGAGGATAACGGGTCTTATAAACGCCTACTATATAGGTATAGTTAATTTAAAAATCAAATTAAATATATTTTAGTTTATGTAAGTTGAATTGCATCTAAAAATGTAAAAATGTACGCTTTACTCGAAATACATGAGCTTTAATATTGGTTCAAAAAGGGTTGATAAAAACCCACATTGTTTTAAAACTAATTAAGCACTCACAATCTAATATATTATATAATATACTTCAAACTAGTTTATATCATGTGTTTTGGTACTTAGAATTATATAATAAGTAGGTATCTACCTTTTTTTGTCCCCCCGATGCCTTGTAATTTACCACCTACAAATTATTGTTCTTTTACGCAATCTATTTACTAAATAGAAATGTCTTAGTTTAATAAATGTATTTCTTAAGTTTACAAGCTCACATCTAATTAATCTATTATTATTTTTATAAACTCATTTTATTATTATAAATTTGTGATAGTTTATAAAGAAATAATTATTTATGAAAAACCTAAATTTTCTTGTCATTAGGTGATACTAACACTTAATAAATATATTTTTATAAGTTAATTTACCTACCTACTATGTTTTAAAAAATAAATCGCAATCAGTCTAAAATGAGCCACGAGGTCTATCTAACCATATTATATAATATTTATAATTCATAAAATTAACAAATAATAATAATTTCAATATATTTAATTTTTTTTTCATGTCTATTTTTGATTGCCATATGACCTGATATTGGGTATTACTCAGACATTACAGTTACTATTTATACGATTTAATATGAGTATCTAACATATTTTTTTCTCGTCCACATTGATCAAATACTTACTGATTTAAATTATCTTTTACCTTAACATAAAAAATATTCCTAACAAAACTATGTTGAATTATGATAAATGTGTATCGAATACTGAGATTGATGGTTCATCATAAGAAAAAAAAAAATTTCAATTTCACGGTTTTTCATACAGTTCAGACTAATAGTTATACAGGTCATTGGCAGTTCTTTAAATTATTTGTATTATCTATACTTGCTACAACTGTGATACATTAGTCTTACCTCCAAAAATGTTGAACGAATTCTGGACAACTATTACATTTTCTACACTTGGACATTTTGACTATTTCTGAAAATAAATATTTAATTATTGATTTTTACTTAAGAGTTATGGTTTACGTCATTATATTTTACATCAATTTTGTATTGACGAACTAAACATACACATACTATACAGTTTTATATAAAAAAATATATCCAGTATCTTAATATACTTAAAAAATTAAACTTATCAATTTAAATCAGTGACGTATTAACCGTAAAAGGGATGTTTAAATCCCCACTTTGGATTTTTTCAGTGTATCAAAATGTAAAAATAATTTAAAAATATATTTTTTTATAATCTCCTTCCATTAGATATTTCGGTGAACGCCATTGGCTCAAGTAACAAAATTAATATATTTAAAGATTCAATAAATTTATGAAATTTATGAATATAAAAATGTTCAATAATTTATAAAACTTAATTTTTTTTTTTTTTTAAATAACTTAATCAGTAAATATTCACTTAATTTAATATCATGGTTAATATTGATATTTACCTATTTTATATTTTTAAAGCCTAAAATAATAAGTGTTAGTTATTTTCAGTAACATTTAAACTACTATTACTACGTACTACTACTATTTTAATTAAAATAACTTGCAGCAATCTTATAAGTTCTTTTTTATTTGTTAGAACATTTAATGCACAAATACTTTTGATAGATACTTATAGATGCAATAATTTAATTACGCATACATTTTACATAATTTTATTTTATTAAGAGGAAATAAATAAATTTAAATAATATTAACACAATTTAAATTAATAGATATTGATTTCAACTTAGAATTTTTGTTAAAATAATAAAATTTATTCAAAAGACAACTCAATGACTTAAATATTTGCCTCAAAAATTAAAAATTTTCATGTTATAGATATAAAATACTAATTAGACTACTACGCAATTATAAAAAAATAATAGTTTTCAATTTCAATACACAATAATCATCTTAGAGGACTAAATTACGGATACTCAGTTAAAATAATATTAAATTTCACTGCATTCACAACCACTAGTAAGTTATGCTACATGCTATAAAATGTTGACCATAATTACATGTAAATGTTGTGTACCCATTGTTTCACAAAGACATAAATCTTGCTAACCAGATCGCCTATTGATTACGTTATGGCCTTCCTGTTTATATACTTCCAAAATGCAAAAAAAGTAAATTATAACTTTCAAAATTAATCTTAGTTCCAATATTTTACTAAAAAAAATAATTCACATCTATGAAATACAATTAGGTAAATATATTTAAGCATTAGTTGATGAAAAAATAATTAATGTATTTCAATTAAATGCGCGTAATAATGTGTAGTACCTAATGAAATCACCAATTTTCAAAAAAAAAAATATTAATCATTTAAATTCACAAATAATTCTTATTCATTTTTAAATTTAAATTTTTCCTAGTTAGTCTAATTTATTTAAATTATTTAAGTTCTATTAAAATGTATTAAGTTTCACTTAATTTAAGTATACTATATAACGTTCCTACCCATATTACAAAATATATAAACCTAAATACCTTATTAGTTAACAAACTCAATACATGATTCAAGTGAACTATATAGATTTTTTTTATACAAATAACACCTTTTAAGTTATAGTATGTTATGTCGTCGTATAAATAATATTTTACTAATCAAAACTTAGTGCATTCGAAAAAAACATTTCATTTAAATATGATTTGTATAATATTACAAAACTATCTTATTCTTAAATGTATAAATATTTATTAAACATAATTTAACCACTAAATCAAATGCCAGTCATAAATGTTTAAATCTAGTAATCAATCAATATCAAATGTAAATACTAAACATATTTAACATTTTTCTTCGTCTAGTGATGAATATTTATTATTTAAATAAGGAGGGGTTGATCTTCTCCCCCATTGTCAATTACAACAAGAAGAATTGTAGGGTACATACCAGGAAATATATATATAGTCGTGGGTAAAATTAAGCTGTGTGAACATATTATTATTTCTTTATACTCCTTCAACTATAGCGTAGGAGATATAAACGTGTTACAATATATTAACGAACTGGAAAACGGAAACACGCGATGTTATCTTCGATTTGATTATTTATCGGTATAACAGAGGCCATAAAATTCAAATATTTAAGTATTACTTAAAACTATATTCACTGTATATTCATGTATTCATAAGAAATATATATTTAAAAACAAAATTGCAAATACATATATATTTATTATGGCGTATTATTCTCAATTTCACGAAGTTCGATTAAAATTTAAAAAAATTGATTAACAGTTCATTGTTATCAAAAAATATTTACTTAACAATTTAATTTATACAATTATATAAATGGTTTATATTTAATAAAGAAAAAAAATTATACTTAGTATAGATTGTACAACATAGATTTAATTTACCATCAGTTGTATTTCATTAAGCAATAAAAAAGAATTATGAAAGATATTCAATATCTGAAAAATAATTATAGCAACTATTTTAACCAAAATATTTTTATGTTCTATAAAAACTTAAAAAAAAATACTTCATTAGATATTTGAATATAATTATTGTTAACACTGTATTAGTTATCAAACTAATCAACCAATTTTAATTAATATAAGTAATTTATTAAATAAAAGAATTTAAAAAATGTATAAATATTATTTATAGGAAATAAATTTGTTGTGTATTGTAAAGCAAGTGAATTAGTGAATACATTATATTATATTCATATTACTCAAGTCCTAAATATAAAATACAATAATACAGTAGCTAAACGATAAGATAGTAAAAGAAATAATAAAGAACGAGTTGACGTAGAAAAACAAGAAGAAGTTTAGGAGGACTTGACTGGGATATAATCATCATTAATTAAACGGATGTTGATCTTATCCCGGTCAACAGTTGAATCGTATTCAGAACCAGTCCGAACCGAGTGTGTGTTTGTGCAGTAGTAGAATGCGACAAGTTACTGCCTTCCGATTGGATCGGTATAAATTATACAATTGCATGCCTAGTGCCTACCTTTATATGTATTACTATACATTTGATATCTATAACGGGATGGACCACTTGACTCCCGGGAAATAAAAAAAAATATATATATAACCGTCAACAAGTCCCCAACTTTATGAAATAAAAATAAATACTAAGACTAAGAAAATTATTGAATCAAGAACTATACATAAAATCAACTAAACTTAAATATAATTTAACATAGATATTTCATGAACTAATAATACCCTTAAAGATGATTATTATTTTTTTAACATTATGAAGATTTATAATAGCGAACGCACAGTTATCGAATTTAATTTATTATAACATTCACGCTATAAATTTTATCAATTTAGTATGTATTATGAAGTACTATTTATTTATTTAAAGCCAATATACTTTTTGTTTTTATTAAGAATCCTCCAAACGATATCATACAGGCATCTAACGATTTTAGTATGTTTTCCAATATTATATATAATATTTATATTATTCTAAATACATACAAGATACAACTATCAATTCTCAAAATAAAAAAAATTCATGTTTTTAACAGAACATATTATTAAATATACACATAACAAAATTATATACTTGTTACTAAAAAAAAGTAAGTTTCTGTTTTTTAATGTTAGGGTTTATTGGGGGTATTATTATAGGGCGGTCTAAGAGTCATAAAACAAATGAAATTATAAAATATAATTAAATACTTTATTTTAACAGTTGAATAATACAACATAAATGGTTTTCACAGTAACTATTATTCATTTATATTTTTTTTTCTTACTTTTTTAATATAATTAGTCATATATTATAGTATTATACTATAATATATGGTTGTAACAATTACGAGCATACTTAAATATTTTAACCCATGAATATTATTATTTATTGATCAAAGCATGTGTTTTATTTTTAATCAGTTAAAAATTTATAATAATATACATTATGAAATACATCACAAAATTTATTAAATTATAATAAAAATTAATCTTCAAGATAAAAAGTATGAAAAACACTGACAGTTTTACGTTTTAACAATTATTATCAAATAGGTACAATAATGTAATCTCAATTTCTATAGTTTAATCTAAAAAAAAATTATATGATGGTTCGGTGGAATAAAATAAGTAAAACTTAACTATTATAGAATATAATGGTTAAATATAACATTTATAAACGATAAAAATAGCCTCTGAAAATAAACCGAGAGTGTACATTTTAAATTCAGAAAAATCTTCATAACAAATAATATCAAACATGAGACATTATAAATTGTCAAAAATATTCAAAGATAATTAATATGTTAGAAATAATGAATACATAGGTACTATAAATTAAAATATACAATATTTACAGCAATTTATAATGACAAATATTTTACTTAATTTCTATTGCACACAAGTGATTTATTTTAGGGATCTATATTTAATTTTTATAAATGATATTTATAACTAATACATTTTTTTTACATATATGTACCTATTGTACCTACTATTATTCTTAAATTTCACTATTACTATATTCCATAATACTATCATATTTCTTTTTAGATTATACTATAAACATTTTAACTAAATTATTTTATTGAATAATAATTAATATTATGTACTGTGAAGATTTTTAGAACGTAGATTTAGCATGATTTCTAGAAAAAATTTAAAAATAGGCTTTCTATTTTAGGAGTCTACAATAATTGATAGCAATAGTTTAAATAAGTACCTAATATTAAAAGATTGATTTTAGTTTTATTAGTGACGTGTCTATAAATGACTAAAGAAAATAAAAGAATTACACGAATTTATTTCAATAAACCAAAAATAAGTCAGACAATTTTAAAGCTTAATAAAATAAAAAATAAAGAATAAAGATAAAGATAATAAAGATAATCATCGTCGAATTTTTTTTCATTTAAGAGTAAGTAAAAAATAAAATAATTTTTTAAATTAAGTAAGCTGGGAAGTATAATTTTTTTTTAATTTAGAAAATTACATTCGTTGTTGAAAATATGAATCCCGTATAACTGAAAAACATATTTTATTTTAAGTGCTTATAAAATCATCATACAAATATGCAATTAATTAAATATGAATTGTAAGCAGTCAGCAATTAATACATTTTTAACCATATATAAACATCAGGTATATCAATATACTAGCTGCCGATATTTTAGATCAAAAAGAATAAATAGGTGTATTAACAAACGTTAATAATGAATAGAAATTTATAAAAAGTTATACAATACAAAATGAATTATTACTATATTATATATACTTTAATTTTGCAAATTATAAATAGATACCATATTAAACATACATATTGAAATTTTATCATCTTTTTTTAATTAATTTAATTTTAAAAATTCAATAATGTAACCCATTCTGAACCAAGTTTTGTCTGATATCATTTTAGCATATTATTGGTCTTTGTATCGACTTATGGAGATAATAAAATTGTCATGGTCTGACTATAATTTACTATTTTATTTTTCAACAAAAAAATGCATTTTATCTAACATTTATTATTACAAATCTTTCATGAAAACGAATTAAAATGCTGCTCCTTCAATTTCGCAAAAGCGGTATTTTACTACATTTAATTCTATGAAATATAAAATAAAATATTAATAAACTATCTCTCAAACATTACAAAATGGAAGTATCTAGAATTGCGGCTTCTTATTAAGAAAAATTTATAATGAATTTCTTTTATTACATCTTTCAAATAAAGTCTTAAAAATGTATTCCTTGAATAAATACCAAAAATAGAATAAACTGGTTTAATAGTTAATAAATAACTTTTTCGCGTAATTTGTAAGTGCATTTTAACAAAATATCCAATTAAAATTTATATTATATAAACCGGTAATGTTCTGAAAACATATTAATTGAGGACTTAATCGCTGTAATTTCGGCCATCGTGCACTGAACCTGTGCAGCTGCAGGCTAATCCAGTCACCATAGACACGAGAAACGCCTGCATTTTTCTCAAATCCGTCCGTGACTCACTACGCCCATAACATTAACTCCACCAGGGAAACAATCCGACTTGAACATACGTGATTAGATATTATTTTTATTATTTTCCCCACGCGAACAATATTCTTTTGTATCTACATTTGAATAACACACATGGGTAAACAAATTTATAAGAATTAATAGTAGAACCCCAAAAACTGAGTGGGCAATGAATTCTGTTTAATTGTTATAGTGTATAATATTAGCTATTATTATGTAAATATGGTAGACCGTTTAAATGTAATGATTTTGACACTATTGTATACCTAGACGTTTAAGCAGAAAAAGTCACCTACTCACTAGCAACATAAGATGTGCTTACAAGAATTTAGATTTGACAGAACTGAGACAAGCCCTGAATCCTGATAAACTACAGTAAACATAAGTGGAGCAATTCAATGCCAGATGATTTTGTTAAGATTTAAGCATGCCATACAAAAAAACACTGTACATTTACAAAGCACTGAAGTCACAAACCTACAAAAGATGTTTATAATTGCATCAAGAAAAAATAAGATATTTATCCTGATAATATTTTCTTTTGTATTAATAATATTTAACAAAAATGTATTTTAAAATAAAATACATAATGGAGTATACAAAATATTATAATTTTTTTTTATTCATAAACAAAAATTAAATCTGTATCAAAAAATATTTCATAGAATTGCTGTTTATAATAAACTATTAATTAATAAAAAATAAAATAAACAAATGTGAATATTTTTTCATCATCAAATTTTACCATGTATTTATTTATTTATTTACAATACAAATATAAGTTAAGTTAATAACTTAAAGATTAAATTTGTTAGTTAAATAGGTACCTCTTAATGTATAATTATTTATAATTGTCCTTCTAATTATCATATTTATACATAGTTTAAAAATATATAAAGATACTTGAATTTAAAAGAACTTAAAAGAAATAACAATATGATATAATATTCTATGAAATATCGCATACCTATTCATATATTAAATACAATATTTCAAGTAGATACTAAAATGGTTAATTGGGTATAAAACTATGAAATAATATAGAATAATATATAAAATTGTATTCAGCTTCTTTTAACTGTTAAATACTTTTAAAAAATTATAATTACCTTTTATTAAATTTAAAAAAAAATAAAATTTGTTTTATTTTAAAATCCAGTGGCGCTTTAAGACAAATTTAAACATATTTTTTAACACTAGTAAATATATAAAAAATATTATAAATTTAACTTCCGTTAGTATTATTTCATATAAATAAAATGACAGCAAGTAAACTATAATTACAATAATTAAATTAACAAATAAATGTTAAACCCTTAAATTGTAGGATGTAAACTATAAAAATACAACAAAAACACCAGAACACGTAACCGTTGCGCATGATCACTTCGCGAACGTTCACTTCGTCGTCACAACACTAACTGACCATTCGCCAGACGTGTTTTCCCGGCGAGTTACCGGTTCAAATTCTTAGTGATGGCGCGACGGTACGTTAGGCGACGTTCACAGACAATTTTACCACAAGTACAAAAAGGTAACTTTTTATTTAAAGCTCATCACTTTTTTTTTTCATATTTTGACATTGATCTATTCATAAAAATAGTTACTTTATTTATTTATAGAAACCTTTATAACTAAATTATAAACGTCGAAGTAACTATTAACATAAAATTAACGAAAATAATCTAGATGAGTTTGATGACTCGAAAATAAGTTTTCACTTTTTTTTTTTAAATAATACGAATCAAAATAATTAATTTTTCTTAAATCTTATCTAAACTTATTTTGCATTTTACGACATGTTATTAAATTCCAGGTTATCTTTGAACAATATTTACTACCTCCTAATCGAAAAAAAAATCAAGATTTTTTATTTCAACTAATATTTGAATCAGTGTTTAAATCAAATATAAAAATTTAAAATTTAAAATAAATTTCAAAATCAAATCATTTTTATTTTTGAAACCAAGTTGGTAACTATCTCTTTATTCATGTAATAAAATATTTATATTTTTTAATCATCATAATATAATATATATATATATATATAATATATTAAAATTGTTTATAAAAATAAAAGTATACTATTAATTTAGAAATAATGATTAGTAAATTATTGATAAGTTTATATAAATATTAATTATTAATGATTTATGATCGACTCTTCACTAAATTACTCCTAAAAATAAATTAATCGTTCTTCATAGAACTTTTCAAACTTTGACCATGCCAAAATATTTTACACAATTTTGAAATATTTGTAAGCAAAAATTTATAATTTCCAAATCACTTTTTCCTTTATTACATCTAAAAAGAAATTATTATTTGTAATTTATGGTGTTTAACGAATTTAGTTGGAAACAAAAATAAATTTATAATATAAAAATAACATATCTATCCCTACAATAAAAATAAATTGGAGTAGTACAAGTTAATGTACAAATTTTTGCTAGAGCTGTAGTCTGGAACTTAAAATCCAGTGGTTTATATTAATAAGAAAAATGAGGCAGCGCGTCTCTTACATTTCCAGAATAAATTAAGCTCGATCTTAGCTAATCAATATCATAAATTTAAAATCTTCTTTCATAAACTTGAGATTTTATATTTTGACTATTATATTGTTCTATTCTGAAACTAATTCAATTTGAGAAATATTTATGAGTTATAATTGAAAATTATTTATTTCAGAGATGTCGATTTTAGGTGGTGGTTTTAATTAGAAATCAACGTATTGAATTTTACTTGAGTTTTTAATTTTTATTAAATTTTAAATTCTGAGCGGAACGATGAATATATTAATGTTAAAATAACGTGGCTTTTTTTGAGGATGAGTTCACGATAATTTATTAATAAAATCCTTCGATTTTCAAAAATGGGGATTGTTTTGGATATCAAATTAAATCTAATAGGTACTATACTTTAAGGTGTTAAAAGTAAAAAATTTCTAAAAGTAAATTTTATAATCGAAAATGACAAACAAGGAATTATAAAAAAAAAAAGAAGATTTTTACCAAAATCAATTTTTTTTTTTTTTTTTTTATGTAACTCGAAAACAAATAATAATAGATATTTGAAAATTTTACCAAATGTTTATATTATTATCAATTTCAATTTACGATAAATTTTCAAAATAGTTTGACTGTTTTTGAACTATTTATAAACATAAGACATTTTTAATTTTTTTAACTTTTTTTTTTTATAAATATTAATTAAAAATTATTTACTCGACAGAAATTCTTAAAAATTGAATACAAAGTTCCTCATAAGTTGTTAATTTCTCAATTAAAAAATATTGAATAACTATAGTCACAGTATTTTTATATAAGCCTTTAACGATAGAATACGACAAAGTTCATAAAAATCGCGAATATTAGTAAATAATTTTGTATTTAGAAATTCATAAAAGTTATTATTTTTATACCTAAGATTTAAAAATTTAATACTATTTTTAACCTATACATAAAAAAAAATTCTTCTGAAAACCCAAATGATTTTTTTATTAGTATTTCAAGATTGATATTTACAACATTCAATATTCACTCATAAAAAAATGATTTCTCCTCTAACTATTTCTTATGTTTTATTGTATTTCAAAAAAAAAAAAAAAAAACAAAAGCAACAATTGCTTCATGCAATTTTCAACAAATGTTTATATTACCACTTCCAAGAAACGATAACATTTTCAAAATATCTTAACTCTTTTGATTTATTTATAAAGGTATGAGAAATTTTCAATTGTTTTAGTTTTTCTTCTATAAATACCGATAAAAAATTATTTTTTTTAGCCAAAAATTTTGAATATTAAATACAAGATCCACAAAAGTTATTTTTATAATTATATAAAAATATTAAAAATACATTCGCAAAATTTTTTTAATATGCTTTTAAAGTTAGAATTATAGCAAGATTTATCGAAATCGTAAAAATAGCAAATTATTTGTAGTTAAAAATTCATGATAACTTTTCTTTTTGTATCTAAGTTTTGAAAATTTAATACAAGATTCTTCATAAGTAGTTAATACTGAAACCGTAAAATATAAAAAATACATTAAGAAAATAATTTTTTAAAGACATTTTAAGTTTTGATTTGGACAAAATTACTTTTTTAAATGATAAATAACGATATGTCAACTATTTTCTAATAATTCGTGGTAACTTAAACTTTTTTTAAATTTATATTATTATGAACTTTACTATAAATACGCAATAATATTTTTGATTTATTTTAAAATATTATTTATTTATAAGTATTATAAATCTATTTTTGCTGTTTAACAGTTTAACAGTGTTTACCGAAATATATTTTTAAATTTTTAATTATATAAGTTATAATATGGTATAAACACTATAAACATAATAATTATTAAAATAATTAAATCCTGCAGATAATAAATAAATACAATGTTTTCGGAACAAATTATATCTACGTATTACAATATTAAAACTAAAATAAATTACTTTAGCTATATCAAAATATAAGTTATATACGGTTTCCACTCAGAATTTTTTTTCGTATACAACGATATATTATTGAATTTAAATTTAACAAATATATTATAGTAACTCCACATATAATATACAGCAAAGTGGTACCCACTTATCTATCTCTTTACTATCGAACTAGAATTATTAATTATACTTATATGTATTATTTATTGTTTGCTAAGTATGTATACATAATAATAAAAGAGATACAAGCTCTGAATTTTTGAAACTGCGCATAAAAATATTTACGATAATTGTGTACAACATTTTGGTATACTCAAATCCTTAAAAATTACAAAAAGAAAATTTTGAAAAGTTGGCCACAATTTAAACTTTTATGGATAAATGAAAACGAAAAACCGTACAATTTTTCAATTTATTCATAATAATACTTACAAATGAACTACTAATTATTGAAAAACTTAAATTAAACACTTTTTAATGTGGGTGACTAACTTTACGAACCTTTTCGTATTATATTATTTAATGCAAACATTAAATTAATAAATAAAATACATAAAAATTAATTTGAAAAAGTATTTTTATGGCTTTTATAAGTCATATTTGGATTTATTTAAATTGTTATTTATATTACTAAATCATCGACTTCTAACAATTATTCATTTCATATTTTTCTTTGGCTAACATGAAATTTACAATAACTTAATATTATTTTTTCGCTAAGGTAAATACAATTATCATAAACAACACGTTAACTCTAAAAACGTAGAAACGTGAATACAATATAAATAAGTGAATAAATGAATAAACATGTATTCGTAAATAGTTGCATGTGTATAGCATGTGTAGATACACAAAATTTTTATATTCGTGGTTTTAAATAAATAAATATTGTATTCACGTAATTTACTTCCATTAGTGAAATTAAAAGTTTTAGAATTGATATACATATAATGAAAATACATAATGTCAAAATATATAATATACTACTTATTTTAAAATCAATAATTTATACAAAATTTATACATCGTTGTGGTGATAATAATCTTTTATAATAAATTGTATTATTATTTACTAATATGTTAAAATCTTATAGCGGTGATGGTCGAAAGAACTATATTTTATTTTTTCATTGTCGACAAGATCTAACCGGCAATAAGTATTTAGGTTGAGAAGGCGGTGGCTTAATTGTATAATATATTTTATATAGCCGTTGGCATAATGCACCATTATGAAGATAAAATAATATCATGATTCGTGAAAAGTATTTGTTGGTACTTACGATATCAGCACTGACCAGTCTAACCACTGATTCTCTAACCGCATTTGTATATAACACACGCACAACGTAAAAATGCACTTATCAAACTCGCAATATCTAACTTCAACAATTCGTAGGTCTTAATAAACGGATTTTTCCAGGCACGTGAAAAAGTGTATTTTATTTTGGCGTACATTATTAAGTTAGAGGTGACATCAAACTAAGCTTACCCCGGCTAGGTTCATCTCGTAATCGGAGGTTAAGAATATAGTGTTGAACCGCGCAATTTAAACCGATGTCAGTGGTCATCGATCAGAAGTTTAGAATTCTTAATATTAGTACACTTTAAGTTCCAAGTGTTCTAACGAATGTTTTCTCGCGTATTTATAATATAATT
Source organism: Melanaphis sacchari (assembly GCF_002803265.2). Taxonomy (NCBI): domain Eukaryota; kingdom Metazoa; phylum Arthropoda; class Insecta; order Hemiptera; family Aphididae; genus Melanaphis; species Melanaphis sacchari. The sequence goes on from NW_020271635.1 coordinate 4,276,770, forward strand.
TGTGTGGGAAGCCTTAAGCAAATTGCCCCAATGCATCTAGTAGTGTTTTTAAACAAAATTGATTATTTTTTTTTAATTTTAATTTAAAAAGTATGAATAAAAGAAATTTAGGGGAAAAAAGCTACGAGAAAACCAACTTATTTATTCATTTAAAATCAATATAATATTAAATTAATGAGCAATATTTTTAATAAGAAAAAAATCATTTTGAATATACTATATAAATAGTACGAGTACATACAATCTAAATGCAATACATAAATTTAATTAATTTCAAGATAATTTTGCTACTTTACAAAATATAATGTTAATTTTATGACACGTGTTGAGAAATTTTCTTAGAACCATTCACACACATTCATATCTACTCACCAATATTAATATTTAGAAGTGTAGTATATAATATTTATACTTATAATTGTAATTAGAATATTTGTGTATAATGTCAAAATTAGAGAGTTTTAAAAAACATTTTCACGATGGAAATTATTAACTCCAATAAAAATAATCTCAAGCTAAGTATATTATGAGGAATAACATGTATGTAATTAAAAATACTGGAAAAATATTTAATTTGTATTTTTTCTGTAGCTTTTTTTCTATGGTCTTTTTATCCAACATCCCAATGAAAAAGACAAACTCTTATAAAAACGATATTATATATGTATAATATATTATATAAATTTTATGTAGTATACGTAAGCGTCGAAAAATTATGTGATGCCTTTGAATGGACATTTTGAGTGATTTTAAATGTAGAAATCGGTACATACTACTTGCGTCCGAAATTATTATCAGTTGGTGAGTTGCGTTCCCTAAAAAAAGGTTCAATGAGAATTATAGCCTATTTGCGTCCCAGTTTTTAATAGCATCAATTAAATATTACAGATTATTATAAAATAGAATATATTAATTACTAAATAATAATCAATATTTAAACACATAAGTAAAACATTTAATGATACATAGAAAATTAATAATTACTTAATTAAAACAATGTCGACTTAAGTTTTAGTGATTGTATTTTACATAAATACAAGCGAAACTTATTTTTTTCTCTGCATTTTTTCATTACTTTATTTAGTCAATAGTTTGTTTTATAGCCTTTACATGTATTTATGTAATTCAATAACACAATTACACACAAATATTAAACTGAAATGATTTTAAATATTTATAAATTTATATATATTTGGATAGCTTGAGTAGAAAAATGAATTGAATGTAAAATGAAATGCTTCACATGTGTTCGCTGTTCGTTGTACATTAAACGAATATTGTTCCCACATATTTGGAATAAGTTGAGCATTTTTAGGTATATTATTGTTAAATACATAGTCAGTAGATTCTAAATATTCAGCCGGAATGATTTAAATAATGACTTCGTGAAAAAACACATTTCTTATTATTTCTGGAGGTAAAAAGATAGTTCACAACAAATTTTAAGAAATAAACCTATTTCTGATTTATTTTTATAGTTATTGGCCAATCCAACTTTTTGTATTTTTTTCACCACCAACAACTTTTACTTTTAAAACTGAACCGTTTACTATAATAAATATTTATGCATACCATGATTCTCCCAAATGGAAACGACAACCTTTTATTTCCGCTTTTGACCACACACAGTACACACACCTTTATAAATTGCAATTTCGATACTTGTCCAATAAACTATCTACCTTAATTTTATGATAATTTAATATTATATCTACCGTATATCCGTATGCTATATATTATATATACTTAATCATTTTGCTTATAAGATTAAGCTTTCATCTAAACTTCAAATTATATTATATTTATACCTTAATAGGTTAGGTAGGTTAATAGGTATACCTTTATATTATACTTGTTTAGTGTGTATTTGTGAGTCATGTCGATTATAAGTGGTTTTACTGTGATTTATTTGTTATTATTTATTAATTATTTTTATGAGTTTGTCAACTATGAGTTATTTACATTGACACATAAATCAAAATGAAGAGATGTGCGAACATTTTTAAACATACGTGGTTTATTATCAATCGACCAAATATGTACAAAAATTAAAAACCAAACAGTTTGTGGAGATGAGTTGGAAAAAATTCTGAAAAATAGTCAAAAATGTGATTCAGAAGGTAATATTTTGAAAAAAAATGTATAATTTATGAACAAAATAAAGGGTGCCAAACATTTTACTCCATACGCAAAATCAATAATTTTTTTACGTATATGGATAAAAATGAGAAGTATAACAATGGTTTAAATTTGTGCGATATCGTAGAACTTGTTTGGAATTAGGTATTTCAAATAAAAGTAATACAAGCTAAGGTGCTTACGAAAAAATCAAAATCAACTATAGTCGACTGATATAATTTGGACACATACTAGTTGCTAACAAATAATTATTCAGGTCAATATTATAACATAACAATTACGGACACGAGTTTCTTTGTCATAATTCTAATTGCGTTTAGAATTTTTTTTAGTAAAAATCACGTGAGTTGCCCTTCAACACTTTTTCAGAATTCAAGCAAATTTTTTTTTTTTTTTTTGAAACAATCTCTATAAATGATATAATACTGATTTCACCACTTGAATATTGCAATATTCGTTTGCTGATAAATGCTCCTTTTTGACAGTTTTTTTTGTTAATTTTAAATTTTATACAGCAGTTGGTGCAATTCATTTTCGTATCTGTACTTATCTTAAGGCGTCGATCAATTGGTAAATAAAGGGTAACTGCGATAAAATATTCCATTAAGGTTTGCATGAAATAGAAGAAAATTAAGTTTTTCATTATACATTTTTATATAGAAAATAGACGATCAGAAAGACGACAAATATTAAGCAAGCATGAATAAATTGTGGTTAAACTGATCAAACATATTTTTAACAACTGTCTCAATATTGTCAATATCAAACAGTAATTTCCCAGTGTCCACGATCGTTATATCAAAAATAATAATTGTTCGTTTGTCCGCAATTCGTATATTATCTTTTTAGATTTCATCCGCAACTTAAATAACTTTTATCACTTAGTCCACAATTCGGAAACATCGTATAAATTATGTCAAAACGTACAAATAGCAGTAGCTAAATTTCAAAACTGTAAGAAAATTGGAAGTTCTGGCCTAGTAATAGATGAATCCTTGTTCTAAGGTAAAAATAAATATAACTGTGGAAGATAACTTCTTGGAGATCGCAAACCTGAGGAAAAGTCTGATGAAAATGAAGAGAGTTCAGATGAAGACGAATTAATAAATAATCAAAATTACGAACAATAAATTCAAGAACCATGAATTTTTGGTCTATATTGTAAACATGATGGCATTTTAGAGAAATGATTTATTTTAAAGCTAATAAGCGTAATCGAAATACCTTACTACCAATTATATTAAATGAATTTGAACAAGGTACGGTACTACTATATATTCCGATAAATGACGTGCGTACTCTACTTAAATGAACATTGGTTTATCCATAAAACGGTTAATCATTCAGAAAATTTCATTGATCCAATAACCAATACTGAGACACACACACTATAGAAACTCTTTGAAGACACGTCAAAAATAAATATAACATTAAAACACAAGGAGCGACTAACATATTACCATCCCAACTTCAAGAAAGAGTGGTGGTACTCGTTACAAAACCAACTGAAGATTTATTCGAATAATTCCTCAAAGCAATCAGAAATACATAGCATAAAAAATGACAAAGTAGTAATTCTACATTATAAAGGTAAGACAATTCACATTTGTGGATAGTAAATATGTGTTGATATCACACTTCACCAACGGTGAAGGTTAGGTATTATGGTAATCGAACACTATTTAATATGTAGGTACTGAAAAATTAATAAGTAGCACTGTGAACTAATCAATCATAATAAATAATAGGAATATCTATCAAATTAGATATCAGCTGTTAGTTTTTTCAAAGCATTCAATGTTATAAATAGGGCTTGGAAATTGTTTGTCGACAACCGGACATTGCCATAGTGCATATTCAATTGCACGATGTAATATATTATATAATTGTTTGTATTAAGTGCGCAAATGCTGAAAATTATATACACATGATAATAGAAAATTTACACATAAGTACACTATTATAATATGAACAATATTATTGTAGCAACTCGGTCACGACTATTATAGCAGATAGGAAGAATATAATATGCCAAGTCGAGTCCCAAAAATAGGCAAAATGGGACGCAAGTAGGAATCCTGTTTAATTTGCTATCTGCAAAATCCACCTTTTATTAGAACGAAAGTAGTATAGGTACAACCGTTAAAATTGTGTTTCCCTTAACCATGAGAAATATTGAATTTTCATTGGAACTGCTTTCATTTACACGTACCTGGATATTTCCACCATTAAGAGATACAAGTAATTCGATCACCGTATCAAGTAATATACACTTATGAATCACGCACTGTATCTAAAAAAAACTATAAATAAATACAGCATCTACAAAACGCACTTGCAGAGTGCTGACACGTAGTTGATCGGAAAATCCAGAAAATAGAGACCGAAAGAACTGGCGATGGCAATGATGACGAGTAGATGACTGCCATTTTGTCGTTTTAATATAATTAAGAAAGGGTTTCGCGCCACAGCGGCTTAACTGCAGTATCGAAAACCTAATAATTATTTATATTTACCAACATAAACATTCAAATTGTTTAGTTATATTCTATCCATTTAAATAATTAAGTGTTTGAAAAGATAGGACTTGGACTTAAATTCCTCCAAATCACTTGATTGAATTCCGCAATTACATCAGAATTAGATTCAGTTGTTTTTAAAAAAAATTTTAAATAAATTTAAATTCTGGCAGATAGTAATAGTAACGCTATCTGTCGCCGTCACTTTAGCTGTTTGTAAAAACCATGCAAAATTTCCTACGATTGCAATGCTGTGTAAAGACTGTAGATAGATAGCACTGCTATATACGATTTCAAATATTTTTCAGATTTGAACAGTAATAAATAATGACTAATGACTAATGAATGTCTTTGTTTTATGATGTGTTATTTTTAAATCTAGCAACATGAATTTGATTTTTAAACATGTACTCTGAACATTGAAAATAAACTTTAAGAATTATAAATCAATTTATTAATTAAACATAAAGTAGGTACGTATAAGTTAATTTATAGCCTTATAGGTAACAAGGAGTACTTATGTAGATACTTGGGTAGAAGTAAATCAATTTTTTTTTTTGCCAGTTAATATAATACTTTACTGGGTGAATTATTAACTATAAAACAATGAATTTTCAACATATTTTTTTTTTTTTTTAATTTAACTATAAAATAAATGAAAAATAATCTAAAAAAGTTATAGTTTATACTTTATATCTTTATGATACAAATGTTTTACACTTAAATTGTTAATTGATTATTTACTTTACTTAAACAAATATTTTGTTTTATCTAACACATATTTAATAAGTATCTACATAATTTATTAGTTACTTCTAAGGCTATAGAGATAATTCTTATTTTTATTATCAAAAAATAAAAAATAAATTTTATCAAAAATTTTACCTAATTTAGGTTATGTCATCAAATTCACATTTTATCAAATTATAAAAAAAAAAAAAAAAAAAACTATTTTTATTTGCAATATTTTATTTTTTTGTAAAAATATTAATACTATATAATTATTTAATACGGCGATTTTTGTCTTCCAAATCTATTTCAGTACCTACCTGTATTATCTGAAGGATATGTACCTATAAGCTTTTTTGAGTCTTAATCTGAATTTTAATGTTTATAATAATGTGAACATATGAGTTTTAAAAAATTTAAGTATATAAATTATAATAAATATTAATAAAATAATACTATAAATCAAATTTTTAAGATGTAAGTATAGTTATAGTCGATATATATCTTAATAAAACAAAATAATTTAATTAAATTGAATCTATATTTAAATTTCATTTTTATAATAATATGGACATAAAAATTTTAAAACAATTCAGGAAATTTATTTATTATATTTTTCAACTAAACATTTTGTATTCAGGAGAGTTTACTAAATTAAAAAATCAGGAGAATTTATCACCACCCATTAAACTATTGATAAAAATGTAATGGAGAAAAGGATTTATCTCCCCCTATTTGACCACCCTTGGCAGAACCTTTGGAGTAGAAGTCAATTCAATCTTTAATTATATTGAGGGTTGTCTAGCACATTTTAGTTACTAGTTAGGTACCTAGAAATTTCCAAATCTTTTTTGTAAGTACTCAAAAAACTAACCAAAACACAGCAAAAAAAAAAAAAAAACAGAAATATTTACTTAACAAAAGGTATGGGCAGAGGTGTCTTTATTGCCTTCATGCTAAGCCACTTGGATACCGAAAATTTTCTGGTTTAAGAAAATAAGTCTGAAGAAGCTTATTAAATTTCTATCGAAATTTATTAACAAATTTAAAATAAATTATCCTCATATTTCAAACTCATAAAGTCATAACTAATTATTATTACTTATTTTTAATTTTATTAAACAAAAAAATAAAAATTGTGTTAGATTTGTGTTTGATATGTTAAACTTATGACAGACCATCATGGTGTCATCCATCGCTTAAAATATATTTTTATATACAAAGATACATCATTGAATTCAAATTTAACCCATCCAATGCAGATTTGATACCTAATGTATAACAGAACAGCACTCATTTACCCACCTTTTTATTAGAAAGTAAAATGAAATGATATAATTTTTATTTTGAATGAACAAGTTATATTTTTAAAATAAACACATGTTAACAAATATTTGGTAAATAACTATTGTTGTAATATGTATAAATAATATTATTATTGTTTGTCACAAAGGATAAGAACAGAAATTAAATCTCAGGCGAATCCAGATATTTTGGCTGTTATAAAATAATATAATACATAATAGATAGGTATATAATATCAATTGGTGCAAACTTGGCGATATTTTCTCAATATGGTTTAAAAATAAATAACTAATCCACGATAAAGACACCGTAGCAAACTTTGTATTAGTATCATAATAGTATGTAATATATTAATTAAATATATTATATATAGGCACACAAAACATTTTATAATATAGGACATAGGTAACAGCACTAAATATTGGTATACTCAATAAGATAATGTCATAATATAAGGACCAACATTTTAGACTATACATATATAAGCAACATTGATGATATTTATATTTTGTACAATCAAAACGTCTGTAGGTTTCATTAGAGAACTATAACCAGTATTATATTATAGTAGTGCACGGAAGTTCTTAAATGTAAATAATCCTTAAATACACATTAAGTAACAAAATATTATATATTATACATGTATAACAAATAGTGTATATAAAACCTTAAAAATAAATTTTTATATCAGTCTGCAACAGGTACTATTGTACTTGTAGAATGTTCCGTATGTCATTGATACTTCTTGTCGTCGTCCATAGCGCCATGAAACGATTGCCCACAACTAGAAAAATCTGTTATGGTTCTGGGTGCCGAATTCTTACTGTGATTTTGCAAAGACTCCATTTTTTCAGGATACTTTTTCCCGTAATTTAAATAATCCGCTATAATTTAATTTTTTTTTTAATTTTTTATTTGACGGAAGAATGTCAACATAGCACGTATGACTTGTCAAAAATTAATAAAAATAAATAATAATTACACAATTTTATTTCATTCGGCTTGTCAGTTATTTCGTTGTAAATGACAGATGCTTCAGATTTTGGAAGATTGTAGACAAGGTTCAACACGTACTCGAACATTTGTTTATCAAAATATTCACCGTACAACTTAAAAGCCAATATAATTAAATCATCTTTGGAGGTGGCTTTCTGCAAGATATATTCAGCCAACAAGTACTTTTTAAAATCTATGGTCGACAACTGTTCATTCTCTAGATGCATTTTAAAAAGGTTGACCAGTGAACCATCCTCAACGGTAACGTTTAAATTGCTTGCGAACTCTGCCAAATCTACCGGTTGAGACTCTCGATTCTGAAACGACAGCATGTTTTTGACCAGAGCCGAGTCCTCAATCTTAATTCGCGTCAACCCTAGCCGACTTCTAAGTCTTTCGATGGTGATTAAATTTGAAGTCATTGGCAGACCCAGTTGACCGGCTTTTACGGCCACTCTACAG
>NW_020271635.1:4284929-4476787 GCF_002803265.2 Melanaphis sacchari
CAAATTATAAATAAAATGTAATAAATTGTATAATATATTATTTCACATATGTAATCATATCTAATATCAAATTATAAATAAAATGTAATAAATTGTATAATATATTATTTCACATATGTAATCACATATCTAATACCCTTTCAGTGTGTTACAATTGTATTTAACGCTAAACACAAACAAAAATCACTCTTCTATATTTTAATTGTATTCTTACATAAATAATATTTTCGTAACATTAACATAAAATGGTACCTTAAAAGCCAATATAATTAAATCATCTTTGGAGGTGGCTTTCTGCAAGATATATTCAGCCAACAAGTACTTTTTAAAATCTATGGTCGACAACTGTTCATTCTAAAAAAAAAAAATAAATAAACACGGTGTTTTTGTATAATATTACATGAAAAAAAAAACGGTCAAAAACAAGTGACTCAACATTTTCATAGCTTATTCCACTTTCTTACTAAAATTAATAGAGTTATGAGAAATAAAAAATGTATTAACATGATAAATTAATAGCTACCTATATAAATACATTATTATTTAGAGCCTTTATAGTTAAATTATACAACCAATAGTATATAAATGGCTAATACCTACTTATTATTTTGATCAACTTCATTATGTTTCGAAATAATTGGCAATGATCAGGTAAATTATAAAAATAATTTAATGAGTGCATGGTCACATCTTTATAACGTTTTAATATAATATTATCACTTTTTGGTTTTTTTTTTTTTTAGTATGGTTTACAATTAGCTTGTACTGTAATAATTGGGTACCTACTAATGAAAAAAATCATTATTTGTTTATTTATAATTTACAAATTAAAATAAAATAACAATAATAATAATAATAATTTTATCATAAAATTTAATTTGTTATATTTGTACGAATCGAGAGGTATAAGATTCTTACATATGGTATTATATTGTTAATATAATCGATTTCAAAATAAACGTTGAAATTTAGAATTAACCATTCTCTAATAAATTGTAAAACTCATTCAATTTGGCTCGAAGATATATATTTTTATAAGTATAAGTTTATCGTGTCTATTATAGACCGTCACATAAATTACCTCTAGATGCATTTTAAAAAGGTTGACCAGTGAACCATCCTCAACGGTAACGTTTAAATTGCTTGCGAACTCTGCCAAATCTACCGGTTGAGACTCTCGATTCTGAAACGACAGCATGTTTTTGACCAGAGCCGAGTCCTCAATCTTAATTCGCGTCAACCTGTAAACAAATTCGTATCATTTTTTAGAAATACAACGAATAAAACAAATACCTATAGACAAGTGACATCGTAAGGATAATCATACGACCGTGATGATGTAAAGATAATTTTTTATTATTAACAACATGACAGCAACTATCGCTGTGGAATGTGCTAGATTACGTTATTATTATTAAAAGGTACTACATAAACTAAGACGAAACTTTTTAATATAACTAATAAAATTAATAGGTATATAGTTTCACGCTTAAGCAAGATTTATCATCGTGTGACATGCCGACATATAGCATTAAGATAATAATAATTATAATATATATTACTATAATATTATTTGTAATATACAATTATGTTATATTTTGTCAAACATCTATCTGCACTAATATAATATACTCTTACCCTAGCCGACTTCTAAGTCTTTCGATGGTGATTAAATTTGAAGTCATTGGCAGACCCAGTTGACCGGCTTTTACGGCCACTCTACAGTCATCATACGTGTAGTCTGCAGTTGGAACAGCCAATGCCCTGAACCAATATAAACAAAATAATTAGTGGAGACGACTCCAAAAATAAATTCGTATGGAAATACTTTAATTACATTATATAAAATACATTATAGTCTGTACCAAATTTAATACAATTATCGCGTAGGTATAACAACTAGCAAAATACCCAATACTCAATTTTTGAAATGGGGGTTTGAGTTTATTCGTATATTATATCTTAAAGAAGTAACAAGGACTTATGATAAATATTTCCTCATTTCACTCGGATTAGAACCACAATATTTTTCATTAGCACAAGCTTTTGCCTAAATTAAATACCGGATATACAAATTTTCTTGATTATTCGTACTTTAATGAAAGAATTATTCTCCTAGTATATTTATACCATCGGTAAACATAAGTTGAAGGGTGCTTATCAATTTCGTAAGAAACTTTTACTAAGGATACTATTAACTCAAGAAAATTATATTCCCGGGGTATATGTTTCCCCTTACAAATTTGGCAAAAATACTTTGGTCTATACATAATTTTATTACTTTCCGAAATATTTTTTTGTTATATTTTGTATATTTAAACATTTTCGAAAGACTATACCCCTCTATCCCAAATGGTTTTAATTTTTTAACTAAAGATGTAATGTATATAATTTAATATTAACATTATATATTATTATATGGAATAACACACTTGGCCATAACGTTACGAACGCCTTCGGCGAACGCTTTTGGGTTCTGCTTTTCGTATTCACTGGGCACGTACACCGGTAAAAATTCCACTTCTACCGTTGTAGTTGGCTGTGTCATAGTCAACCACAAGAGTTTCAATCTAAATATGATACCGTAACATATTATCATCATTATATTATAAACATGCATGTCAAATAAACGATGATTTGATAGTCTTATGTATGTATGTTAAATTATGTCTTCCTTACGCTCCAGGACCGTCCCATGTCCAAGTGACGGTGTCCAGTTTGTTTGGATACCTCAACAGTACTGGTTGAACAGGTACTGCTGGATAAAAGGCGCCTGGCTTGAACGTTATCAGGCACGATCGGTTCGTACAAGTGCCTTCCGGGAATATTAGGATCTGAAAACCAATTCAAACCATTGATTATTGGTTTATATTTACTTACATATAAATTATATTTAAATTGTATTCAAACACATAATTTTAATTAAATAATATCAATTAAAAACTCAAACATTTATTAAACATAATTTATTAAAAAATAAATTATTATAGTCTTTAAATCCCCTATATAATAAATAATTTATAAATCATACATATTATATAAATGGTAAATTAGAAACCATATACGTCATAATATTACCTATACATAATATATATACTATATTATTATAAAATTTTCAAAGCTAAATTTATCATAAATCAATAAAAATTGCGTTAAAATTGTTTTTCGCGTAACAATCTAACAATAATAAAACTGTATTTAATGCCAAGTATATTTTTTTTAAGCATACATTGTAAAAGACTTTAAAAAAATATTTTGAATGTTTATTAATCTATTTGTGACGATTGACTATTATTTCATTGAAGATACGTGAAATGTATACGTCATACAATGTATATTGTACTTGTATATACCCCAACAAAACTAATTTCATATTTTTATACGTATATACATATATAATATTATTTCGTTGGAAAAGTATTTTACCTGAGGCCAATCTTGGTCAGATTTTACACGGCGAATTATCTCCTGTATTGTATTATGTCTCGATTCTGGGTCGTCTCTCCGAACGTACACAGGCTGCGTGAAGTTTATTACTCCTATAAGGCCATAAAAAAGTAATATAAGTTCAACTTAACTACGTAGATTCAAGATTGCTGATATAAGCAGATTTATTTTCATCCAACTTTGTAATAGATATCTTATTACGTTTGTGAAAATAATGTCTACATGTATTAAAGCGTTTAAAAGTATAATATACACTACGCTATAACCATAGTGTACAATATTATATAACTATATATAAACGTATATTATCTAAAATAATACACACAAGCAAATATTAATAATCTATTTTGAATGTATACTATATATCTATTATCTACTATAATGTAATATATTATGCGCATGCATTGTCGTCGTATTTGTCATAAAATACTTTGTAACGTGTAAATAATATAGTTTACAAAATTTATATTAACCACTTTTGACTTTATCACTTAAAAAAACAATTATTCTAGGTCTTTCTCGCATCTATTTTATTTTTACAGTTATAATGTTGTCTTAAACGAATAATTTTGGAATAATTGTATATATTATAAATTATATTGCGTTGACACGTACTTCCGACCCAAGGGTTAAGTGCGTCCTCGATCCTCGCGATGATAGAAGGGAAACCGGTCACATAACTTATACAGGAGTCAAGGAACGTGGAATGAGGAGCTATGACCAGTAAGGGGGCCTCCCTTCGGGAAGCTTTAACCCCCTTAATAACAATGTTCATGCCACCGGCTAAGTACGCGGAACGGCCCACAAAACATATCCAACGACGGAAATAACTATAAAACAAAAAATAAAAATGTTAAAATTATAATAAGCAATCAAAAATCACACTCACATTAAACAAATAATTAATATTACACATAACAACACTACCTAGCTATATCTAATGAAGTCTACTTATACTATAATTTTATCTTATCATTATTTTTAAAAAATAAAATCTTGAAAGCGATAATAAAATGAACACTTAAATAGTTCTAAAAAAGACAAATTATAGAATACGAGTATTTCGAGCGTTTAGCCTTTTATAGATACTAATATAATTGATAATGAATAACGATTAAATATATTACTAATATATTACTTTTTGATCTCTAATTCATGCAAAAATTAGATAATTAGTTCCACTAGATTATATTAAAATAAGTACAATAATATTTATTATAGTTATTACGAACGAAAACTTCGTTTAATAACTTATTCACTCATAATTGTATGCGCGTAAATGAATATTTTTACTAATATTTAATATTCAAAGAAACTTAGTAATAAATAAAAAATTATTGTAATCTTTGAGTCTCAAAAGATTAAAATATAATTTAAAGTAGTTTCACACTTATATCGAATTATTGACCCATCAATATGTAAATTATATACTGATTTCTAACACAATGAAAATCAAATATAAAACAGTACGTATATCTTACAGATAAATAGATGAGCGTTTTTATAAATAAAAGAAAATTATTATAAAAATAATTTATTATTTATAATCCTGTAGGTTATTACAAAGTTATTATGCAGGTCTTCCGTGTTTTTACCAATAACAACTTATACTCGTAATAAAAAATAGACATACTATAGTAAGTAAGCATACATACGAAACAACATCATGTGCCTATATCATGTAAAATTATTAATACATTTACATTGAAATTAATTATTTATTTATTTTCCTATTTTTAATACAGTTGGTTAAAATAATTTTTATCGAAAAACAAAGCACATATATATTATGTTAAATTATTACATAAAATATTACTATTAATTATTATCTTATAAATTATAAGTAATAAGTCATTACCGAGAGTTGACGGGCGATGTTAATACTGAATAGGTCACGTGATATAAATATTAAATGTCTAGCTTAAAATTAATATATATATATTTTTTTAATTGTATTGTATATAGTAAATGTGTAATAAAATACGTAGTGGTAAAAAAATTCTAGTCCTTACATACATTTAAAAAACTAAAAACATTATTTTTCGTTTAAACATCAAATTTCATCAAATTAGAACTATAAAAATAATTGTGTACCTATATTATTTATTGTTGTTACTTTTATGCTGATTTAAGAAAGACTTGTCAAGAATCTAATGATAAATACTTACAGTTTTAAATGTTTGAAATTTAAAACTAAATGATTTTAACAAAAAAAATAATTGTTATTTAGACAAACTTTATCGAAATATTTACTTACAATGGTTATAAAATAAATTTGTCCATGTATATTTCTATATTTTTTAAAGAATACACGAATAACTTAAATGAAATATTTTATTAAATTGTCAAGCTTTTTGATATTTGGTAAAATTTTAAAATTTTGATCAACACAAAAAAAACATCAAAATATAAAAATTTTAAATAATTATAAATATTTAGTCTAAATACTTTGAAAATTTGATTTGAAAAGAAATCATTATTATACGTGTATTAATATAACAAAGGCGTCAAAATGTGGATTTTAATCGCTCATAAAAAATGTTTATTACTTTAAAGTAAGAATTTTTAATAGACTTTCCGGTATTTATAAACTCAAACAAATAATAACAATAATAAAATGCATATCATTAATCCCTCTTCTTAGAATCCAAAATACAAATTAATCAGTAATTAGTTTTTAAAACATTTTTCTAACCAAAGTAACAAAGTTTTAATAGAAATATTTTATTCTCAAGAATTTACTATTTTGTTTGATTGATAGTTGAAAATTCTATAGAAAACATTTTTAGGCCAAATGCATTGTTAATGGAAATAATTCTTGCCCCTGCCTCTTCAAAAAAAAAGTTGATACGCCAATGATAAAGGACGAGATCCGTTATTGTTATATACCAATGCTGTTTGATGCATGCACATTATTACTGTATCTTTTAGTTAGCCAGATTTTCATATCGTTATCGACAACCAGTATAAAATAATAATTGATATCATGCTGTGTTAAATCCAAATCGTTAACTGATTTCTATCAATTTATCAATATAATATTAAGTTGAGTGTACTAACGACGCTCTGTTCGATATTTTGTACCGGAAAAAATTACAGTCGTAATTTAAACTCATTATTAAGCATATTGCATCGATGCGCGACGTAGACATAATAGTTTTTGGGAAAATTATTAGTGTGAAAATGTTTATCGTCAATTTTAACAATGAGTACCGCGTTTTCACGTTTAACTATCACGCTCGAGAGTCAAGCTGTTTGGCGTGCTTTAAACACGATTTGGGCGTTCCAAACTATCAAAGTAAAAAATTATTTACCAATAAAACCAATAAAATTGAGTAGGTATCAACTGCAGCGTATCTCAAAAACGGATAACATGCGATCCACGGCGTTGGCAGCGAAACCAACGGCCTCTGTGACGGTTAGACATTGAACAATTGCACGCAATAGGTACAATATTTATATTATTCAATCGGTCAGATATCACACCCGTCACAATATTCGTATTAGAAACCTATATTTTAAAGGTAATGACGTCGCGTATGTTCCTGTCTCAACATTTTGTGATTGAATCACGAATCGTAAATACGCAAAACTTAATCATCTACATTACACACACATATTATAGCATTACACAACATATCGTGAGAACTATTAAGGTGAAAAAAGATTCGTAAACCTATTATGATTTCAATGGAAAGCTTTAATATTCGATTAAAAAAAAAATTAAATTAACTACCAAAATAGGAGGGAGACAATTTTATTATTATTCTATCGCACACAAAAGTTTGTAATTTAAATCGTAAGTAGTTTAAAAATGTGAACCAATAGATAAAAAGCATCAAATTTTTACGGGTGCCTTTTTATTTGATATTTTATTTATTTTCATTTGTATAAAAATAATATACTAATTTTGTTAAAATTCGTAAGAGTTTTTTTTTCATACCTAAAATTTAAAATTGTATACAAAGTTCCTTTTTAATTTTCAATCTATATATAAAAACAATTCTACAAGAAAATCAAATAAATTTTTAATGAACATTTTTTAATTTGAGCATTAAATTTTTACAGCTACCTTTTTTATTTGATACTTTATTTATTTTCAGTTGTATAAAAATATTCTACTAGTTACATTAAATGTTTTTAAAAATATTTTATGGAAATACTTTTGTTTTCACACCTAAATTTTTATTTCAGATTTCTGTTTGATGATATCAGTAGCATTTCATGTGCACCGAGATGACACTGCAACAAACTTATTATTATGCGATGTTTACTTGTATAATATTATACTAGCGTATTCGTCAGACTTTTAAAATCAGCGAAACGTTATACAATAACGGCCTTAGCCATAAACGTTGATACTTTGCCTGTTCCATAATTAGCAAGGCTTGATACATAATATTATAATATTATCGTACCTATGTGAACTCTGACCAAATTTATTTTATAGGTTTATTATGTTTACTAATTTTATAATATTATAATAGAATAGTATACTCCGTCTGACGTATGTCCCCAAATAACAGCATCAGCCGCCTCGAAAACAAATGAACGTAACACGTGCCATGCAGCGCGCCAGTATGAATGCTAACTACAACAGCAACTAAACTTACCTATATACATATTGCATATATAATATATATACATTTAATAGTACAGTAACAATAAATATACCACAAATCAATTCACTATACACACACACACACACATATTAATGTAACTTATAGAGTCCTGTGACTCGGGTCTAAAAAGGCTAATCCCGCATATGGTATTCAGAAATCTCTATAGTAAATATAAATTTGAACAAGGACAATTTTTCTCATGCTTGCATATTAACTTAATTAAATTTATGATTTCCAAAATCCGATTTAATTTTAGTATTTAATGTAAAAATTGACGGATACAATATTATAATAATTGTTTGCGATATTTAATAAAATATTTTGTCTTTGTTCGTTGTATCACAGCTGTCGAAAATCGTGATGAAAAGTTTATTAGTTTAAGACCATCCATTAGACCCGAGACACGAACTGCGTTTGGCGATTAAATAAATATTAAAAGTATAATATACATATAATGCGCATTCTAGTCACACAGGATGGACGCAGGAGTGCATGCAAAACGGGTACATTAATAGAACGCGTATTAAATTGTTTTGATTGGGGATGGACACGAACTCAAATTGACAACAAATCGAAAAAATAAATAGCTAAACCCAAAATCATTACATAAAACTTGTATGCGCAAGTGTCACGGAGTTTTAATTTTCAGTTGTATCCAAATCACCAATAAAAAAAACATCCAATGTTCATGTCATACTTTAATAGTCTTTCCGATGATTTACATTCTATCAGCATAATTAATCATCATGACTACATGTTCTTAAATAAAAAATAATAATTAAAATAACCAATTTACACTGATTCAAATTTTATAAAAAAAAAAATATAATTAATTATATATTATAATTATGATATATTAATTATATACTTTTTTAAATTTTGTTAAATTGTAATAGTTCTCTTATGTTTTGCGAAGTACTGCAAACAATTTTTTAGACAAGGTTCAGTCTAACAGATATTGACTCTTAAGTCTTAGTTATAAAATAATTTAACCGTATTTTAAATATAATTAGAATAATTTGGTTATATTATCAATATATCGTTTCTCACCCCTTCATATTTGCAGACTTAAGCTGACTCACAATAACTCCATTATTATTTATTTTTAATACTAAATACTTTTTATTTTGTTTAATATTACACAAAATAATTAAATAATAGTATTATATAACCAATGGTGACCATAGAGCATGCAACTCAAATGCACCAAAGTTTACCAAATCGTATACGTTTTTCTTTTCAAATCTTAGACGAAAACTAATCGAATCAGCTACAGCGTGCCACCTATCCCCAATCATACAATAATCAAACATATTATGCAATAATAACAATGCCACACGGTGCAAACGATGTCAAATATAAAGAGGATGTGAATCATCGCGTACTTCCTACGATCGGTATGAACGAGTTCTCTTCCTTAGCTACGATGGTTGGACCGCCAGTGATGACGGCTGCCAGCCCGTCGTAAAAGGACGAGTGCGGCGCCACAGCCAGTACAGGCGCCTGTTGCCGCGTGGCCTGCTCGCCGACAGTTCTGACCCGGTGGAAACCAACCGCCCCGAACATAAGCCGGACGACCACGTACACCGCACGTCTGACACAGCTAAAACGCAATCAAAAGCCCAATACCACGTATACGTGAAGCGTGCATAATATAAATATATGAATATGACATTATTTAAAATTATAACTGCCCTACAACAGTATTTATATATTTACTATTAGCCATTAGGATACCTATGATGTAAATAGATAGTAGGTGCCATATATAATTCTCTTTCTCTCCTTCTCCAATCTAAACTAACAGTTCTTTAGATTCGTAAAAATGAACATAAACTTATGCGTGGAGAAACGTTAAAAATATCACTTCTGATCAAAAATACAATTGAAGTTATAAACTTAACTGCACAAACATTGATATTATACCCCTACTACCTACCTATACATTTCATTACTTCATTACCTGTACAATGCATCTGTATTAAATTTGGTTGCCTGATGATAATATTTAGCGTGAGCGTATGGATAAATAATATTTTTGGTTTTCTGATTTGGTATATAGAAGATGATATTTACGACATATTAACTTTACATACCCTGTGTGCAATAATGTGATTTTGACTTCTATGCGATTGTATTTTAGTAATCTCAAGTGTGATATTACAATTATACTTCTATGATATGTTTATGAGACTATATAAAAATATTAGTTGTATAGTTTAAACTGAGCGACGTCGCAAATAGAATTCCATGTGACTGTCATTTGTAATATTACAAAGAAATTGTTGTCATGCAATTACTGGGATAGTTGTACTATGCGATTACTTATAGATGTAACAATATTATAATTTTAAATTGATTCAATGCGAGGTCTCTGAGATATTGTAGAGATATAATGTTCATGGTCTGATACATCTAGCTGATTTTGTTTTGATACATGGCCATTTGGATTTATTTAGCGCATTCAAGTATGAAAACTATTTACAGTTTTTAAAAAAAAGTTGTAAAAATGATAGATTTCCTCTCCAAGATGCATATAACCGCATCATGGAAAATATTGAAATTCAAATTAATAAAATTATATCTCCAATAATATATCCTACATTGAAACGAGAGTCAACATTTAATACTAATTCAAATAATTCATTAACTGAAACTATGTATGAAGAAGTTGTATTAGAAAAATTTTTGGTGAGTTCAAAAAATGCTAAAGATAAATATTTTATGTTGCAAAATAATGATATAGTCGAAGTTACCAAAATAATAAAATATTATAATGGTCAGATTAAAATTGAAGCAACTAAATTTGATTATTCACCCATGTTTGATTATCCATTTACCTCAGATATTACAAAAATATTTTATATCAAAGAAATTATTCCAAAAATTCAACCAGTTTTAATCAACATAAACAGTTTAAAACATAAATGCTTTGTGACACCAATAGGTAATTGTAAATATATAGCTATCGCATTACTACACTCATCATAATATATTTTATATAATTATAACTTAAAAATCAAAAAAAAATTGTCATACCTACATACCTATCAACTAATAGAATCATAGTCTCATTAATTATTTTACCCAAGTTGAAGGTATAAGTTATAACTTAAAATAGTATAATATACTTAAATAATTATAACATATATATTATATATATTATAATTAGGTACATTTAAATGTATTTTTTTTTTATGATCAATTGTATTTGCATTGTATACCTACATAAAAGGTATTGTCTACTTCTATTTTATTATATATATATAATAACATGTTCTTATAATATATTACCTATAATACAATTATCCAAATAATTTGTTGTCTATTTTTTTTTTTTATAATAATATAGTTAGCTATAGGTACCTACCTATATTATCAAATATAATTTATTACATACCTACCAATATTAATTTTAATACATAAATATGACAAAATGTTTTAAATTTCAAGAAGGTATCTTATTTATAACTATAGGTACATTTAAATAGGTGCTTGAATTTTTTAATAATTAGTAGGTATATCTAATAAATTATTTACTTATCAAACAAAATGTATTTTATTGTATTATGATATTTATTGTGTTTAATTAGTAAGTAGGTATACTACCACCTATATTATTATAAGTATGTAAATATATTAATATTTGAGTCCAAATTAAATTGTTCATGATTTGTTTTATTTTATTTATTTACATATAGTTAGGTATAATAGTTATGGGACTTATAGGTCCCATTAAAATGGTTATATAAATATATAATATAATATAACATATATAATATACCTAGGTAGTAGGTATAGTACCTACCTAATAATTACCTATATTTTGTAAACAGTAATTAGGTATTAACTTACTTAAAATGCTTTAAAAACTCTGTGTCAGTTTTATTATGTTCAACCATTATTACCTACTCATTGAAGTAAAATTAATATTTTTATGAAAATTTGTAATTAACGATTTTATTTTTAAAATACCTAGGTATTGATTAAGTAGGTAATAAGTATGATTGTATATTAATTATTAATTAGTATGTATACCTAGTTGACAATTAATATGAATAGGTAATATGAAATGAAACAATTTATTCATTTATATTAGGGGGTAATGCTTTTCGCACGTAAATAGTAAAATGTATTTCTATTTTAATGTTTAAGTACTTATTTACACCAAGTATAAACTACAGAAATATTTACAATTATAAATGATAGGTATTAAATACACTAAAATGTTAGCACCGATAAATCGTGTTAAGGTGTCCCAGTAGGTTAGGCGTAGGTTAGAAGTGTCAGGGGTCTAGGTTTCGAATCCGTCCGGATGCAAAAAATAACAAAAACCATCCGCGAACGCGCGCGCCCGACATTGGTTTTTTTTTTCATGAACATCAATTTTGTGAGTTCTATATGAAGTCGATGCGATGAAATTGGGTTGTTCAATGTATCTCAACAAGATGACCTATGGAAGTTAGTGTGACCACACATAGACCATTGTTTTGCGACATCGCATGCAGTAACTTCGCGTGTCTGGACATTAAGCATCACATAAGAGTCTCTGAGACATCTCTAGGCTCTAAATTTGAACATCTCACTGCTTAGTGAGAGGACTATGTAACGTCTCAGAGATTATATTTTGCACACAGGGTAGCTGTCCCGTCCAGCCTTGCTTTTTTTGATTGTTTAACAGCACCATTTTTTTTTTTTTTTTTCATTGAACGACACAAATTTCATTTCATTTCCATTTTATATCAAAAACCAAGAACTCATAAAATTTCAATATTATGAACCAAAAACAACCAAAAAATGTTGTATTGTTATACTTTATCAACTATTCACTATAATACTAATTTTTAGTGATAACTAATGATTTGTAACACAGATGAAAAAAAAATCTTTATCTGCGTATTTGCTGATTATTTAAAAATATAATAACTCGATTTTTCATTAACTTATGTAATCAGAAATAGGCTTAAAACTTGCTCCGTGGTGTACCAACTAATTTTAAAAAAAAAATCAAAATAATCAAATGAATAGTTTCAAAGAACACGAGTAACAAAGATTTTCATTTTCACATTGATATATATAAATAGATTTAATTTATTTGAATAAATTTATTTTTAATACAGTAAAACACCATATACATAAGTATTGAAAAATCGTATCAATATTGCTATTTAGTATCTATCCTATTGAAAACATCAGTTTTGAATTTAACCCAACATAAATATAATTAAATTAAAGAATGCAATCTTTTTTAAATTTCAAGTCTCAAATGAAATATAATTGGAATTGATAAGGTTTTTTTTTTTTTATAGTCAACAAAAATTAATGGAAGATATTTTTAACATAATTTATAAGTTAATTAATTATTTTTAATTTAAAAAACTGTATTACTATAGTAATACCAACGTCTAACAGGCAACATTTTTAAATATTTTTATTGGTAAATATAATGTGTGATAAGTACATTATAAAATAATATTATATTTCGATCGTAACACATATATGTTATATGGATATAAACGTACATGGTTAAACGAAATATATGACATAAATTAAAACAAAATAAAATAAGTGTATTGCAGAAAGCTTTTAAGCACAAACAATTGACATTTATAATAAAAAATATGTGTATAGTTCTAACATGCAATTAAATATCCACCTTCCTGTTATTGTATTATAATAATTTAAAAACTGTAGTTTTTTGACAGAAAATAACTAAAATTCCTATTATATCTATAACTAATCAATAATAATAAAAATCATAAATTATTTTTAATAGATGATTGAATTAATTGTTGTTACCGTAAATATTATATAAATTTCGTTATTATGTAACGCCTCGTAATGAATCGATTATTATAGTGTTTCAGTGAAAAAATTCTATTTAAATTTTAAAATTCACTTGATATCAAAATAATTTAATATCTATTGACTATGACTCTATAACTAACCGGAATCTGTCAGTTCATATAATACATCTTAATATAAATCATAGTGCAATATATAAAAAAAAAAATTTAAAATAATTAAATCCAATATTAATAATTATTATCGAGAATTCAGTTTATAATCTATATTATATTATAAAACATAATTTTCACTTAAAACCATTTTTGAACAGAAATTGATATGCATATATTATTATATATTATTATATGATTAAAAATTATAATATTTCTGAACACAAGAAAATAGGTAAGTACAATATTGACACATTATTAGTGTTAAATTCAAAATAGATTCCTTCTTTATTAAATAGTATTATGATTTTCAGATTTATATTATTTATATTATAAAATTAAGAATTAATATCTAATTATTATTATTTAAAATTACTTTGCTAAAACTTAATTAATTTACAATTTCAATAGCAACTATTAATTATTTAAGCCTTCAAAATTATAGTATTCGTTTAGGAAAGGTGCTTACATATACCTAATATTAACCTTGTTTAATTTAGATAATAATGAAAGTTATTACTTGTTGTAGCCTAACGTGTCAAATTTTTAGTGCCTAGCTAAAGGTAACAATAATGTATTATTGACAAGTCACTGTATATATGTGAACATATATAATAAACGTTCTAAATCGCCAATTCAATTTAACGTTATACGATAAAGAGTGAATAAGTATTGTCTATACTGTTATATTATATAGACATAAATGCCAATCAAAATACTGTACTAAAAAAAAAAATAAGGAGGTGTAAATCTCAGTTCAAATTAAAAATCGCTGTCCAGCTTAGTTTATAGTATTTATACCCTTGTAGACTATGATAAAGGATCCATAATCGTATTAAATAGATTTGAAAAAAATATTACAATAACTGAAAAATATAGTCATAACTCATTACATACACATTATTACGTATGTAAAAAGTATGACTATAGGTTATTATTAGTAATAATAGTCATAACTCATAAGTTAAGTCAGTTTTTTATGCAACTTACCGTCTCCATCCGGTAAGTGGTCTCTCTGATAATTCGGTCTGACTAACACCAACCAAACCAATCGTCGCTAACAGCCAAGCTATAAACAGTAACACCAAAATTGCCAGTATCCTTATGGGTAGAACAACTATGGTAAAAAATGCAGTCTGAAATAAAACAAAAGACTCTGCTATTAAAAGGTATTAATAATAGATGTGAAAAACAACGAATAAATGTATATTACTTATATGCCTAGTATACACGGAACGCGACATAACATATATGTATAATTTTAATTTTATATATCTAGACTATTATAACCAATGTATATTATACACAAATAATAATAATACTGTTATAATAATTTATACTTCAAATAATAAAATATATGTATAGCAAACAATAAACATTTTTAAGCCCGATTATGGTGAACAGAAAACACAAATTATACTTAAATATTTAATTATTTATATACACTATATATCTAAATATTGGTAATAACGATGGTGACTTATTATATTTCTGTTTAGATTTCTGTCAACTCATATGCTCTAAAGTCTAAGGCTTCATACGCCAATAAATTACACTATAATCCTGCACAATATGTTCAAGGTCTATATTGGAAGTACACGAAATGTCATTAAATAACATGTATGTTATGTTACATTACTGATATCCTTGGTAAAGTTTAAAAAATGTAGGATTCATGTAACAAAATGGTAACAGAATATATTAAGTAAATAACAAAACATTAACACGTAATTATCTTTATACAATAAGAACTCATATTAGTACCTATAACTGTAACTATTTATGAGCACTATTCAAACTACAAAACTAAGTTTCATTACTGTTATTAAATAAGCTAGTAGTGAAATGTAAAATAAATAAGTACATCATATTTTTTTGTTTTAAGCAATTTATGGTATACACTTATATACTGAACACGTAGTTATGTAATGGAAAATATTTTAAATGTAAAAACACTGAACAATAAATTTCAATCAATTTTATCCTATTAACCTATAGCCTCAAAATAATATTATTGACAATATTTTTATTGTAAATAATGTATGTTTCGGAAAAACATTATATTAAAATTAATATAATTTATGAATGTATTTTTCAATATGGTCATTACATATTATGTTGATAAATGTATAGTTTAAGTTATGCTTATTATTTTAATGGAAGAAGTATGTACAATTAACTAAATAACAAACTATTTAATAAAATATCCCAAAATAAATACAATTTTATATATACTTATTCTAGAAAAGGCATACTCGTCATTACTCATTATTCATTATGAATTATGATCAATAATCATTATACACACATAAGTACATTATACAAGGTATTTTATTCTTATTAACATAATATTTATCATTTAATCACTTAAATCGTATTATTATCGTATAATTTATACTAATTTATATTGAAAAAATTATCCATAAATTATATATTATATATAATATTTTATTACATTTAATAATATCGTACACATTTCAGATTAAAACGAATAACAAAATGCAAACTACAACTGAATTTAACGCCAATAATATAATCATACATTATTTAATGTTTACCAATATTGAAGAAATCTCATACGAGATAATTATTTAGCAAATTAAAAATGTGGTGCAACGACGTCCGGTAATGAGTAAGCACACGATATTTTACATTAATCTACTATTATGTACTTATATGAATACATATTGTAAATGTACCATACACAAATATACAACCATAATAACAATACGCTGTTATTACTATTATTATTATTTTACGTACACCTGTGTCAGATAAATAACACTTCAGTCGATTGTCTAAACTTTAACACGACAATGCTTGTAATTTCTTTGTATATATAGTCACTATGTACCTATACAAAATGTGTTATTCAAACAATCAACATAAATATCTATCATGTATAAGAACAAGCCAGTGACGTAACTAGGATCATTTTATAAAGGGTGATATATATATTTCATATTTTTCACAGCACCTCAACTTAGCCCCTCAAAAATATCTTTTATTGAATTTAAAGTTGTATTTTTCAATTAGAAAAAAAAAATTATGTTTAAAAAACTTAAAATGTTTTCAAATAAAATTATAAATAAGAGATAATGATTATCTTTGCTAAAAATATATCGACGAAAAAATGTCTATTTTGTAAAATATTTAGCGATTGTATTAATAAATTTTGTAGTACTGTGTAGTAATATTTTAGCTTAGAATATTGAAAAATATTTATTATCATAAAACATTACGTCGAATTTGTTTAGTTGTTTGTATTTGTATATGAATTTATTGCTGTAAGATAAACAATAAAAATTTTGATATTTTTAATATTAATAAAAATACTAATGAACACGTAGTGATCGAAGCCACTTCCACAACATACAACTGATCACCCCTATCAACGCAGAAAATACATTCTAATAGTTAGATTCATTGTCGAAATGATTTGGGAAATATTCACACAGGACCATACCGACCAATATTATAAATAAGTTATTATTCATCAATAGATAATTTGAAAATTATCCTCTGTTTATTTTTATTTTATTTTTTATTCTTATTTGCCATTAATGTTTTAATACATTAATACAACAATTATCATAAATAACCCAACTATTAAATTATAAAATAGTTATATATCCATCGGTTAGGCAATAAAAATCTTTATATGTAAATATTTTTTCATAATTAATAAGTATAAACTTGCTTTCCTTTTGCTCAAATTATAATTGTATTTTGGTAAATGCTTTATTAACTTAGGACTTGTTATAAAATGTATTATTATTTTATATCATCGATAACACTTAGTTTACAAATTTTGTTTAGGTTTATCCAAAAACAAAACAAAGTATACTCAAAACAGAAGTTTTACTGTTTCGCGGTATGATAACTTTCCATGACTGAAGAACAATATCGAGAATAATGCAATTTTTTGTTATGTATGCCGTATTATATTTAAAATTTAAAAAAAAGTAAGTTTTAATTGTTTTTGACTAAGTATATTAACTTTGAAATGTGTTAAACATTACATTTATTTCTTTCGACTTCTATTATGTCATATAATTTGAATCTAAAAAAATATACATCTTATTTCTGTAAGTTCAATATTTTTTATTAACCAATGCATATCGTATGCCCCATTCTGCTATTTTGTACCATAAAAAGCGCTACTTTTCCAAATGTATAGAAACTCCTTAATATTTAATTTACTTAATCAATAAGTAATGCAACTTGTAAAAGGTCGTTTTCTGCAATAAATCGAATCAAAACATGGCTTCGGTCAACTATGTAATAAGAACGGTTTTCAAATGTATCCATCATTTATATTAAAATAACAATTGGCAGTGAAGAACTTTAAATAATTTTGCAAGTACTAACAATAGAAAAAAACCGTTAATGTATTAAAATGTTACCTACTATGAAGTTGACTTGTTTTCTTTTTTCACACCCTCATATTACAGAAAACAAATTCATAGCAGTAATTCATTTTTTAACAAACTAGTAAAAAATTTGTGATTGGTGTACAGAATTTTAAATAAAGTAAACCATTTTTATGACAGGCTTACATTGCTATCACGATAGTATCACATACATAAAAAAACATATTTTTGTAAATTCAATAAATTTTCTTCTCTTATAAAATCTAAAATATGTTATGATGGTACATAGGGGGCAGTGGGGTGGTCCCCTGTGGCCTATAGATTATTTTAAGTTCATAATATTGTTTTATCCCGTAATTTCAACCTTAATTAAACCTATATACATAAAAAGAAAAAAATGTTTAACTCGTATTATTTATAATAATTCATAAATAATTTTTACTGGATAATCTCAAACCACGTTTTAAGTAGCTTTTACAATAATATTTAAATCGTCTCACAAACAGAAATCAAAATACTAAAATCATAAGACACGATTTGTTCACTTAGGTATAATAGAGAACACACAATTTAAAATTTACAAGATAATACGTCGCAAATAATTTTTATAGTGATAAACTGATAAATATTCGGCATTCGAAAGACATAAAATTAAAATACATAAAATACACAACTGTGTGTCAACTGTCAATATTCACACACGACCTACGTTTGCGATGTGTAATATATATTGTGTAAGTAATATATGTATCATGAAATGATTTATAATCTAAGGTTCAATTGATTGAAGTCAAAAGGTCTTATTGGCGACAAGTTCGAAACGGTTACACACTGCAATAATAATATACTAATGTTATATACCAATTTATATCCTATACACCCTGGTGTTTGAGATCGATATAGACTTTAAAGATGAAAATAACAATATTAATACTGTGCGAATGAATGTATTAAAATTAAACCATACATAGTCACATAAATATTGTATTTAATATGTTTAACGTATATACGTATATATTTAGAACGTAACTGGTAGACAAGAAAACGTTACCACATGATATGCATATATATATATTTCAACCGTTGAACTATACACAAAATAAATATGCCAGTCTATAGTTATCGATTATACATAGGGAATTATATATGTAATATGTATAACATATTAACATATATTATATATACATCATAATGTGTAAAAAAATTTAAGCAAAATGTAAATACTTATTCAATTACTTTGGTTTTTAGATATTTTACTGCTATTTTTATAACTATATACAAAATATATTATTATGCATAAAAATTACCCTAATTCTCGGTATCTACATAGTATTGTATTATACACAATTCAAAAAATTAAAATAATTACTCAAACTTAAACTAATAGCAATGGGTGTTTGAATTACGAACTGTTATGTATATAATATAGACATATTAAAATATTTAATCAATTAGTTGACAATAAAACAATATATTTAAGACAAGGATAAACCTATCAAACTACTATCATATTAGATATTAAATACATCAATTGTCTACGTGAGTGTAGGCCAAAAAATACAATTAAACATAGTTTTACAAAATCGATAATGACATTGATAACCATGACAACTAAAGTCGCGACGGACACAAACTATTAGATATACTTTATATTATACATACTATATTATATATTAGAGACATTAAATATTGAATAGGTAAAAGACCAAAGCCCTATAGATTTATATTTGTTTAAACACTTCAAACGCTATACAATAATATATATTTTTACAAGATAATTAAATCATTATATAAGTGTGTTAAATAAGTATGTATTTGAAAAAGATACGAATAAAAACATAAAATTTAGTAATAAATTATTTGAAATATGTACTAAATATGATGAAAAATGTATTAAAAATATTATATGTTTTAAAAAACGAATTCATGCATACGTAATGAGTGTGCAAATGAGTTAGATAATTCTATTCTAAAATGTAATTACATTTTTTTTAATATTTTTGATATTTAAATTATATTGATAAAAATTAAAACTATTCAGAAGTTGGGTATAAGCAAAAAACAAATAGTAATTATATGATTCATAAATGGAATTTTTTTAAAACCCGTTAACTATAGTAGCAAATTCAAAAAAAAAGTCCATAGTTTTATTATGATAATTACTTTAAATATTTACATAATATTATACTTATCTGAGAACTTCAATGAATTTATTTTTTAAAAATGTAGTTATATTATATTTCTTATCTTTTAATTTTAAAAAAATAGTAAAAATTTATATCACTTTCTGCTACGACTATTATTATTGCTTATAATTACATTTATTTATTGTATTATTATTATTAGTTTATAAATATCACTGTTTTAAATTAATATTCTCGATGAATTACCTCCGCCGGGAGGATTGCTCTCTGTCTTTTTTAAATGTTATTATTTATTTTTATCACTTGAACTTATTGTTCTAAATTTAATAGATAACATAATATAGAATTTTAAGAAAAAAAACCTTTTAATCTGTACAAACATATTATATTAATTATTTATTACTGCATTTTCGTTTTACGGTTTTATTATTAACAATAATACTATTTCAAGGTAAAATTCAATAATTTCGTTAAAATATATATTTTAAAAAACAAAAGATATATAATATATGACTTAACGTATAGTACTACAGTCTATAAATCATGTCTAAGAATTGGAAAAATGTATGTATGTTAAACAAAATTTCTCAAATTGTAATTATCTCAATAGGATAAACACATAACGTGGTACATAATATACTATACTGTAGTATAAATGATACATCACGAGTTTCTTCAAAATCAATCCATTCAATATATATTATTACTTCCTATACCCTGTCAATATCAATTGTTTATTTATTATTATTATTATTATTTTTTTTTTTTTTTTTTAATAATAATAATTACAAACATATTATATAGCCACCAAAAATTTTATTTTAAATTTTATGTCATTATTATTGTTATTAAAATAATTTGTATAAGTTTCCATTTCAATTTTTTTTAATCCAAGTCTCCACCCCACAAAATCTAAACATCTTTAATTATACATTATGTAGTGGGTGCCAAACTCTTGATTTGTTTACGTCCGCACTCCACAAAAATATATAATCATCAAGGTGAACT
Source organism: Melanaphis sacchari (assembly GCF_002803265.2). Lineage (NCBI taxonomy): Eukaryota > Metazoa > Arthropoda > Insecta > Hemiptera > Aphididae > Melanaphis > Melanaphis sacchari. The sequence goes on from NW_020271635.1 coordinate 4,306,481, forward strand.
TGTATAATCGAATAATATACAACGCCACGATAAATTTTGGCTTCATCAAAGAAATTGTATTGCCTACACTCTATAATAATAATATATATTTATGATGCGAAATTACACGCACTGCGCTCTGAATAAATAATAACAAGTTGAGCAAATCACTCTTCACATTTAAATATATTATACACTTCCGTAGAAATCAGTGTTACGTCACGAAATGATAACCACACACAAAAACTACCTAGTTGCTAAACTGCAGCATGTATAGTGTATACTTACATCTTGCAATGTGTAAACCTATGGCACCTCCATACAAAAATCATCCTGGCGGTTATCCAGTAAAATTTTCTAACGTTCGTAATTTAAACGCATATTTTGATATTGCATACTACTACAGAACAATGCTGAAATGTACATAATATATAGCATTTATTTGACGTCAAACATAATAAACACTTTTTGTCTTAAATCTTGCAACGTAACAACTGATATTATAGGTACCTATTTAAGTAGATAGATATAGTAGGTAAATTATAATGAAAAACGTGAGTGAGTCTTTAAAGAAAGTTTTTTAACCGAATCCTTATGTACGCGTAATAACTGTATAATAATGAACGTTTACTTCCGCGGTATAAATAGATAATAAAATATGTAGTATTCTTGATACTCAATGATTATTGGCGGAAATGTACCTTGTAAAATTGGTGTAATTACGAATTACAATGTAATATCAAAATCAAAAAAATAAATATTTATTTACTTATAGTATGAACTATGAATGCACACATTTTTATACAACAAAATACTGTAATAGTCAGTAATCTTATTCAATTTCATAGAATACTAAATAGTAAATATTATGCTATCAAAATTTAAATGAACGAATCATTACTACTAAATACAAATAAACATTAACTATTGTATCGAAGACTTCAACAATCTATGTGTTAAAATTTCACATGCAATTAAAGGATTAAAAGTATATAGTGATCATTAAAGCAGTAGGTAGTTATAAAACAAATCGCGAGGTATAATTAAAATAAATGCAATATCCTCACCGGGTGCTGAACCCGTTCGAAATCGTCGGGCTTATATTATCGATCACCTGCATCTCTAACAATCCAGCCGCAACAGTAATTTTATTTCGATTGAAATAAGTTTTATTTATGAATATTATAATAATGGACGCTCTTGTGGTTCCATTCCCAAATTTCCCAGTGATCAGAATATTTTTGCAAAATTAAATGTTAACATTTTTGGGTGTACATAAAAATAGGTTCTAAAACCGATAATTCGAAGAAATCATTCTGATCAAAAACTAAATAAGAATGTATTTTACGAATTTAGCTCAGTAGGTAGCATTTTAATCGATTAGAACGTTGTAAACCGTACAAAAACAATTGGCTTAGCCGCTTAGGTACCTTCTGTGTATGAGGTACATAAAAATTGTTGTAATATATCATACATTTAACAATCAACACGGGAAAATAAATACGAGTGCAAGTACAAGGAACACAATAATATAATAGGAACATAAAATGTTTTAGTATTATGGCAATTATAAACCGTGTGTACTGACAATAATAACACACGATACACCATACAATTAAATAACTCGTATATAATATATTATACATATGTAATATATATTATGAAGGTAATTGTAGTGGATTACAATAAAATATACAATATTATATGTATAGGTACATACCTACTACAGATATAGTCATATATAGGATGGTTTTAGGTATTACGAAAAAAATTATTTCACTATAGTGAATGATCAAAAATAATTCATAGTTTATACTATCGTCATATACCAATCATTATTAACCCTATATTTGGTAAAAAATAAATGCAGACTTAATTAATAACTATAGTTAAATCAACTATATAAATATGCGCAATTAATATTTATCTAATAGTTTAATGAATTGTTCCTTGTTTAATGACATTCGAGACAGCTGCAATGTACAATTATAACTACCATAATGCAAATTATACATATGGTAACTAAACCTATAGCGTGTGGCCATTGCTCATCAGTCATTACTATATCCAACCCCATACTACGGTAGAAAACAATTAAATTTAAAACGTTATTTTTAACTTTTATAACTTTACTTTAAATTTGTCGTAGGTGGAAGTCAGCTCCAGATGGTGTACGAAAGGATTGAGTATGTCTTTGGACGCGATCATATCGCTGCCTATCAACAATTTGGTCTCACTGCTCATCTCTAAACGGAGGCGGCAACAAAGTCAGCCGTCGTGTCTTGATCTTCTCCGCAGTACAGCAGCACTATAATTCACCGCGGGCTAACAACAACATAAAAATGGAATGAAGACGAATGAATTACGAAATATTATATTATACAATATTTTATAGTTGTATTGATCGCACAACCGTGACAATTTTATGTGTGTTTTATAAAATCATGAAAGATTTAAAATAGACATGAATTTTTGTTGTAGACCTGTAGACGAGAGAATTTATAAAAAACACGAAAAATGGGTTTTCATGAAGAAATAATAATTATCTACCTTTGTAATATATTATTACGATATTACTCGGCTCAAAGTGAACGCGAAAAAACAGGGACGGAGAACAAGAATTGTGCGTCTTGTTAACTATGATGTACCGTACACCAACGCGTGATTATCGACAATGTGCGGCGGACTGAACGTCGGGACATGTGCAACAGTGCGCGGTCGCATTAACCATGCGTAAGCGACAATCGCAAAACGCGCGCGCGCGATCGTTCTCTCCCCTCCGCACCTCCGGCGTAAAAATTTTTGGTCGAAACGATAACGGTCAACAGCAGTGACTGTACAAGCCCTATGTAGGATGGGTAGGGAACTCATCCACCTATACACATTTCATATTGTACAAGTTTATATGTACGTAAGTACTGCAGTGTATACAAATGGTAATGTAATAAATAAATCTTTTTACGATTTTATTTTTATTTCAACGTGAAAATAAACATAAATGTATCACAGTATTATATATTACATAAATATATCATATTTTATTTTATATTGCAGACAGTAGATATCTAACTCAAATGTCAATTCTTATATATATATGTATATATATATTTATACAATTATATTCAGTAGTCAAGTTAACGAGTTATTAAACCATTATTTAGGGTACTTACTGAAAAACTATCATAGTTATAGTATTATAAATAATAAATGATACATACTTATTAATTATTAAAATATTAAGCAACACAAGAGTTGGACAAGACTAATTTCAATCTACTTTAAGATCTCAAGATAAACCCTTCTTTAAAATCTACCATTTGCGTGTTCAAAATATAATTCATATAAATGTTTGTCTAAATACATTCTTCGCTTTTGTAACTTAGAATAAAATCAAAATTAAAATTATATACCCATGGTCAGTTAAAATTCTAAAACCAGCAACAAAGAGTTACTGTTAAATAACATTAAGGCATAATCAATAAAGAGATTCATTGTATAACAATTAAATATATACATTATACACCATATATTCGTAAGCAAATGTTAAAAAATACTTTAAAGAAATACAATGAAGCTACATGTTTCTTCTTTAAAATTACCCTTTAATTTTTTCTTGAAATAAACAAACACGTTCGTTTAAATTTTCGGCATATATGTTAACTACATAGGTATATTGATTGATAATGGCTAGATAATAATATTATACAAGTCATAATAATAAATAGAACGTAATTAGGTACACCACAAAGGCCAGAGTGAAAAGAGTTTTCGCCCTCTGCGATTTTAGTGGCCACAAAAATATAATAACAAAATGGGAGTTTTATTTGGATAGGAATGTGTACTTTCGACATTTTTAATAGGTACACTGTACAGGTATCTAGTATCTATGTATTAATATAATTTTTTTTTTATTTTCTTCTCTTTAATAACTGCATATCTCATACACAAGGGTATAGTTAACACGTCATTATATTTTCTACTTAATGTATATACTAATAAGGCTGAAGTTTTCCAAGGTATCCTCTCTCCTTGAATCTATAATGTCTACACTTCTGACATAACTACTTAGAATAACACTCTCCTACATTAACTTCACTGATGACACAGTATTATTTGAAATCATTTCAACTTCAAACTTTAATAATTAATAAATTATTTCAAATCATATCTATAATAATATTAATTAATTTATAATCATAATATTCATTCAATACTCCTGGAGGTAACTACATATAAAACCTATTTTAGATTATTACATTTATTTATTGCACATATATAATATACATATTATGTACATATTAAAAGAAGAACGTATCGTCACCGTAGTATTGTCTGTGGCGAGGCTGTGATCAATCAATTGACGGCTACATAATATATTATGTGGGTCACATAATTTTATATTATAAAGCCGATAACTGTATATCCCGTTGTACCTAAACACATAATAAATATAATGCCACTGTAATTTCGGGACTATATGTACTACTTTGACAAACTATGTCTAAATGGCCAAATATCGCGTAATGCATAAATGTATGATAACGTATATGCATATTATTATACTTATGAAAATTCCAACAACACAACACAATAATTGACTAACATACTATTAAACAATTTATATGCGATAACTAATTATTTAATAAAAATGATTCTAAGCCAAATGTAAAACAGTGATATTGAATTGAGTCCATGCTACTTTTATGTGTTTGAAATGAGTCCAACTTATTATCTTAGTATCTTTGAATTGAGTCCGTATAGATAAGATGTCATAACTACCTATATATAGCCGGTGACACGCAATTAATTAATACTTACTTATCAAATTATCACAAGTAAAAAATGGAGTGTATGTTTAGATATTTACAATTTTTAATATTCTGTAATATTTCCAAAAATAATAAGATAAGTACGTACTTGAAATTTCCAAATTATTATTTTCAATACCTATATTATGATAAAATTTTCAACAAATTTTAATTGTTTTGAAAATATTTATAGGTATGACAAATTTTCAATTTTTTTTTAGTATTTTTCTATAACTATTGATAAAAAATTATTATCTAAGAAAAAAGTATATTTATTTATTATTATTTTTAATATTTATTAATTAATTGACTGTTTATACTTATTATTACAATGAAAGAAAGGTTCTCAACTCGAATAACCTAACAATATTGGTTGGACTCAACTCAGATAACCCTAAAGTATTTTTTACGGGACTCAATTCAATTTTATCCATGTAAAATACTAAAATGTTATTATAAAGGTCTAATCGACTAAAAACAATTCCGAAAATCTTAAAATTATGTGTCTATGTGTGAAACAACAATAATGTCAATTGAAATTTAGGTTTACAAAAAATATTATACATTTAAAATTACAAAGGTAGTGTTAGACGATAGTACTAATTCGTATAGATCCTTTAGATCAAAAAGTGTACCTAACATTATAAAGTTCATATTTTATTAAGTTAACTATATAGGTATCAACATTACAAGCATTATTCACATTAATATAATGCGAATATTTTATCCAAATAAAAGATATTAACAAGTATCTTAATACTTATAATAGATGATAAAATCTATTAATACATACTTAAAAACTGTATTTAATTATATTATACACTAAAGCACTAACTACTATACGTTCTAAAATTTATATTTATAACATGTATATACTAATTGGTTAAAGTTTGATCTGATTGAACCGATCTAAGATATAAGCTGTTGTTTGTTGTTAAAATATGTGAACGTATATTTATTTAGTAACAAAATCCAAGGCAAATTTAACACGTAGTCACATAGATAAATTTGTTAAAGTTTTGAAAATTAAATATAGATTCTTTTATTTTTCATTTAAATAAGATATTTTATTTGCATTTTAAAAATAAAAAATGTTATTTTAAAGTAATACTTATTTTAAGTAGCCAAAACGTAATTTCTAGTCAGGAACTGGATACTTTAAAGTATAATTTTGAAAATACGAATTTTTTACTGGACATAAAGTTAGTACAAATGCACGTATCACTCAACTAAACAATATACCTATTTAAAGTTTATAGATAGTCATAGAAACATAATCATATACTGTATAAATATAAGAAAAAACTTGTCTAACTGTGTATAGTTTTCTTCAGATTTATATTTTATTACAACTTTCTCAATAAACAAAACCTTAAGTGAAAGTCAAGATAATTATTACCTATTTGATTTTATTATTATTCACGGTATACACAATAAAACAATGTATATTTATCATAAAAATACGTGCAAAAACTTTATTATTGATCTTATACACTATGTATTACGCAATAATTATTTGTAATACACGTACAGTTTATTTTTTTGGACAAAATAATGACAATTAAATTCATTAACTAAATAGATCATAAAGTAACAAGCCAAAAGATTAGCGTTAATTAATAAATTGAAAGTTACTTACTTATTCATAATACAACTAAAAACAAACTAAATAATAAATTAATTAAAAAACAATAACAATAAACATCGCACAGCTCGATAAGCAATCACTAATCAAAATTTTAAAGATAAAAATATATTGATAATAACTTGTGCAATCGGAGGTTATATAGCTATTATATAATCTCCCAGACATTGTAAAAAAGTCACAGGTGTACAATGCACATATCAAAGTAAACAACAAGTGGCCATAGTTCCCTTTATCAATAAAATATTGAAAACATACATTCACTATTACACTATTGCATGATTAACTGTAACTTTATCATGTATTATTCATTACCCGACTCTAAACAACGTAAAATAATTTATAATATTCTTATTCCTTATGGTCAGTTATTATTAAAAAAGTTCAATAGATTTTTTTTTAAATATTATTTACTTAGGTAGTAATTATTATTATAGTCATTTTAGTTTTAAGGTAAGAATATTTTTAATAGTCACGTTAAAAAAATAAACAATATGTACTTAGGGTACTTACTCTAATTTTAATAATATAATACAATGTAACTATGTAGGTAATATATTCTTGCTAATAATTATTTCACTTTCTACTGTTAGACCAATACATTTAGGAGGAATACGCAAATCCCGGCATCTGGCGAATGTACAAAATATGAATGTTATGTAACAATAAATGAGATGATGATGATAATCGTCATATTTTAGTATATATACCTGTAATTTAGCTTGCTTATATTTCCAAAAGTAAAATCCCAATCAATAGTTCGTAAAAAAAAATGAAAGACCGAGTTTGCAAAGTCACTGTTAAAACTATTTACGATAATAACTATGTTGATAGTTTGGCACTTATGGATATATTATTAATTATTATACAAACAAATAACTATTGCTTAATTATTAATGCTTTGATAAGTATGTTAGATTATATGACATAAATATTTAATTAATTGACACATTTAGTAAAAAAGTATACCTTATAAGAATAGACAGTATTACAATATATACAATACATTAAAATTCTCGATATTTTAATTTATTTTTTATAAATTTAAAATAGTTCAATACATAATTGATAACTTTGAAATGATTATCAATGATAATAATTATATATATATTAATAAAAAAAAAAAAAAAAACGAAAAATGTGACGTACTATCTACGATAAATAACGCTAAATATCCAATTATATACCTACTATGACAATATTAAAAACGTATGAATACCTCTCTCTCTTTTCAACAAAAAAATTACAATAACATTTTATTTTAAATTTCAAAATTCTTAAAATAATATAAATAATATAATATCATATAAATTATATAAACTTCAGTTTTCAATTTAAAAATATATATCTACAAAACATAAAGGTACCTACCAAACGTTCTTATAATTCTTTAAGTCCTTTGAACGCTCTGAAAGCGCTTAACAGTATATAATATACAAAGTATTTAGTATTTACTAAGGCCCAGAGTAGGTATATATATCGGAATAAATATGTTACCTCTCACTTATATTATTTGTTTCTGCTTATCTGCATAATTTTAAAGATATTTAAAAAAATACTGATTACGGATGTTTATTTTTACCTCCTCCATTATAGGTATTCCAATTTGACACATTATACCATCATATGTATAAAGTATAAATTAGAACTAGAACTTGATATTGTATTATCATTTATCACTTAGTAAAATAATATCATATTATAAATTTTAATAATATTATTTAATAGAATCTATCCTTGAAACATTAGAGGGTATCAAAATTTCTATACATGCCGTAATAATAAGCCCATAAACTCAATTATTAAAATAATTTCAAATATTAATTACCTAAATGTTAAATATATAAAAACTATACTATTATAGGTATATACATAATAGTACGTTCTTCTGACTACTGAGTGTGTACATAGAATACATTATATGACAATTGACAATATTATTTAAGTTTGTTTGATTTTAAAATAACAACATACACATACTTATCTACCGACTACAATAAAATTATAGCTGAGTGTTGAAGAGTGAAGACACCTCCCTAAAAAAATATAGATACAGTAGCGTTATGGTTTATAAGTTATAACTACAGAATAATGACAATAATGATTAATGACAACATCGCGCCTCGATTAATAAAGATTCTTTTCCTTTTCCATCAATGACCAATGGTTATTTCTAAATAATAGATATAACCTATCCGGGACTATTTCGAATAATTTTACGGTGAGTGGCCACCAGCCTTCTTCTTTTGGTTCTTCCATGAGATTATTGTCCGATATGCGTCACACCTGCAACAGGTTGATTTGTTGTGATCTCCAGCAGTGTTTACATTCCTCCGGAGCCGTAACCGGATCACCATCGCCGCCACCTTGCCACCGGCAACCTGCTATCAAGCTTGTACGCCCGAGCCCGATTTGACGTCGTGTACTCGTGTCCCAACTACTCTCAGACAGACACAGTAAGGCCATTGAGTTGTTGTTCGAATTCATATTTCCAAATTGTTGTCGTCATACCGTTAACGACTCTACCGCGGTACGCACGCGAATTCCGTGTCAAACTGTTACAGGGAGGTGGTAAAGTTATATATTTTTTTATTATTATTCCTCCCGTTGATCGTCGAAAACACGGTAAAATTGTACATGGTGACTAGTGCACTGTCGTCGAAATCAAGACGAACGGTAAATAAACAAACAAATCGTGGTCATCGTATTTATATTTTAATGGTACGTTTCGTATAATTTTAGTCAAACGATTTGCAGATATTCACCGGATTGTTACAATAATATTATGCTGGATTTTATCCCGTCCGAAAGGCGCAACAGGTGAGAATTACATTAATAACAATATTATTATTTAGTGGCATATAAGTATTAAATTTAAATAGGGTACTTAAGTTATTGGCACAAATTTACAATGAACTGCGCTCGTATTGTCTTAATTGGTAGTAAGTAAACAAACAATATAGGTATCTATCGCGAGTTATTATTGTTATCGACTTTCCAAATACCAACAAAAATCTTTTTATTCCATTAATGTGTACTAGGCTGTTTCAAATGAGTTCTTAGACACAAGCTTAACATGTTTTTAAAATCTGTTGCTACTAGTCGATATCGGTAATATCCATTTATTGTTATACCAACCCACGTAAGTAATCAAATATAATAAAAATAAAAATTATCTGTAATAGTAACATTAAGGGAATGAGATAATTTAAGTTTAATATATTGGATGCAACTTTTCTAAAATGTTGCGTAGTATGTTACATTCACCTACAAACACGCAAAAATATAAAGTTACTAAAATTATATCTTTTAATCATTTTGTATATTTTATTTATGTATATATTGCATGAACGACCAAATGTGCACCAAATTATGTAAAAGAAAATTATAAGGCGTTTCGAAATCTTTGTTTACCCGTACTCGGTAAAAAATTTAAAATATACAATACCTACCACCTTTTTTACGTTTTGTTGTTGGTCATTATCAACTCTCGGGGCAATGCCTATGCTATTATATACATAATTTCCAAGGCGACAAGTATTGTTTTCGTCGATACGTTTATTGTGTACACTAGTATAATCTAGTACAACTGTTTAACCAATCTTTAAAGTCCTAGGAAAATTTTATTTTCGTTAGCCTTGTTATAGGTATCTATTGTATGCAATATTTGTAATTATTATTACGCATAAATAATATATTTTAATGATTGTCAAATTCTCACGTTTTAATTAAGGAGACAAAATGTGTAACACTTGTATTTAAAAGAAATTTGACTTTTATTGACTTGTTGCATAGCTTAATGTAGGAGCCATAAATTCTTGATTTTATTATAATATAAAATCTGTATCAATATTTTTACTTCCCCCTGTACAACTGGAAAGGAGAGTTTATTGGGTCATTAGCACCATTTTAATAGCTATACTATTTATACGATTTAAATTGACACCCGAACCTAAGTAGAAACTATTTGTATCGTTTTTATTTTTTTTTTATCGTTTTAACTTATTAAAAACTTGTTTAAACCTGTTATCTACTTGGAAATTAAGTTTCGTACCTGTGATAATATAAACTTTTATTAATTTAATATCGTAGTTAGGAATTTTGAATTGATTAATTGATGTTGGTATTTAAAAATGTATCTTACTTAAGACGAAATATGTATTAAATATATGTACCCGATCATATAACATTATAATCTAACCTCTAACTTATTTACACCTTATATTCTATGTTAAATTTACAGAGGGGAATGATGGTAATCTACGATGTATTTAAAAAACGTATTTATGTAATATGAATTATAAACTATCCAAATTTTGAGTGAAGACTGAAATACTTTTTGTTACATCTCCTATCATGAACAATTTTAAATACGCCATTTGACATCTATAGGACATGTATACATACATAGGTGCTCCAACATTTCACTGCAGTATTTATTGCAAGTATACGGGTACTTGCAATTTATTGTCTTCCGAGCGAGAACGCTTAACCTATTATTATTTATTTTCATTATCATAATATATTGTATTACGTCTAAATTATAATGCGCACATATTATTCGCATTCGTTATGATATTAACGTAAATATTTATATTAACATTATTAACGTTTATTAGCGTGTTAACTGACGTATAACTGCGTGCATGAGTACCGAGTGTATTATGTATATATCGGTATATACGGAACTCAGACTCAAACCGAAACAATAAGCCGAACAACGCATGTATTTCACGTATAAAACGAGTGCAGGAATAATAATAAACATACCTACTAAAGTACTAGTAATGATTTTTTTCATAAATTGTTGTTTTCTCCGTCGTATATAGACACTTGCTAAGGTACCTATAGCATATTATTATTACACTTGTGTACGCATAATACATGAGGCATGAGAAAATCGGGGGTCAACGACTTGCAGTTTAGCGTTGATGATAAAAAAGAGCAGTGTTAGAATAAGGCTTTTCATCATCATTATCATTATCATCGCCGTTGTTATAATATTATGCACAACGGTGGATTTTTTACATTTCCTAGTTCCTACCATTATAATTCATAGTTTTATCGTCTTATTAGTAAGCTTAATGGTCAGTGAACGATGGTACAATGTGTACTTGAAGATGAATGCTAATTTTGTGCTTCAATCAATTTGTTGTCAAATTTTTAAATACTTTAAAAATATTATTTTAACCTGCCTCTGCAAAATTATTATATTTTAAGTGTTTATTGAATTATGTGAAAACGTTTGCAAAAAAATTAACGCATAAGTTAGAACGTTACCTTTTATTTTAATTGTGTTTACTTTGTAATCTATCTATAATATTATACATTTATTGATTACAAAATTAAAATAGATTATCGTGATTATTCGAACTTCGCCAACTTAGTATACTGCTAGGTCATGTACGTATTAAATCAATGGAAAAACACGTATATTTGAAAAATTGAATTACTTAAAATAACATGTACTCTCGACTCTATACAAGTATGTAAATACATTTGGGACTTGGTTTCCTACTCTTTATTTTATCCGATACAACGTCATTGTAGCATAATAAGTAATTACAGTTATTATAGAATAATTTAAATTTTACACGGCATTGTGTTGGAATTTGCGTGTTTAGTTAATTCTTGAAAAAACAGTTGTCAAGTAAAAATAACATGGTTAGAATCGGAGTTACCAATGCAATTTACATGTTTACAAAAATTTACGAAATCCTGAATGTATTTTATAATAATATTGTTATTTAAATAGAATTTTTATATTTTATGTCTTCAATTACTTAGTACTTCTTTTAGTTTGTAAAATAATTGATAAAATGAAATAAGTTACAGAATAAATAGATCTCCCAGTTCCCATGCACCAAGTTATTTTATATTTTTACACGATAATAATTACTGACTATAATATGAGCTATATGGGTAGATGATAGTTTTGATAATACTTCGAAATTACTATTTACGAGATGCATATATAAAATAAATACCTATGTAAAGTTTCCAAAATGAAATATTGATTGATGTAATTTATAAATCAATGAATGTATATTATTACTTATATATTAGATTATAGAATTTAAAAAAAACTACATTCATAGTCAACCTAAAATAAAACACTTGCCAGGGAAATATGTTATTCTATTCTATCATAATATTTCTAAGTATTTGTAAAACAAAGACATAGGTACTTGTCTTAACGTTTGTATTGATTTTGGTTTCAGAAAATTAATCAGTGGACAAACACAACTATGAGTGATGAGGGAAGAAGATTTAGAAATAGCATTAAAGGTATATATTAATCATTACTCATAAGCTATATAATTTTATACCTTATAAGTTATAAATTATAACTATTAATATCTAAAATAACTAAAATTATGTTTTCATCTTTAAGGTGGTGATTGTGGGAAATGGCGCAGTCGGAAAATCGAGTATGATTCAGCGTTACTGCAGAGGAACATTTACCCGAGATTATAAAAAAACAATTGGAGTTGACTTTTTGGAAAGACAAATAGAGTATGCTACTTAAATATAATCTTAATTATACTACAAAACTTACTTCTAACTTACACATAATCATGATACCTCATAAAGGACCTATTATAATTCATAAGTTACTACTATTAAACTAAAAATAAACATACTTAAATACTCTGCTGATATGATATGATTGAAATTCAGCAAAACATACATGTAAAATTGCCTAATGTAGTAATACATTATATTATCTCTTTATCTAACTCGCATTAAATTAAAAAGTGAAATTTTAAATTTGTCAATAATTTGTAATTTTTATAGTTATTATTTTTACAAAATAATAAGTCTGTTAAATTATAGTAAATATTACATCAATTTTATTTTGAACTAATTCTTTTTTTTTTAACTTTAACTCATCTTAATTAGTAATTTTTGGTGTGAACAAACTTAATCCTTAAATGTATAATACTCAAATAAAAGTAAATAAATAATAGTTCAATATTTACAGTATATATTAATGTTGTCCTATATATCTTGATATCTTGTTGAGTTTTTACTGGTTCATAGATTATATATTATTATTAAATTATTGAATATGAATCATTATTTAATTAGGTTTTACCAAATGAATAATTAAATATTTTTAATTTTCTTTAACTATAACTATATATATTTTATTTTAGATGTAATGGGGAAGACGTAAGATTAATGTTATGGGACACAGCAGGCCAAGAAGAATTTGATGCCATTACTAAGGCGTATTACAGAGGAGCCCAAGCTTGTGTGTTGGCATTTTCTACAACAGACAGAGATTCGTTTGAAGCAATTCACTCATGGAAAATAAAGGTTTCATAATAATTAAATAAGTTTTATCGGTGGTTTGATTAATATTTATACTAGCTTTTAGTTATTAAACATTGACCATAAACACAAATTGTATAAGGCTAGCTTCCCCCTCCCCATGAATTCATCTTAAACCTCTAATTCAAATCTTTCTAATTTTATTTTTAAAATATCAATCTCTGTTTCACTATGAAAATAAACCTGCTTCAGTTAAGCTTGAATTATAAAACAAGTGTTATGAATGTAAATCTGTGGAACCTATCATTTTTCTTTGGACAACATTGCTTATTATATAATTAATTAGAAATATTCTAATTTCTAAAACAATATTTTATTGTTTAGTACAATTTTCTTTGTACTTTAATAATATTTGTTCGTTTATTCAATACTTTTAAAATATAATTTTACTACATTTATGATTTATCATAAAGTTAATCTGCTTATAAATATGAAATTTAAGTTATAAAATAAATAAAAATATCTTCTTCTTTACCAGCGCAATGGTCTATTCATGATCTGCCCTGCCAATAGCAAACCTCTCCATTTTTTTCTGTCCATGCCATGATTCAATCTAACGATACACTCCCATCAACCAGTCCAAATCTTATATCATTTTCTACTATTTTTCCATCTTGTTCTAAGTCTTCCAAGTAGATTTTTTCATTTACTTTTCCTATTAGTACATTTCTTAAATCATTTTCATCGGTTATTCACATTAACCCAACCACTTTAGATGTTTATGTTTTGTATATATTAATAAAATAAACAATAAAAATAAAAAAAATTTAATCATAATATTAACTTATTAAATATTTCTTTAATGTCAGTTAATAACTATGATCATTTAACTGTGTATTATAATATATATTATAAATTTTAGTTAAAATAATTGTAAAAATGCAATAAGTAATAAATAATTATAAAATAAAAGATATAGTCATGTTAATATCATACTATAGGAGTGTACATTATGCATGTTTTTAATTCATAATTTACTAATTTTTTATCATTTTTAAAGGGTGTTGGTCTTGGTAGTAATTATTTATCTTGATTCTTCTCTTCGATAAGCTCAATTACGAGTACTACAGAAATTACGTAAGTTACACAGCTTAAACATATTGCAAAATTATTATTAATTAATTAGTGATTAAGATTTAAGGTCTATGAAGACTTTATAATAAATCAACTAAAACTTATAATTTAAATTTATCAATTACATTTGCTACAGGTGGAAGATGAATGTGGAAAAATACCAACAGTTATTGTTCAAAATAAGATAGATTTGATAGAACGCAGCCAAGTTGATCCGTTAGTAATGTTATTTATTTAAATTTTAGTTACTTGCCAATAATTAATTAAGATTCACAATACTTTACTGTGTAAAATAGTTTTAAATGTTTAAACCTTGCACAATATTAAATTTATTATATTAGTATTATTATTGGTTTAACCCCCGGTATATAATGTATACTTGAAAGATGTTACCTAACTAAATATGGTGAATCAAAAAATTTTTGCAATATAATTAAAATGAATACACTGCAGAGTGTAGATTACATCACATTTATTGTAACATTAAATTACAATTTAAATATTTTACAGACAAGAAGTTGATATTCTTGCCCGATCGCTAGGTTGCAAGCTAATATGCACATCAGTAAAAGATGACGTCAATGTCAATAATGTATTTAGGTACTTGGCTACACGATGTTTGATGGAAATACAAAAAGAAGAACAGGAATATATGTCAGAAAATGGATTACACCAAACATACACAATTGGTAAATTATCTGTTTTCACCTTTTCAAACAACGATGTAACATTTACTGTTACTGAAATAAATAGTTATAAATCTCCCTAATGTTTTGTCAATAAAGTTTCATATTTAAAAAAAAAAATAATAACATCAACAAATATTATTTATTTTATAACTATCATTACATTTAACTACAGTATTTATTTATATTAAATAATTAGTGTATGCTTTAGTATAACATTTTTATTTTTACTTGTATATTATGTGTTATTATCTGGAAGATACAAGTGACTATAAACTAATTTTAATTATTAAACATGAACTCTGCATAATATTTTTTTTATGTGTTTAATATAATTATTACAAATTAACTAATTTGAATTTATGATTTATTTTTAATTTCAAGGCTCATTTGGTACAGTTCCATACCACAACAGAAATTCTTCAACCACAATTAAATTGAGATCTGGAAAAATAAGACAAAAGAAAAAAAATATCTTTAAGAACTCTTGTGTCATACCATAATAGTTTAAATAACTTTTTTAATATAAAAATGTTTGATGTGTAATTAATAAAATATGAAACAAAATAACAATATTGATAAACAATTGATATCACTATGTTTGTCAGGAAAATCAATTAACATTAAGATTATATTAGAAAAAAACAATGAATAATAGTTAAAACAAATGGAATTATTATAGACGACAGACAAACTTGTTAAGTTATTTGTCTTTTGATCCTATAATGTAATTTAACAGCCCTTGTAGTCGCTTAATAATGCGTTTCTGATCATCAAGGGTACACCCCAAGACGGCCGTTTCAAAAACCTTACAGCCAACCTCATTTTCTAATGGACTACATGAAGCTATGTACGCCTGACACATAGCCTTGGCATTATCTGGGTCATCTTTCAATGTATTCACTATTCTGTCAATCATTGAGTTTATTTCTTCCAAACAATTTTGTTGACTATCACTCCTGGTGGTGAGCACATTAATATTAACAGTTTCACATCTGTCTATGATACGATTAGCAAACTGATTAATGTCTTCTTTATCAACTAAAAACCATTAAATAAAATGGTAAAATTGATTGAACAATGTACTCGGGATTCATATGATTACCGTCACTCAGATGGTCCAGCAGGTTGGAATTCTTCACATTTTCTACACTGTTATAAACGTTTTCGAGATCTTCTGCCATCTTCAATGCTTCTTTTCGTATGTTTTCGATATGAATTTCAGCATGATCCAACATTGTTGTCAGATACTGTTTGGATTTTTGTTTACCATCGTCATCCATCTCGAGTTCTATAAATGAGAAAACTAAAAAACCTCTTATCCGACAATAATGTAAAATACAATTACTTTTAAAGAATTTTCACGAACTTTGATCGATAGTCACAATATTACGAGCAACGTTGATGTACTTTATTCCGGCAAAGACGAGATAATATTGAACTTTGAATTAGGCACGGAGAGTACTACTTACGTAACGATTTTCATTACTTTCATTCTTCAGTAATAAATTTATGATGAAAAAATAAATAAATAACTACAGTAGTACAGTATAATGATGTTTAGACTTACGAACAATCATCAACAAAATAACGAACCGTTATTTAACTATTGTCACTGTAGTGATGACTGATGACTTTAATAAGACCAAAGAAAATATATCTTGTACAGACTACATTACAAATCGTCATACCTGCTATACCATTTAGCACTATCTCAGTCAATAGTCATTAATTCTTATCACTTATCAAGTGTAAATTAATAAAAAATCTATATTCATTGGTGCAACGAGATATCGATCATCAGTGAAAGCACGGACCTCAGCCGAAATAGGTAATGTCCAGCTCACGGACATAATATCAATCTAAAGCCGTGATTCAAATTAGAAATCGAAGTCCATAGGTAATTCAGTAATTGGAATAATATAACAAAAAGTTCTTACTGTCTACTGGTTTTATGAACAAGTTACGATTGAGCGCCATCTAAGTTACCAAAAAACATGGTAAGGCCTTATACTATAAGGTCTACGAGTATTGACTATTGAGTAAGGCCAGCTCTGAGCTCTTCATTAAAAAGCAAGCTAAGCTATGATAATCTTCTATATATATAAAATATAGCTGAATTAGCCGGCTTCGGCCGTGTATATTTTGTGCTTTCTCAAAATTACTGTAATGATAAATAAAATAGAATTATTTGGTACAAAAAAATTGGAAAAATGTTAAATAGTGTAGTTTCATCACAAAACGGGAACATAAAATCATTAATTAATATCTATAAAAAAAATATAAAATATAAGGTATAATTAGAGGGGTAAATTAGAATAAAATCAAGACATTGATACTCAAGTATTTTCATAGGTAACCTTTATAAATAAAAATCAAATGTATACTTTAAAAATTCCAAAGACACATCGTAAAAACACGTTAATCCTTATTTTATTCACATAGAAGAGGGGTTAGAGTAAATTTTATTTTATCATATTCCTAAATCATTAGATCTTTATCTAGTGGTTTGTTCCTAATAGACAATTTTATGTAGCGTGCTTCAGAGTGAGTTACTTAGTAGTTTATACTTCAAATGGTCATTCTTAAACTAGACGGAAGAACAAATAACACGGTCTATAAAGAAATGTTTCCACAAATAAAATTTTAATGTTCAAATCAATAAATACAAACGCACTATTATCAAATAATAAATATTATTAAACTATTCCACACTATGAGCACGGATGAAATTAAAAAAAATTACTCAATTTACAATTATTATAAACAATGAAAAATAATAATACACAAATATAAAAAATAAAAATTAGATAGCAATTAGCATGGGCAATACATTTTTTTTTTCATTCAATAAATAATAATAAGTTAAACAAAATAAGCTTGAAAGTTGGTTAAAATTTATTTCGAGATTCTTTTTACAAGCAACGCCACACAACTATCATCATTATCATTATGACTTATAAGCAAACAGTGTTTGTCCGGCTAACTATAATAAAAAATAATAATTTATAGATAATACAGTGATATGTTATCGTGATAACTGATAAGTGATGACTATTATCAATGTTATTAAAATCACCATCACGTGGTTGAGCATTTGAGTTCAATGCTGTGTTAATTATTAGTTATTTTAAATTTTAATTATTACTACTGTGTTTATATTTTAATTGACCGATACATAGAATTATCCTCTCAAAATGGCAAATGTAGATTTTATTGCAACGTTCCAAAAGTTAACTGTGAATCCATTAGACTATCTAGAGTAAGTTTGATTAATTAATGATTTTATATTTTAAATTTATAAAACTGTTTTATTACTATTAAAAGTATGTTATATATTTTGTTATAGTGTGCAAACCAATGTTGCTGAAGAGACGACTAATTTGTTGAAACAATTGTATGATACTACTAAGAGTATTGAAACAATAACTAACAATTCCAATGATGACACTCTGCCTGAGTTAATAGTCAAAGATTTTGATGAAGAACAAATATGGCAAGAACTGGAATTACAAAACTCAGCTCGATTGAAACTATTGGCCAATACTATTCAAGGGTTCACAAAAAATGATTTAATTTACCTTGATGAATCTAAAAGTAAGCAAATATTTTTTCATATATTCTAATCAACTTTAATTTTTAAGGTAAAGAAGATGTACAAAATGTCTAGGTTCAAATTTATTTTATACTTGATTAAGTTAATGTGAGTTATTATTTATTTATTATTTAAAATAAATAAATAAAAATATATGTATACAAAATATATTGATATATTATTACTTTTAAGGCGATCGTTTTAATTGTTTTAAAAATAATAATATAATCACAACATAATAGCAAATTTTGTATTTCCAAAGTCATGACAATTCAACTATTTTCATATGTATAATTTTATTATTTTTGTGTTTAATATATTATATTTTTATTGCAGGTGCACAAACAAAAAAAAATCTAAAAGTTACAAAATCAATTAATGATAAAACTAAAATAAACAGTAAGTATTTATTATTTACCAGTATATTTTTTTTGTCTAATTATTTATTAGCTTTTAATCAGTGATTAATGATTATGATAGTTCGACAACTATTTAGATAATAAGGACTTGATCAAAACAAAAGGAATAACAATTCTTAATAATATAAAATTATAACAGTAATACATATATACAAATAATATACAATTAATTATATTCATAATATTAAGTGACAAAACCAGCTTCCAATACTAAATTAATTATTTTATTAATGGCCATTTCAAATTTAATACTGAGCCTAGAGAGCTGATTAGGGGGTTAGGTAAGAAATTTCAGGTTGTTGAACAAAAATAAATTATTTTTGGGATGTAATGATAGACTATCTAAGATTAAATGTGAGAAGTCACAGACGTTTTCAGTTATGTAGTGTGTAGAAAGAGGATTCATTTAAACTAAGTTTATAGGTGTGATTGGGTAGTAGCAAATGACCCACATAGAGATGGTTGAAGTGAACAATAGAAGATCTTAGTAGATCTAAGTTGTTGAACCAAATTTTTATATTGGTAGTGATAGAAACAATCTTTTTATATTTGGATGTAAAGTTTTTCCATAGTTAGACCAGAGGTTGACTATGTGACAACATAATATAGGGGTAAAATCAGTTCAAGGTAATTGAGCAAAAGAAGGAAAGATTGTATTAGAGGTAGATTTGGCTAGTCTGTCAGCCACTTCATTACCACATATGCCAATAAAAGTTGGATTTGGCGATTTGATTAACTAAGGAAATTTTTACAAGATTTAATTCAAGAGATTCATTAAGTTGAAGTTTATTTAATTATGTATTTGTAGAAGTTAGATTGAGAGTTGACTGCGATTAAAAGGATGAACATTGGTTTGGGGGTATAGTACTTGTATATTTCTTAGTTACATATTTAAAATTTATTTTTTATTTTTTTAATTTTTGGTATGATATTTTTCACCCTTGTTTTATAATAATGTATTTTATTTAATACTTTGAAGGTTTGGAGATTGATGATAATGATGATGAAGACAATGGGGATGATGAAGATGATGAAGATAATAACGATGATGAAGATAATGGCGATGAAGTTGATATAGAAAGTGAAGATGAAGATAATATTTTTGACTTAGAAGAGGCAGAACCTTCAACTAATAAACAAAGTAAATATAATAACAAGTACATAATTACATTATTTATGTTTAATAATATGATACAAATATTAAAATAAATTATTCAACTAATTGTTTTAGACAAATACTATAAACTAAAAATATCATTTTTAGTTATGTTGAACTTTTGATTTATTACATAATTGACTATTTTTCATTAGTTAAATAAACCTTAAATTGTTTTCATTATTATATCATTATTAGAAACTTTTATAAACTATAAAATTCATATTCCTTAAACTTATATACCTATGAAAAATTTAGCATCCTACAAATCAGTGTTAACTTAATAGTTTAATCTTAAATTATACATTATTACGATATGATTTTGGCAACTCGACATAATTTGTATAGTTAAATTAAATCTAAAAAACAAATTTCAATAACTTACAGAAATTAGAATTAATACTTAAACTTGTTTTATTCTATTATATAAAGATAAATTTTTAATTCTATATTTATTCTTATAATTATTAGCATTTAAAAAGTCAGTAGTCGACGATGAATTTTTCAAATTATCAGAAATGGAAAAATTTTTATTATCAGAGGAAAAATTGGAGACTTCCAAAGATAAACCAAAATCCCTAGAAGATGATGTTGACATGTTTCAAGACCTACAATCTGAAAATGAAGTAATGAATTAATATTATGTTTATTTTACTTTCAAAATGCCAACATATTTAATTTAAAATTATTTAATTAAGCAATATTTGTAATTTTATATTTTTATTTATATTTATCATAATCTTTAAAAAATGTTTTGGAAGTAATATGTATTTATTGAATTAACAGGACGAAGATAATTTTGGTCCTATGTATGATGAATATTTTGAAAAACAAAAAAATGAATCTAAAAAAAAAACCAAATCAAAAAAAAGTGTAAGATTTGAAATGGATGAAGAAAAAAGTGAAGATAATGAAGAAGACACTAATGAACCTAATGACAATAATAACAAACAATTATCAACACTAGAAATGAGATCAGAGCGAATTAACAAACGAATAGCAAAATTGGAAGAAGAAGCCATTTCTGATAATAAACCTTGGGCTTTGAAGGGTGAAGTTGCAGCTAAAGACCGTCCTCAAAATTCTTTATTAGAAGAGGCTGTTGAATTTGATGTTTGTACTCGTCCAGGTAAAATATAATTAATAATAAAATAAAATTGATTAGTTTTTGAAGAATTTATTATAAATAATGTGTTAATTCAATATTTAGCACCAATTATTACTGAAGAAACGACAGTAAAATTGGAGGACATCATTCTACAAAGAATAAAGGACAAAGCGTGGGATGATGTAGAGCGAAAAATAAAACAAACAAATACACCTCATGAATTTAAAAAACAATTAGTTTTAAATCAAGAAAAGAGCAAAGAAAGCTTATCCCAAATTTATGAAAAAGTACAGTTTTATATTATTTAGTATTTATTTATTTAAATAAGTATAAATAATTGTAGGAATTCATCAAACAAAGAGAAGCAGCTGATCCAGAAAATAAAAATAAACTTGAAGAAGTTCCAAAAGAGCATAAAGAAATTGATTTAATGATTAAAGAATTATTTAGAAAATTAGATGCACTCACAAACTATCATTATACTCCTAAACAGGTAAAAAAAAATGTTTATTTATTAAATTTCATAACAATTTGAAACCATTACAAAATTGATGTTCAATTATTCATGGTTATGGTTGAAATATTATAAGATTATTTTGTTATTTTTCTCTTATCATATTATAACTACTATATACAATGAATAAATTTATTATTTATACATTTCTACTAAATATATACAATTGAATTACATATGAATTATTAATCAGGCTATTCCTGATTTGAAAATTGTCAATAATTTACCAGCTATATCAATGGAAGAAGTAGCTCCAGTTGCTACAACTGATGCCTCATTGTTAGCACCAGAAGAAATACAAAGTTAGTGTATTTTTTTTATTTAATTCATAAAAGAAACAAAATACAGTTAGTTACTTGATATTTTTATGTTAATATTTCTGTTTTTAAAAAAATTTTTAGGAAAATTCAAAGCACCAGTTCTTGGCAAGGAAGAACGTACTAGTACAGATAAAAAACGTGAACGTCGAAAGAAAAAGCACTTGCAGCATAAGAAGCGCATCATAAAAGAATCTAATCTCAAGGAAATGGAAAAAAATGGGTTTAAACCTAAGCATAATAAAGATAGTGCTCAAAAAGAACTGAAACGATTAACCAGTAGTGGGCATCAAGTTAAAGAAGTAAGTATAGCCATATAATACTTATTAAAAGTTACTTATACATCAATGATTGATTTCAGTTAAAATCTGTGGATGATAAAAGTATGAAATCATCTAAAGATTTCTTTTCAAGACTTCAGGATCAAGCAAGAAATGAAATTGATGGAAAGAAAAGAACTATGAAGCAAAATAATAGAAATAATACTAAAAAATTTAAAAAATAAACAATAATATTTTTTTTGTAATATTTTAATAATGATAGAGGTTTCATAAAAAATATATTAAAGTTGACAAAAAAAAAAAACTATTTTACAAGTTAAATTTTTTTTAAAAGTGCTGATGATTTAAATTTTTGGCAATGTTAAGTGACATATAATTTACATTAGAACAAGTGGGTACATAATTATGATATTTAGAATATATACATTAAAAAAAAGTCACAAATATGTGTATCACTTTTAAATATCAATTAGTCTTAATCACAAAAATACACTTAAGATTTTTTTGTTTTTATCTAGTAAGGTTTTTATGAGACCATAACACATAATTTTTGACTAAGCTTTACCGATTTTTTGTTTTTCCTTTTCCAAAGTTTTTGCTTTAGCTCTTTCATACAAAGGTACCAACTTTCCATCTTTAGCTAAAAGTTTCAATATTTCTACAATTAATGGTAAATAATTATGTTTGCGTCGAGCATTTTCAATTTTGTATCGCTTCATTTTATCTTCTTCATCAGCAATTTTCATCCGGATGTTACTTTCTTCAGAAATTTTGGTTGCTTCATCCTAATTTAATTTTAAAAACACACATTAATGCTAATTGATTAGATTAATATATTTTTAATCATACCAATTCTTCTGTTTTTAGACTCAATAGTCGCTGTTCCAAAATTAATTTCCTATCGGATACTACTGCCATTAAATTAAAATGAACTTCTCCTTCCTTATACCTAAAATAAAAATAAATATTAAAAAAAAGTATGGATGGATTTTAGAGATTAAAAACATTCTTACTTATTTATTCTTTTTTCAATAAATGGTTTTGCAGCTTCAACCCAATCTGTATTAGGTTTTATTAATCCTAAATCAATTGGACCTTCTTTCAATCCATCTAGCTCATAAAGTCGACCATCAATAGGCACAATAGCAACAAAATGATAAGCCTCATCATCTTTAGATTTTGGCTTAGCAGTATCATCAAATTCAAAAATAGAATTGCTTCTAATACACAAAATATTTATAAATATTTTAATTTAAAGTAAGCCTTTTTTTTTATATTACCTTCCAAAAGAATTATGCACAGAACGAATTTTCTGTGAATTACTTAAGGCCAAACCTTTCATATTAGCATCAAACTTTTGAGAAAAATCTTTGAATTCATTCAAAGTAGTGCCAAGGTCGATATCTGGATGACGACAGTTGAATAATACACTTAATATAGCCTGTGTAGCACAAGCATTATTAATAACCTAAAAATAAAATAAATCTAATATTATATTGATAGTATACAAATATAATAGCAAATAATTTATTTAGCATTGATCTTAAAACCAAATTGATTTATTTTGAAAATTATGTGATTTAAAAAGTTTAAAATATAAAAGGTATTTTAACTATCACTTCCAATCTCGAGTAACTGACATTAACTGCATTGGAAATATAAAACAAATGTATAAAAGCAGACCCAGACTGTAAAAATGTTAATGTTCCACTAACCTGTTTAGCAAAAAATATCTTTTCAATTCTTGAATCTTTGACAATTTGTCCATCAGGTTGGTCTTCTCCTATCCACTTGAAGAGAAATATTAAACCATGAACAGGCCTAAATAATGATAAGAACAATAATAGAACATGATATATACATCATTTTACTAGATTTTAAAAACCAATAGGCTCACTTAATTGCTTCAAACAAGCTGCTATCCAGTGTCCATAACTCTTCAACTTGAGCACCGGTCACCCCTGAAACAGAAGACACGCCATTAGGGTGTGAATGAGTTACCGTTATGAAAAATAAATCAACTGATAACACAAGGTATTGAGACTAGTACTGGACATTAGCTTTCATCATACTACGAACTAAAATATTTTGTTAGGATTGAAGGATTGAATTCGTAAATCAGAGTAATAAGTTCAAATGATAAAGTTGAATCAATAGATTAAAAATCATGTTCATAAACAAATAAAATGTGTATATCTACTTAGGTACGTAGGTAATAAACTAACATATTTGTTTACTGCATTAATAAGTTAATTGTTAACATCCACCGAAGA
Organism: Melanaphis sacchari; assembly: GCF_002803265.2. Lineage (NCBI taxonomy): Eukaryota > Metazoa > Arthropoda > Insecta > Hemiptera > Aphididae > Melanaphis > Melanaphis sacchari. The sequence goes on from NW_020271635.1 coordinate 4,331,674, forward strand.
TTCTCGTCACTTGGTTATAGTTAAATTATGATTGAATAATAAGTATTTGAATTTATCTCATAACCTTGATTGGTAATTAAAATTCAAGTTAAACAGACGTTCACATTTATTTTAATATGAGCATGAAACTATCCGCATTAGATGTCCAACACTAATCAAGACAATTAATCTAAAGTTCTAAAGGATCTCTTACCAAGTTCACGAATAAGTTCTGTAAACACGCCAGGATCGCTTTCAATTAAGCACCAACCAACTGAATCTGACATTGCGGCAGTTGACAGGTAGATCGTCTGCTCGTGAACGTTATAAGATTAGACTCGTTTAGGGTGCTGTTTAATAGAAAAATATATCATAATAGTAAAAGCTTAACCATGTATGACAATTAATATTTTTGGGAGTGACGTATGAAATAGACACATTCAACCGACACAGTATGCAAAATTAATACGCAAAAATTGTACAAAGAAAACAGAATAATAACAATAACACAAATGAAACGTACCAAGCAAATGATCCAAATTTGAAATAATAGAAATATTACTTAAAAAATCCAATGACAAAGAAACGAAAAATATATTTCCCGGTGGAATCTAAACAACAATAACAGAATTAATAATTATTATTGCTTCAATTGCTAAATAAGATGTAAATAATGCTTACCAGTTACTAATCATTTGTCTGAAGTTGGTAACAAGAAACGAGAAATTGGAACGGCGGACTACAGATTACGCCAACCCTAGTACCGAATCCATCTGATACAATCTTATAATATAAAACCAAAACGAGCTTCCTGGGTTTTTTCGCCAGAGTGCTCTGGTTTAGTGTACTGGCCAATCGGAAAATTCGATTTTTTCCTATCGTCTTTCTTATCTGATATCTCGCGCGCGCCCGTTATCGTTATCGTTATCTCCCGCCGCCGTCGTTTTTGTTTGTTTTTCTCATACGGTTTTTTCCGCTTTTCGCCCGATTTTCCGTTCCTTGGCGACCTTTTTCCGTCGCGTTCTCGACGCTACGGCCGAGAGCGGTTTTTTTCGTCCCGTCCCCGCGCGTTTTCCGATCGCGCGTCCCCGAATTCCGTTCGCGGCCGTCGCCGTCGCGTCCGGAAAACGCGTTCTCCGGTCGTTTATCGTGTCGTCACGTGTGTACTATTTTTTTTTTTTACGATACGATAAATCCTTTATCCCTATCCAATACGCGTTTTTTTGTTTTCGGCGTTGCCGCGACCTCATCGTCTCGATAGCGTATAAAATACGATCACGTGTATAAAAAAGAAACGTGCGCGCCGTCCGTGACGTACGTCAGACATGACCACATCCTTATGCGTATTATACAAAAACATCGCGAAATCGTTGCTCTTCGGTCGTTGTAATGCCTTTGATCGCGTACGTTTGGGGCGATATCGAGATGTGTGTATGTGATAATAAACTCGGTACGTCGTTGAGACGTACGCGATTAAATAATGTAATGAATACGTCGGAAACGCTCTGAACGACGATAAACGTGCGATTTACGGTTTCTACACTCGAATCGTAAAAATCGTATCGCTTAAACGACGTATACTGTGGTATTCGTCGCATCTCTAAAACGGTTTAAGTGCTCGAGATTCCGTAGTGGTCACCAACTCAAACCGTAGTCGATAGGTGTTAGGATAGGTTCCCCGACGTTAGGTAGGCAGGTTCGAACCCCGTTCCGGCGTATTCCGGGCGGCCCCATAAGAAACCACGCGTACGGGATTTTTTGCATTTTTTTTTCATTTGATTCGATCGTTATTAATCGCTGTTTTCGTTTTGATATGACATTACTACTCATATAATATTTTTCGAATGTTAAAAATGATTTTTGATCTCACGCGTTTGATTTTATATTGCTCGATTGATGATGTCAAAATATATTATATTACAATATACTTTACACGGACATTAAATCACACAATAGTATTCGATTAAACCGATTACAGTTATTGCTAACTGTCTGCACGATTCAAATGTACATATGTGATATGCAGTTTATATTATAGCCTGAGAACGTTCTCAGTGGCGGCTCGTGGCTTGGACGACGGGACGATCGCACCTCCTACTAAAATTAGTAAAAATAAGAAAATTTATTGTATAATCTTAATTCTGATTTTTAAAAAATATTTATTATTTATTATTATAGTTATAACTTATAAAGGTATAATACATTTGTCGTGTGCGAACATTACATTATTTTGTTTTTCTCTGATACCAGAAGCGTATCGCATAATATGGATACGCATCGTATTTGGACGACCTGCAGCGTCGTCGTCCGTCGTGGCGTATGGTTCGTATGTATAAGCGAGGCGCTGAACGATGTGCGTGCGGGTACATTTAAGCTGCGCTCTTTTGTACTGGTATTGGACGACCGGCAGAGTCGTCCAAGCAATATTGCCAATATTCCGAATACGTATGTTACAAGCGAAGCGCGCAATCGTGTGCGTGCGGTTACGTTTATTGTACGATGTTATTATACGGGTTTGGACGACCGATAGCGTCGTCCATACAGTAATATATTACTATATATATATTGGGTAATTTATTTTTAAAATTAACAGCGCTAAATAACTCCATAAAATAATTATTTTAAAATTATGTACTAAATCATATAATGTTATAATAATAATATAATAATAATATACTATGATAATTATATGAATAAAATAGTAAGCTTTAAAATAATAATAAAATAATAATATGTGTATTGTGTTTCATTTTATTATATTTAATTTGATAATTTGTTAAACCTATGATTAGTGGTATTTTATATTTTAAAGTCGTACCCCCACTATCAGCACCCACGAGCCGCCACTGAACGTTCTATTGATGACGATACAGTTGTTTCACTCAGTTTTGACGGTGAATTCAGTATTTTATATGTTTAGCCTTTCAGTTGTTTACATTTGAAAGATACAGGGGAAAAACAGTAGCACGTTAAATATTTTGTCATCACAGAAAGTGTATAATATTTCTTTTCGATATCTAACCATCTATAAAATATCAAAAAAAATATTAATTATGTATAGGTTTTTGATCTTCAACTCGCTAACGTTTGACATGCGTTTTCCATAATACGTTTGACATTTCTCCTTTACGCCCACATCGTCCGCGATCCGACGCGGTCGGATCGCCTACCTGGGAGGTTCAAACGCGTTTAATTGGATTTTCAGTGGTGATCGCTTGAAAAATCGAGCGCTCGATTCGACTTAAACTTTTTTGCGTACTAAACAGCACAACGCCTTCGACGTCAGGCGGATTGCCCTGTCAGGTATCGATATTCGCTGGGCGATGACTGATACCTAGACACTCCATTGCCGTTTTCGTAACGAGCTACGGGACGAGGTTTTCCGACGTTAGGTAGGCAGGTTCGAAACACGTTCTGGCGAAATCCGTGCTGTACGATAACTGACCAAGTATTCGGATTTTTTGCATTTTTTTTTTTTTTTTTTTTTAATTTTGTGTTAATTAATTGTAATTTCTGTTATCAAAAAAATTATGAAATATTTATAGTTTTTTTATCTTCGACTCACTATTTACCACGACTCGCTAACGTTTGACATGTATTTTCATTAATACGTTTAAAATCTCCACTTTGCGCTCACATCGTCCGCGATCCGACGCAGTCGGATCGCCTACCTGGGAGGTTCAAACGCGTTTAAATGGATTTTCAATGGTGATCGCTTGAGAAATCGATCGCTCGATTCGACTTAAACTTTTTTGCGTACTAAACGGCACAACGCCTTCGACGTCAGGAGGTATGACAATCCGCCGCAGGCGGATTGCCCTGTCAGTAATCGGTATTCACTGGACGATGACTGATAACTAGACACTTAATTACTTTTTCGGAATGTATTTATTTATTTTCCATGCACAAAAGCACAGGGCAAGCTACGGGACAAGGTGTATTACACCTGTAAATTTAATGAAATAACCCACCACTAAACGTTCGAATTGGACTTTTATTATTCACGCGTTTAAAACGACACCGCCAAAGTGTAGAGCCACCAAATCAGAGGTACCAACATGTCAAACGTCGTTATCACTGGTTTTGCCTAGTAGACTTTTCTAACTGCTGTATTCTTAAGTCCTGTCACCGACCTAGGAAATTCACTTCAAACGATATTCAGCTACCTAGGGTACTCACATACAGCGAGTTTTACCGACCTAGGGTATTCACTTACAGCGAGTTTCACCGGTGCTAGTATACAATAAAAGACAACTTTTCGATATACGAGTATATCTATAAATATGAAATAATATCTACCAAACTAACTTGTTGCCAATAAAATTACTATTACATATAAATTATCCACCATAATATAAAGTAAGTAAATATATAAAGAGCTCTTGTAACATCTCGTATAAATATCATGATATTGTTAGAGTGCATTTTTTATTATTTGAGAAGATAGAAACGATTTTTTTTAATTTTCTGCGTTTAAGGGAGCCACCGCATATCCTGCACACTCCTTGGCTACACTTTATGAATTACTAGAGTATTTATATAAGTATGAGAAAAAAATGTATAAGATTGATATAATTATAATGTAATAATCAAAATAAAAAATAATATAACATATAACTTTACTATGAGTATCAGAAGATCCTTGAAGATGTCAAGAAGCACCTAATTAGAGAGGCTTAGATAGTTAGTCTGGTCTATACGCACTCATACAGGTATAAAAGGAAGATATCCTTGACATTATTATAATTGAGATTTTTGATCTTAAGGGCGCAAAACGTATATTTAGTGAATAATAGGTATAAAATATATATTATATATTGGAGTGAATACCCGAAATCAGTTTAAACCAAAATTTACCAAATACCAATAAAAACTCGATTTTATTAAGTAGACCTAATTTATGCTATTGACTACACTAAAAACGTGAACAATTTTATTTATATTTAGTTTTTACAAATGACCTTACAGTAAATACTAATTTAATTTTAATTTTTAAATAGACAATTTATTGATATTCTTTTATCAGATATAGAATAATTATATTAGTTTTTATAGTTAATATAGTGTATTTAGATATATCAATACAGTGACATAGTGATGGGGGTAATCGAGAGGCGGTCGTGTCTCAGTTTTTTGGGGGATGGTGAGTGTCATAGGGTGAATGGGAAATAATTTAAATTCATAATTACGACTTTAGGAAAATAACATAAAAAAGATATTTTTTAGATACATTTTAATAGTTGGTTGATGAGTGAGTGGGTGGTTATCGAAAATTATAACTGCCTCTGAAATATTTGAGTTTGCCCGGCCACTATATCAATAGATAATAATAAAAAAAATGCAGTTAATAGTTACAATTTATTGATATATTTAACAAGTAATAAATATCATACTGTTATCTTTAAATTAATTATTTTAGTAAAGGTGTTCAATGGTGATTCGATAACTGATATATCACGTGTATATATCTTAGTGAATAATAGTCTTTAATTGATTAATCATAAATATTAATCAAAAAATGTAATATGAGTTCATCAAAATACTAATTGTAAACATTTTAAATTAAAAGAACGAATTTTAAATTTATTTATATGTATATATATATATATATAATATTCTCATTTTTTACTTTAGTTTTTATTCAAATAAAATAATAGTGAATTATTCAAGGAAATTAAAAGAGTCAAAAACATATATTAGTTAAAACTTCAATGCATCAAAGCATCGAAAATAATTCGATGTGTCAAAGCCAGAGCTAGGGATGTTGAAGTTGTTATCAGGACATTGAAAATATGGTAGCTTCATGGCTTAAAGATAATAAAACATTGAAATGATCACTAACGGTCAGAAGGCTTACCATTTACAGAATTCATGAAAAATTGAGCTTGGCATTCTGGTAATAAACAGAGCCCATACAAAATTATACTTGGAATAGAACCATAAGTTTGACTTTCAACAACTTCTTTTTATTTAACGGCATAAAATGAAAAAGATTTAAATTAAATCTTAAAAAAAACAATGAGACTAGAACACACTAAAGATAATGTGTTTGAAAATTCTACCAAAAAACATTTTTTGATATGCAATTATGGCATTTGATTACGATTTACAAGTAGGGCCCACCATTTTGATATCCTAAAAAATATTGAAAAATTCTCAAAAAAATTCAAATACAAAGAGGTAAAATGAACCTATGGTGCTCGTAAGAATTGAACTATTTTTGTCACTAATCATCTATATTCAATATTCATGTTACCGCAGACGGTTTTGGGCAGTCGATAGCAATGTTGCACATAAGTTACGGACGCGCGACGATCGTGACCTACTGATGATGACAACGCGACTGCAACGGACTGCGAGAGCGACCCGTGCGATACGGCGCACTTAGATGATAGAGATGGCGAACGCGGATTACGGAGACTTGAGCGAGTGCAACGGCTGGAACGGATAGCGGCTGACGGGATATTCGGACGAAAATTCGATAAACCAGTGCTTTCGTTCGTATTCGATACGTCGTTTTCGTTCCGGTATACTCAGCCAGTCGAGTCCGAACGATCGGCTGCCGATGTGCCCGGAAACGCTGCGACCGGTCGCAGCATTGCGATTACATAATATTGTGGATTCCCGAATTTGCTTCACTGCTTTTGTAGCCACCGCAGTCACTGCCATCCACGGACACCGGTGAGCCGTGTCCATGCCCAACATCCGGTTGATGTAATGGAGCTATCCGATCCTTGCGTTCGTCGCGCCCACGACCAGAGTCGACAAACCAGTCGGGCGGTCTTAATACAAATGTCATTCTTCAACGCAACCGATGTCCGCCACAACGCGTCCATCTAACAGCTATCACGACCTCGGTAAACCGATAAACGTGATATAGATAACATACTGCCTTACACGATTGTGTACTCTCGGTCACCACCCCCTTTTTATGTCTACTTATCCGAATATCCGTCAAGCACGACTTAACCTCTTCTAACCCCGATCTCGCCATCTTGGTAGCACGGCATCGTACAACCACAACATTCGGTCCTGAAGACCTTCTGAAACCACTCCAGAGGACCCACAAGAATAAGCGTCTATTCTATTGCAGTTGTACGTGCGCGGAGACAAAAATGGCACCGTCGCGTCGGCATCGAAGGAAATAACGAACGTCTCCTCCATAATATCGTTCTTATTGTTCTTAATTGTAGGTTTGAGTACCATCATTTCTGCGGCTGTCCCACTAGAATCACTATGGTGGGCCTCTATAACTGTCGATGGAGGTTCGACCGGCAAGTACAAGAATCAATTTCCGCTTAGTCGATCAATGAACTCTGTCATCATATGCTACATAAAAGGTACCATCATCAACGTCTACACCTTTAGGAAATCTGCAGATGAGTGTAACTCGTTTAACATTTCAGTGACCATTTGCTTTATTAGGCATACATAATCTATCAGGTTTTTCATTTTTGCTTGATGTGTTCGCCACATTTATCTATACGATAGGAATAGATGAAAAAAAGAACAAATAACTATTAACTCTTTTGAAAGTAAATGATGAATTGAAAATTGTCTCCATGGTATACTAGATATTATAGCAATATTAATACATAATCAAATATTCTTAAAATATGAATTATAGAACATGTACTGTCGGACTGACGACCTGCAAATAGACTATTCAGAATCATTTTTAGTTTAGATATTAGGTACGATGGTTTATTATTGAGTTCTAATTACAACAGTACTTACAGTTAATCAATAACGAGACAGTTCGATTCTTATTAGAACTATCAAACTGCACAACAGCTGAACAGCTTGCTCGGTTTTAATATCGTCTTCAAAATTCTATCATTCTTCTGAGAATCACATATTAAATCATCATGTCACTATGTTTTAAATATTAAAAAATTATGTTTAAATCGTATTTTGAAGAATTATACGGAGTTTTTTATTACTATTTTTGACATGGGTACCTACTTATAATGCTCGAGTATAAAAGTTACGCAATTACACAAGATAGAAACTCATTGAGTTACATGATGTAATAATTTAACAAGATAATAAAAAATTAGCCACTCAGAATATCCACTTACTATCCGGCAAACCATAAACGATCGTCGTTGCAAGATTCTCGTATGTTCACAAAACGACGGGTAATCATCAATTTCACGCTGAAATATGTGGACTACTGGACTTAACATAAATAAAATTAAAAAGAAAAAAAAGAACACCTGGAGCACTAAAAGTAGTTTCCAAGATAAATAAAAATTACTTGTTTTTCATTTAATAAGCCTTCTTATTTCTGATTTTATCATTAATGTTCAATAACTAATAAATTTAGTTAAGTTTCTTAAACGAACTATATATGTACAAAATAAAAATATGTAAAAAACTCCACAGCAATATATTTAACATACCACAAGCGTGACACTTATACACAATTTATAAGTTGCAAACAGATTGGTTGTACCAATAATTAATGGTTATAAAAGTCTATTCTATAATCAATGATTGTACTTAGATCAGAATAATAAATTATCTAATTTGTTTTTATCATAATTTATATTTCCATAAATAATAAATTTAAAAATAAAAATTTATTGATAAAAAAATCAATTTAAATATTAAACTCTATAGTGTCCAACAGTCCTTCCAGTCCAACTTGTACAACCTTGTTAAAAATCTTTTTATTGTGCATTTCAGCGTAACAAGATAGTAGATAACGACTAATGAGTCCAATAATATCATCAAATTATTTTTTTTAAAAGGCTTTGTTTGATGTAAAACGATGTTATATAAAATTGTAATTAGCGTGAATATTAAATAATGGATTGTACATAAAAAACGTAACAATGATAAATTGCTATATTAAAATGGGAAAAAGTATTCCGGTACCGGGAATCGAACCCGAGCCTCCTGGGTGAGAGCCAGGTATCCTAGCCACTAGACCATACCGGATAAGCGAGGTATTGATGATAAATATTATTTATTTATGTAATTAAACAACATTATTTTTAATATAAATTTTATACTTTATGAAAAAGTACAAAAAAATATTAAAATAATAAGCGGGTAACTATTCAATTATATTTGTTAGATAATTTAATTTAAAATTTTCTTTTTCTTTACTTCCAATATTAGAGAGGTCAATTGTGTATTTTGGGTGATTTTTTCTGGAGGTATCCAAAATATTACCATTGATTATAGAATATACTAGTATATTCTATAATCAATGATATTACTTAATGATCTATATAGTAAAATTCGAATAAGTTCTGGATATTTCGAATGAACTATAAACTTAGCTTAAAAATATACATCGAAACGTATAGAATCTAATAAAATAAATTTCAGTTTTACAGTTTTTATATGAATATTTTAAAATACATGAGTAAAATAGGTACGAATACATAAAATACATTGGAATATTTTTTTTTTAACCCGGAGTGTCCTGGCATGGAGGACACACTCGTCCACCCCGCTTTATACTCCTCCAACAACCTTTATTATTTATGTTTTCCATTATTATTTTAAAATTATAATAATAAATTATACTATAAACACTGGGTATATTATTAATATTGGTTATTTTTTTTTTTATATAGGTACCTACTACCTTTATAACTATTTATTATTTATTTTGTTATTATGTGATATTATAATCGATATATCTAGTATAATATATAATATCTACTATATGTTTAAAGTTTTAATATTTATATGATATATGAGTTACAAGTTTAAATTTTAGTGCAAAAGTAATAGGTATAATTTAATAACTATACCGTCTACATTATAAGTATACTGTATATGCGTTGTATTGCCTTTATTGATTATAGATTTTATAGACGTATAAACGTATAGTGTAAACTGTACATATTAACACTAATGATTATATTAAATACTAGTAATATTTAGAATCAATAAATTTTTAAAACAAATTATTATAGCATAATTTATTCTTAATATAAACTCATATACTAAACAGTCTAAATATAATTTATCAAAACGGACATTCACAATTCATTTGTAATTTAATTCACTATGTTTTAAAATTTATGTAAAAATAAACAATTATTAGATTATGGTTTTTATTTTGATGAATAAATTATTTTATAGTTATATATTTTACTGTCGCTGACTAGACTCAAGCATAGTTGTATATTAGTACAAGACTTGTACTACAAGCTATTCGAGATTTTGTAGATATATTATTATTAAGAATACGAATTAAATAAAAAAATAATATTATCATTTATCATAATACATTGAAGTCATTGATTATTTTCATAATAAATGACTGAAGCATATTTATAGTGAATGTAAACGGACAACTAGCTCTATCTATTGACGCTTTTATTTCATTTGATAATTAATCGTTATATTTCGAATAAATGGTACTGACTCTCACAAGTGACGTTGTATAGAAATTGGATCATATATATAGAGTATTTAGCACTTCTTCTATCGTACTTGCTTCGGCAGTACATATACTAAAATTGGAACGATACAGAGAAGATTAGCATGGCCCCTGCGCAAGGATGACACGCAAAATCGTGAAGCGTTCCACATTTTTTTGTCAATAAAATTAATTAATTGATAGATCTAAATTTTACCATGCCGTATGTTATAATTTTATTATTATTTAAAATACCTTATTATTATTATTATTGCATTACGGACAATGGATTATATGTTTTATCATTACAACTTTTGTTTTCAGTGCATATTAATATAAAGCTGTTTATTTATCACCATTGTTTTTTTCCTAATTATATTTTACATCATTTATTGGTAATTAGCCATTACTCATTAGAATACCTCGCACCAGCCACTAGATCACTTTTTTTGTTATTTATGAACATAATAATGTGTAAGCGGTCACAAAATGTCAGTAGCGCATTATCTTCAAATATTTAAGAGTACTTAATTCAATAACAAATTTTATCAACAAAAATAAAGACTTGTAAACTATGAATACTTATTAGTTATTCGTTATTACTTCTTACTTAAAGTCAGTGTAACAATCGTTGCGCGTGCTAAGTAAAAATTAAATAAAAGTGTAACAACCACAGTGAATAATATCTTAAATAATAACGTAGTTTCTTTTTTTACTTAGCCATTTGGAATTTAGACCATTTTTTTAAAGTTATGTTGATTTTTTGTGAAAACCCGGCTTTAGCACGATTCGTTTGTTTTTGTTGGCTACACTGTTGTTATTAAAATTAAATTATAATATCTTATCTTTTTTCTGTATTCATGTTTGTTTATCTTTCTGTTTGGATTGTAAAAATGTGAATTGTGAATTGTGATAGTACTAATTAATAATTTTAAGCTGAAAATACTGAATAATATCAATACTATTGTTTACTTTTTTCCAAATAATAAAATACAATTTATACTTTATAGTATATAATAAAATATTAATTTTGGATCTTTGATTTTGTGTAGTATATATTAAAAAATAAAAATGGCTCTCGCTAGTATGCAAAGGAAAACTAATGTGAGTAAAATTAATTACATAGTTTCAAGCTTTAAAATATTTTTTGTTTATTATTGTATAGAATTTTTGTTTAATGATTTGTTTTAATTATTTATTTCAGGTTCGATTGCCTCCAGAAATTAATAGAGTTCTTTATATAAGAAACTTACCTTATAAAATAACAGCTGAAGAAATGTATGATATTTTTGGAAAATATGGTGCCATTCGTCAAATTAGAGTGTATGTCTTCTATAACTATAATTTTATTAATTCTTGATAAAAAAATATTTGTTTGTATTTGTTAGGAGTAATTAATTAATTAATTTCATTTTTAAAATTAAAAGCTCTAGTACCTAACATTTGTTTTGTTCTGTATTACTTAAAAGAGGCATATGCAGTACATAGGGTTCTACCACTTCTTGCCAAAAGTTTTTTTTTCTACTAAAAAATGTTTTTATCATCATATTAAATACACATAGTTGATTAATTGCTTATTATTTTCAATAAATATAAAATAAATTGAAAAGTTGTTATAAAATAGTTTTAATTGTTAACTTATAAAAATTATTATTATAATAATTGTTTTATTTATCACACCTTAAAGATAACCTAGGTTAAATACTCTAAACAGTCTAAACAAATGTAATCTAAATTCAAGATCAACTTTATATTTGTTTGTAACTATTTATCTAAAAATTGTTTAGTTTAAAATTATTCCAATAAATAATATACTTAAATGCTATTTTATAATCACAAAATTATTTTGTTTTAAATTTGAAAAACTAATCTATTACTTGTGGATTATTGTTTTTATAATGTTATTTGTAAGATATATAAAAATTGGCATTTTAAATAACTTTTGAATTTTAATGTTGGTGCTTTTTAGTTAGGTACAAGTTATGTTGTGTAGTTTACTAACAGATACATGATTAATTTTAAATAAAAACCATTACCAAACTGAAATCTTACTTATGCTACTCTTACTAAAGTCTTTGCATCCTGACTGCGATGCTCACTTTTAATGCAAAACTCATAAAATGTATATAATTTTTAATTACTTTTTATTTATTATTTTATTATTATTATGATCACAATAGCCTTTATATAGAATGGAATTTGAAATATCAATTAAATTATTATAAAATACATTTATAGAGATGTGTCTTATTTTTCCATTGTATCAAAAAATCAAATACATTCTTAAACTTTGCAAAATTTTATGTATTATATTATTTTACTATTTATATTGCACTGTAATGTAATTATTTAAATGTTCTAATCTAATGCACTCGTGTTAAGTTTTTAAAAGTTTAATGCTATAAATTTTGTTTTTATCTAATATTTAGTTAATTATTATTTTTATTTTATAGAGGCAATACTCCAGATACAAGAGGAACAGCATTTGTAGTATATGAAGATATATTTGATGCAAAAAATGCTTGTGATCACTTATCTGGATTCAATGTGTGCAATCGATACTTAGTGGTCTTATATTATCAGGTATTATTTTCATTTGTATTGTTTGTAAAAATGTTGTATTAATATACTGTGTTTTATATTGTTTAGTCTACCAAAGCATTTAAAAAATTGGATACAGACAAGAAGAAAGCAGAATTAGAAAAAGTTAAAATGAAATATGGCCTTAGTGAAGAAAATTAGAACTGAACTAATTAATTTTATCTGCAAATACTGTTTAAAGACATATAATGTTTATGGTATTAATTAACTTTAACCGAATATGTATATAAATTTAAATTAAGTATAAAAATTTGCTTACATTTGTAATTATAATTTTGATATATTTTATTTTAAATGTATTCAACTATAATAATAGTCTATTATAGACTAGTAATTATAGTAGTCTGAAACTGTATGTGATCATTATGTCATTAAAAGTTAAGACAAAGTTTATTTTACAATGTATTAATACCTAACAATATATTATACCAATAATTACATGATTAAAATTATTAATATTCATGATTTAGTTTAATTGTATCCTCAAATTATTATCTAAATTTTTTATTGGTAATGATTAGTAAAAACTAATGATTCAAGCTATCATATATAGATTTAAATTTTGAGATGTGTCTTTAGACATAAATACCTGTGTTAATTATAAAATACTTTTATACCTCAACCTGAGGATAATAAATTTTATAAGATACTATTAGATGCTAGATAAATGTTCTTGATTCATCAATCATTAAAAAGACCAGCATCATAAACGTTTTGAATTAAATTTGACTGCTGAATAGTGGAGTAGTAGTATTCAACCATTTAGCATTATCATATAATTTAATCGTGAAATTGTAAAAATTATGAAAAAACGACAAAATGTTTTTGATTTAAAATATTTAAATCTTTTTGATCTATGAGAGAATTAGGGCAGGTTTTTGAAGTACAAGTGTAATTGTTTTAAGAAAGTAAAAACAACATAGATAGCTAAGTATAAGGTACCTATTATAAAACTATTAAAATTCCAACCAACGATTTACGACCAACATAATATAGATACATTAAGTGGTGACTTGAATTCTTAAACAGTACTAGAATATGGGCAGATTGCGTGGATGATATTCTAAACAAATATTATCATCAAAAATAGTTTTGGAAAGACTATGGCTACAAATCTAATAGTATTTATCGTCATCCATAGACAGTGGTAGTAAGGTAATATAAATGTGTATTAATGTGCGCGCATACACATATATCTATATTATTTTATATTTAAGTGTTATTAGTTATAACCATTGGCGTTCCCAGGGAGGGGGGGGCAAGACGGAGCACTTGCCTCCCTTAGAATTTTAAATTTGTTACCTAATTGTAATAATGACGAAAAACAATAATGTTCAGTAAATAAAATGTATAATAACAATCCTTAATGTAATAATGTATAAAAAATCTTCATTTATTTTTTAAATTAATTTTGCCTCTCCCTAGAAATATGTTTGGGGACGCCCATAGTTATAACTTATAACTTAAGATTTTTATAATAATAAATGCGACGTATACATTATTTTCTATATAGACGTATTATTGTATATTTGTACATGATATATTATGACGTGTGGTGAACCCTAAAGAAGCCGAAGAAGCCGGACGCGACCAGTAGTGCCGCTACAACTATACGTCTATACTGTATGAGCTGGTCGTGACCGTCGGCCCCACCACACACGACTACACACGACTAACTCGGACACTATTAACTACGGGCGTAGGTACCACTTACCTACCTACACTTGTAATAATATTGTATGTACATTATTATTATATATCTAGTTTTATGTACATTTTGGTTCGGGTTACATCACAACAAGTCGGTGGAACCGCGCGGGCTTCCATCACCGAAGAAACCCGTCGAAAGCCGCAACTCAGTGTTTGTCGGTGGTTCGTGCAGCATGGTCAGCTTGCTTTTTTTCCCGATAATCGTTAATAACGACATAATTGTATGCCTGCGGATAATATAATATTTAAATATCGTAATCGCCATCGTTTCCGCGTGTTATAAATCGGTTGGTGTACCAATTGTACATAGTTTATACTATATCGGCACCGAGAGACGACCGATAGATGTTATATACCTACTAAAATACCCGAGGTCTGAAGTTCATGTGCATCTGCGTGGAGGAAAAGTGCCAATAACATAATACGGTTTAAACTTTATTATAATGCGTATTTCAGGTACCTACGTACATGTTTATATATTTATTTATCGTAAATTAAACATTACCTATGCATGTAACTACTTATATAATTATACATGATATATCGTTAAATCGCATGGGGGATAAAAACAATTTCTATGTGTTATTCGAATCAATGATAGATCCAAAGAAGCGAGAGGAAAAGAATTTTCCCTTAGGGATCACCGCATTCTTATATAATTTCACTTTTTTAAGAAATACTTAATCTTTACATATTAATACCTAATTAAATAAATTATAAATTATAAGTAAAAATAACTAGGTATGCATTTATAAATTTATTACAAGTCTTGAATTTAAAATTTTTTTAATAAATACAGTATTTATTAATTATTTCTAGATATCTATTACATAATATTTGTATTTTATTATATTTTATTAACTATAACTTTACCTTTACCTATTTATTTATTACTATATTTAAGCACAAAAATAAGAGAAATTTAAAGTTATAGTATTATAGAATACTTAAACTAATTAATTTTTTGTTTGTTTATTATATAATAATACAATAAACAAAGTCTTGCAAATGTTGTGACATAAAAATTGTTTGAGAATTTTATTGGTTCTTACGCAATCGTCGATATTTTTGTCATACAAGTGCTCAACATTTGGAAGACCCTGCAATATTAAATTTTAACCATATCAATATGATAATTCAAAAATACGCTCATATGATAGATTTGATTATATTTATAAAATACACTTACATTTAAATAAATACTCCCCCCACAGATCTTCACTCTAGTCTCTAGATTTTTCCCTAGTTCAAACATGTAAATTCATATTTTTAATTTGAATTTGATTGTAACCAATAATCACAGTTAGGTTTGATACGACTCGATAATAACAATCGTTATACACGATGATGGATCGGTGCGAGAATTGCGGTGATGAATACGAACGGTTGCTGAGTGAAGAGGATGACCATTCGTCAGCGGCCGAGGATCAATTATTCAACGAACGCATGCTGCATCATCGTCAGCTGCCCGTGGATATCAGTCGTCGCGTTGCCTATGGCTTTGGACACGTGTTCAACGACATCACTGCGGCCATTTGGTTCTCTTATACCATGGTGTTCATGCAAAACGTTGTTGGTGTGCCCGCAACCACCGCTGGATTTTTGCTATTTTTTGGCTAGTATTTGCACGATACATAATAATAAATAATCATACTACAAGTATATTATATATCTGCCTGACTTCATTACACACACATTATGTGTTTATATTTAAATAATGAAACGCGTATTATTGAGTAATAAATCAAAAATAGGTATTAATTTAAAACTTATAGGTGGTAGAAGAAAGTCAAACATTTATCTGTTCATGACGATAAGCTTATTGCTGAGATGTGACCGTTAACTTTAAGACGTTAATAAAATAATATGTTAAAATAACTAAACAATCGAACTGTAATCAAACAAAACACAATAATAACAATATAAATGCGTGTGTTAAGCGCAAAGTTAATTGGGTGCTAGGTAGTTTTGACCAAGTATAAAATACAGCTCTAAAATTGATTTAATTTTTAATAACTAGGTACCTATTTTATTTTCTGTAACCAAAATGGCAACTCTGTATAACAAAATGATAATTGTGAGCCCCTCTTTAAAATTCACATTTTAAAGAAATCTTTCTTAATGTGCATTTTATTTTAAAATAAAATTAATGAAACCATATGATGAAAAATCTATATTTTTCATACACCTAATTACTTTAAAATTTGAACTTCAAATCTTTATAAAAAAATGTTGACTATATGTATTCGAACTACTTTAAGAATAACCTAGGTCACTTGTTAAATTTTTAAGCATTTTAAAAATGAACAAAATTTGTATTGATATAAGTCATAAATTCATGAACACTGCTACTTAATTTATTTTATAATATTATATATCTTCTATCTATACACACACATTCTGTTCTATTGAGCTTTTCTTATTATTCCTACTATTAATAAATAAAATAGTAAAACATTTCAAATGTCTAAAAACAAATTTTTAAAAAGCCAAAATATTCTAGGTAGAATTTTGTTTACAATGTGAGGTACCTATAATACCGATAAAAATTGGCATGTGATTGCATGTGTGATCTGGCTCACTCTAATTAATCTGAAGTTGAGATATACACAGTCACACAGATATATAGGTACACCTTAAACTAAATAAACGAGTTTAGATTGCCTATTGGACTAACCATGTTCGATTAGCATTTGCAATAATGACTGAAAACTAGTGAAGCGTTTCAACAATTTTTTTACGTTTAAAATGAACACACTGAAATATACAAAAAACGCCAAGTCAATTTTTGATATCAACATAACAAAACCAGTTTACTCCTTAAAAATTACATAGGTATTAGTTTTTACACATTTTGTTACTCTAATTTAACTAGTATCTTCAAAAATATGCATACACTAATAGTCTTATAAAAAAATAACAAATGTTCTTTTATGTATCTTAATACTTATCATTTCAATGAAAAAATTGGAATCATTGGCGTGCTGAAACATTTTTTTTTTTTTTTTTAAGCTAAACACAGATGTACTAATACTGGAGTGTAGTTATGAGGGGGACAATTCATTTTGAGAACAAAGCTAGCAAATTTTAGCAACTTGTGTTGAACTCTTTCGAGTGAGTAATAAAATGTAGCCGCCGAAGGGTTCTAGAGGATTAGAGTAGCCATTCGTCTTGAATTTCCTGAACGTTACCTATTTAGTAGTTCATGTCTTTACGTCCCAGACAAATTTATCAGGATACCGATTTGTACGAGTTTTGGACTATTGCTTAGTTATGTACTATTATGTACCAGAATTTAAAATTGTTTTCATAATTCTTTTACTTACTAAGTTACCGGTTTAATTTTGATCAAAACCTTATCGTAAATATCAGTTATTATAACCATATTTTATGATGAACGTTGGAACGTACGACGATAATAGTAATAATCGCTTTCTGAATTTAGCCAATATTCTGCCTTCAATTTCTGACTACATTAATTTCAAGTAGGGTAAAAATCATGTTATGATTTTTAAATTTCGAGAACTATGATTACGATTTACGAAAGATATTATTAATATGTATTTAATATAATGTACCTATAGTTTATTAGTTTGTACATCAGTACGCATTTATTTACTGACAATACTAGTTCAGTCGTCGTATGTAAGTGACATCTACTAACAGTTTTGTACGATTTATACTTAATAGTACCGTAGTTTTCTCTAGATCATTTTTTTTACGTAGTGACTATACCGCATAAAAGATTATCATTTTAGTAAAAAGTTGCAAGATAATTTTCCATTAATTAAAAAAAAATAAAGCTATTGACGATTTCAATGTACAGTGTACAACATTCCATTAATATTTCTATTATTATTTGTAATCATTTATACTTTTGATGTACCGGATTTCTTAAAATTTAATCTGGCCACCCTACAGAGGAGGATAGACCTATATTCTAAAATAAGTTTGACGAATGCACAGTTTAAAAGCCTTTAGTGACGTATACAGTTTAAACTCGTATGCACTCGTTTTTAAAAACTTAAGGTTTTTAGTTTTATACAACAAACATCTCAACAAGCTCTAACAGATTAGAGGAAGCTAAATGTAGGATGTGGATAAAATCTAAGTCATAGACTAAACCATTAGGTGATAAAATAAGATTATAATTAATAGTTTACGTAAACATATGAGTTTCTGGCATAAGTAAAAGTTATGGAATTACATTTATAATAAATCTTAGATTTATAGTAAAAGCACTAGTCTGTTTAAATCATTATATGAGTTAATACGAAGATAATATTTTAATAATTATTATATTGTACACACATAAAAATAAATTCTAGAAATTTAAAATAAAATATCCGGAATGAAAAAAAATAACGCAAATATACCCATAGCCCTAGGTTTAATAATTAATATTACGTTGTATTGTTGTAGTTTAAGTAAATATAACTATAATATTATGATCTATTATAAAAACAATTAATTGACATTTATTGATTATTTTAGTCATTTTTTCATTTTTGTACGTATAAGTTACATCGTGCATTATTTATAAACTAATTTTGTAAGTGCAGGTCAAACTGTAGACGCAATAGCAACACCGTTTGTGGGAATTATGGTTGACAAATTTGGAAAAAAGAAAAATTGGGTGCTGTTAGGTAAATATGACTTTACCTAATATATGTAAGCATAATATAAATGTATTTTTGTTAATAACTTTTATAATTAAATATTATTAGTTATTACATAAGTTAGAATTAATTAAACATTCACATAATTTCTAGGCACTGTGATGGAAGCCATAAGTTTTCCGTTAATATATTACGTTTGGAATCTACCGATTTTCATAATTACCTTGATTTATATTTGCGCGATATTAACATTTCAAATCGCCTGGGCTCTTGTCCAAATTTCTCATTTGTCGTTGATACCAGAACTAACTGATTTATCTTTAGAGAGAGGCAAATTAACATCAACAAGGTGCGTTTGATATAATTTATTATATAATTATTTGTTATACAAGATATTTTAGATATTTAATATTATATATGAATAACCGTTACACATATTATATAGGTAGCGGTTAATTAATCATTCATCGCCCAATAAGCGAGAAAATAATATTATTTTCATTATTAGAGCCACCTATAACTTATATAGTCACCTGGGTATATAATATTATACCTAGGTATCACGTGATACCTACGTCATATCTAATTTAAATTTTGTATTTTTAGATACGTATTCACAGTGTCCACGAATATTTTAATGTTCCTCATTGCTTGGTTAGTGTTTAGAGGTATACGGAATAACGGAAATGTGGGTAGTCTCATTGGTCCTAATGACTCAGAAAAATTTCAAGTTAGTTTTTAAATAAATCGAAAGTAAACAATACCTACTACACCCATATTATTATAATTCTATTCACTTAAAACGAATAAATTGTAATACATATCATTTTATACTATATATAAACCATGTGTTTATTGATTTGTCTATGTATTTACTATTTATTTATGTAATTTATAATCTTATGTTTAGATGTTAGCATTAATTGCTACTGCGATTGGAGTGTTTTCTGCGTTTATTTTCCACGGGTTGCTGAAAACCCCGCGAAATATTAATAAGAAACTGATGTACAGGCAGAATCGACAGATAAATTTCAATAAAATATTAAAATTTTGTACAAATGTTCACCTGTATCAAGTGGCTATTGTGTTTACGACTTGTAAGCTACTGATAAATATAGCTCTAATTTATATACCACTTTTTATCAATGAATCGGCTATTGACGAATCTGGTACCATAGCTAGCGTACCGTTAATGGCGTATATGTCTTCTTTGATCACATCTATTGGCGTGGAATATGTTAAACCGTGTTTTAAATCTGATAAAGTAAGTTCAAATAGTATTTTATATTAAGATGAGAGTAAAATATTATTAAAACGATTTACAAGCTGTATAATATGGTAATCATATACATGAATAAATTATATATATATAATATAAAACAAATAATAAGGCTATAATAGTATAATACAATAACCTATATTGGTTATTACAATTTACAAACTGTTCTTAAAAAAGGGAAAAAAGGAGTAAAGGTTCATTATTAGTCAATATGCACTGCTATTCTATTCCTTTTTCTCTTAAAAATAATTTAAAAACCAAAACTCCTCGGCTTTAGGTACCTACCGGGTACTATTATCAATAAAGAGAGCATTATGATTTATGATTTATGAGTGTTATTTAAAAGTAGAGTATAAACGTCATAATATAAGTAATAGCAAAAATCTCAAATCCTCATGGTTAATATTTTTTAATTATATTAAACTGACTAAAATTATTCGAGAAAAAATTGTTGTTATTTGTTTAACTGATTTATTTTTTCAAAATTTGAATATCAAACACTAATATATATATAAAAAAAAAGTGACAAGTAGTACCGCTCTGCTGTACAGACTACAGAGATGTCGATTTAGGTGACTGATCAGTGATCAATGTTTTAAATTTGAATCAATAATACATTCGATATTGATATATTAATATCATCGTATATGAAAAATTATATAGAGCGAGGACGATCTATCAATCGATGATATCACTAAATATATTTCATGTCATATTTTTTAATATTACTATTATGTAAATACGATAAAGTAATTTAGATATTATACAATAAGTAATTCAGTAGGATGAATTAATTTTTACTAAAAACATTGCACTTGAAAATATTGTGTTTAAAATACAATAACATTACTTCATAAAATTTGTATGTCCAATGTCTATTGTCCGTATGAATAATGTTTTTGAACAAAATAATCATAATTATAGTTTAAATATGTAATTTCATCCAAGATTAAACTTAAAATATCTATAAAAAAAATTAGACATTTAGTTACTTTTTTTTTTGTTAATTTTAATATGAAATACTTAAGGAACTTTGTACTAAATTTTCAAGCCTTAAATTTAAAAATTGTACTTTTTATAAAACTTTTACTGTAAGACCATTTACAAATTGTTGTGATTTGGAAGAATTTTATCAAAATTTGAATTTAAAATACTTTTATAAGAATCAATTGTGCCTTTATATTTAAAATATTTTTAAAAATCTATATTAAAATATTCTGTGAGATCTCATATTAAATTTTCAAGCTTTTAAGGTTTTAACTAAGCAAGAAATAGTAATCAAAATCTATAGAAAAAAACTAAAAAAAAATTGAAAATGTCTATAAATAACTCAAAAAAAGATGAAATATTTTGAAAATGTTATCATTTAAAATTTTGGTGAGAATTTTGAGTTTCTTAAGGTTTACGTTTATTAATTACAACAATATATCAAAAATATTTTGAAGAGAAATAGTTATGCAAGATTAAGTAAATTTTGAAAGATACTGAAATATTTTTATCTTTGATTCAATTTCCTACAATACATGATTCCCAAAGTTGATTATTATACTACTTTTTTTTTTTTCGATAAATAATTAGTAAATAATATCTATAAATTATCATTTATTTTAGTGAATACACAGTAAGTAAAATCTATGCCCACTACTAGACTTTACTACTAAGTAGTAAAAACTTACTTAGAATTAGGGTTCTTATAATATTTTCTTAACATAAGCAATCTAGATAAATCACTTACTTATCCCATATTACAGTCATTTCCATTCTAAATGATACCTAAGGTGAAGATAAGTTTAGTAAGACTGTGCTTTTAGGTTTAAGAATGTATAGCAATTAAATGTAGGATTAATGTATTGATGTATTGTATAACTTGGATTTAGGTGAATATTTAAATAAAAATATGTACCTATTAATCCAATACTAATTTTAATTAAATAAATTTAATTCAATAAACAAAAAATTTCAAAAAAATAATTCTATGCAATATATATATTAGTATGATATTCTTGATTACAAAACAATTTAGAAAATGTTAACAAAAAAAATAAAATGTTTGAATCTCCCAAGAAATTATATACTTATTATTGTATTAATTAATAATGTATCATTTAGGGTAATATTTGTTTATGTGTTTAGGTGATTTTTACAATTGGAAGTGTAATATCAATTTTTGGATCATTATTGGTATTCTTCAATCCTAATAATGAATTGACTTATCGCTACTTATGTTTAGCTGCTGTATGCTTTGGTAATACATTTTTAATTATTAAATAAAGTAAATATTAAAGTATATTATACTCAGCTGACAACAGAATACATTTATACAACGGTTTTTATAATGTATGTATTATGCAATGTATAATTTATTGTATTCACATTTTTTAAATATTATTTTTAAGGTACATATTTAACCATATTTCCATTTTGGTCTTGAAAAAATCTGTATAAGTTTTTATTAAATGCATAATATACATACCATTTTATTTTAAGCTGGAAGGTTAAATAATTGTACATAATTATATTATAATTGTTATTTAAGTACAGTAAGTTAGTAAATAATACATTTTCACAAAAGCAGGTCCAACCTTTTTCTAAATTATAATTAAGATTTAAACAGTGAATTATGTGTATTTTGTTTGTATGATATTGTTTTAAGAACCATTATAATTAAACATATTATTTGTATCTATAATATTTAAATATTAAATAATTATATAATTATTAAGATTAAAGTTATAAAAATATTAACTATTTAATTTTATTTACTATTTATTTCTTAGGTTCAGGAAGTGCAATAACTTCAGTGTTGAGCCTTAGTGTTACTGCAAACCTTATTGGAAATAATACTGATTGCGGAGCTTTCATATATAGTTCTGTCACATTTTCTGACAAATTGATTAATGGTTTAGTTATCATTGGAATAGAATTCATGTAAGGAGTTAAACAAATTGTATTTTATCTTGAACAATTAATGAAAATTTAATTTTTTTTTTTTTTTTGTTTAGGAAATGCACAGATTTGGAAAAATGTTCACATTATTATAGAGATGTTTTGGCATTTAGCAGTGGATCACTTGCACTCATTGGTTTATTAGTGTTTTTAACAATACCAATAACTCTTATAAAAACAACAAAGAGTTAGTTAAATTAAATTTTACAAGTAAAATATGTTCCTTTGTTATTTTTAGGGTTTAAAAATATTTTGATTATTATAGTAGATGATATTAAGTAAAAACATATAATTTGAATATAATTTATAAATTATATATTTATGACGTGTTAATTCTATATTTCTTACAACTCATTAAATATATTACGATTGTTTTATACTAAGGTATTGGAGTTTTTCTAGTTAACGGAAATTCTTCTCTATCATGGTAAGGTTCATATGGATCATCTGGATAAAACCTCCTCTTCTTCCAATATTTTGTAGTCATTTTATCTAAAAGAGTAGACTGTTTGGCGTTACAGAATACATGTTGTCTCAGTCTTCGTTTTCTAGCAGCTGGTTTTTTCCACATCTTCTTTTGTCGTCCACATTTAGTTCGAATCCATATACCCCTAAAAAATGTATATAGTACATTAACGTTAAACAAAAAAATATGTTGAAATAAATGGTGCATTATTTTTATTTTGAGTTTCAAATATTTATTTTAATGTAATTAAAAAAAAAAATACCTTGATATATTAAAAATATATTCAGTCTGAATTAAGTAAATTTATAAATTTTGAATAAAATAATGATAAAATATAATTTAAACACCTGTATTAGTATATTTCAAAAACTAAAAATTAAAAATTAGATAGATAAAGAATAATATAGTTTAAATTCATAAATTATAATTAAGTAAAAAAGATAAATATTTAAAGAATTACCATCCTAAACGATAAAATCGATCAATAACTGTTTTAACAGTTTTCCTTTTCCCTTTCTTTAATGAAAATTTGGTTAGGTTTCTGTTTTGTTGAAGATTGAAATCAAGCCTAAAATAAGATACATTTGTTAATAAGCACAATACAAGTATAGTAACTTTAAATAATTATTATAAATTTAATTAATAATAATTTTTACTCAATAATATAATATATTCTGATATTGTCGAATTCTTTGTAAAGAATTTTTAAACATGTTTACACAGTCTCATATAAATTTATTCTTTAGCGAGGATAGATATTTATCCAATATAATCAGATCACACTTCTAAAATTGGTTTTCTGAATAAATCTTATCAAAATGTAAGCCAGGTTATTGTTGGAATAATGAACTGATGCTTCCAAAACCATGACACTCAACTCACATTTTCCATATCCATTGCCACCACAAAAACTGGCTGTCTGAAGTCTTACACAGTATACTAATATAAATGTTAGTATGTATATAGTATTTTGTTATACAGTGTAAGTTTAGTTGGAAGCATTATAGGTTGTAAATCAAATCTTAAGTACTATTAGTTTTAAATTTTGACAAAAATTAATTCCTATATTACTTCACAAATTAATTTAATAATTAATAAATAATCAATAACATAAATTTCTATTTCTCAGTTATGCTTGATCTTCTAATATGCTATAAATTTAAATTATATAAATTATATATAGGTAGCACTTACATTAAATTAGGATGAGCAATAGATGTATTCTTGTTCAAAATTCCTTCAGTTGATTTAAAATTGGAGGATAAAATGGACGAATAGAACCTATTTGTTTGAAAATTGGTAAAGCTCTTGTTTACAGAACTAAATAAATTATACCCTGTAGTTTTACTTGGAACATTCTCTATTTGTAGCCGCATAAGGCGAACACTTCCTGAAAATATAAAATATTATTAGCCATATCTTAACACCAACTATATTTTTGCTTATTTTGATAGTTTTTATTTTTATTGAAACGACATAGTGGTAACCACTGACAATTAATCATTGGATAATATACTCAAAATTGGCACAAATACCTAGTATTTTATAAACAAAATAACACGGAAGTAATTGAGAAGAGGACATTTTGTTTTTTGTTTTTATTTTTTTCTTCATATTTAAGTATTTTTTTAAGAGTTTATAATATTAAGTTATTAAAATTCTAAGATTTAAGAATAAATTTATAGTGGAGAGATTAGAATACTATAAATCAATATAATGGAACATAAATTTTTATAGCATAACACAGTAAGTCCTAAAAAGTGAGATGAATATACTATATATGTTTCAATACTTCTCCATTCTATAGTTTTTTTTTAATAACTTTGTAACAAATATAATATAAACTTAAAAGGACACTATACCAACAATAGTTGTCTCCATAATATTATTATTTTTTGTTTGTAATATTATTACAAACATACAACATAACAAATTTGCATATAATAGAACTTATTCTATGTTGTTAGCTTCAATATTAGAGTGAATTAACTTAGTATTAAAGTAAGAAGTAAAAACGTTATCTGTGCTTAAGCATTATCTTCTTTTTAAATATTTTAATTTTTAACTCGTAATAATTACAATATTTAGATCTGCTTAAAAATTAAAATATCAATAACAGCCAACACTTAAGCATAGATGTTCTTATCTTTAACTTTGATATAAGGTTAATTATACTCTATTTTTAAAGCTAACAAGACATAATGGGTTCAACTGAATTAAAATTTGCTATTTTATATCTGTATGTTAGTAAGACAAAAACAAAACATGAGGGTAAAAAATGTTTTTAATAGGTTTCTACTAATTTAGTACAATTTAGTTATGATGAATTGATGATAAATGTTCAATACCTAGATATATCTAAATTCTTAAACAAACATTTAAGTTTAAAATATTCTATCAAATATTAATAGATTATATTACTAACCGGATAAAATAGAACTACAGGCTCGTCTAAACATGATTTTGATAATTATTGTGATTGTTACTAATAAACTAGGTAATAATTATATTACATACTTAAAAGTTTAAATAATGGTTAATTAAAAAACTAAGTAAACTGAGGTATGACCCTAACTGATAATAACTGAGAAATAGTACAATCGTCAATCACTATTCACTATTCAGTATTCAGTATTCAGTATTCACTACAATCCATAGAAAATACCAATGGTACGATCACGATTTATGATATTTTTTTTGATAATAGTTGTACCTCTCATTATCACTTCTTGATAAGATGGTAACCGTAATATAACAAATTTAATTGCCTAAGTATAACTTATAAGGAGTTCATAAATATATTTATATTCAAGATTCAAATCTCACAATTGGATAATAATTATAATAAATCTTCATATTTGTTTTATTTTTTCAAATTATTCTATGAAGCACTGATAATAGTATTTAACTTATTAAAGTATAAACTAGATCAAAAATACTGTCAGAAATCTTCTTTAATAAGTTGATGTTTGGAGGATATTTTCTAAATTTCCAAATAATTAATTGCAGTCTGTAGATAATATTATTATATTAAATATTATATACATAGGCATCCTCTGGTATAATTAAGATGGTACACTTGTCCCCCTAGAATTTAAAATCTAATAGTCCAAACATTATTTACCACAACAGAATTATCTAACAAATTTTAAAATATTTGTTTTATATAAAACTTATATTTTATCGTAGTATTTGAGTGGTCACTTGGCAATTGATCGCTATTCGCTGCACAAAAATACAATATTATTTAATATTATTAAAATAATATAGATATAAATTAGTTAGTTATTTTATCTAAACTTTACAATTTACGATAGACCATTGAACTAATTTAGTGTAGGTACTTGTCGTACAAGCTCAACTGCAATTATACAAGTACAAGAGAATTTTCAAAACATTTTATTTCGATAATGACGAATTTAAAATCATTATCAAATAATTAAGTACATTTAAATTCGAATATAAGACAATGAGATCATTACTTATATTCTGCAGCCTCAAATTCATCATTATTGATTTCTATAATTATTATGGCGAAATACAGTGCTATTTTAAAACCTGTGACAAATATGTTATAAGGTGTGACAAAACATCTCAATATAAAATCAGCTAACATATTAATTCATAACTAAAATTATTTGTTAATTGTCAAAATAATACTGATACAATTTTCAAACATCATTTAACGATGTTAAATTAATTTATATTGCTTAAAATTTTATCATTACATGTCCCAGAGTAGTAAAAAAATTATTCACTAAGAGCAAATTATGAAATTGAAAGTTGTAACGATTATTATCGAGTATGTAGGTTAGGTTAGGTTAGGTATCAATTTACTATATCTTAAAAGAATGTTTTAAAAAAGAAAATGATAATGCTTTTTAAATTAAAATATTTCGACCAAACAGTTTAAAAAAATAATATTTTTGAGAGTATTAGTTACCCATGTAATGTATATAATTAATCATATAGTAATGACTAATGAGCATTTAACATTTTTCTATTGCATGTACTTCAATACATTTTGTGGAGTGGACCTGCAGGGTTTAATAAAAAAATATTAATAGTGAAGTGAATTGAAGTGTAATTTTCATTGCGTCGTTATTACTTACGAAAAGTGTATGACAGCTATGTACACCTTGTAGGAATGAATGTATTATGTATAGTACACATAATGACATAAACTAGGTATATTATAATATATTAAATACTAAACAAAAGAAACTTTTATACAAATTTTTTGTTTTTATAATATATGTTAATTAGTAATTAGAACATTAAACTAGTTTGCATATTTTATAAGAATACATATCTTTGTATCTTATATGTATAAAAGAACAGCCCTTTTTTATGTTCTTATATTTTGTGACGATACTATTTAAGATTTTTCAATTTTTTTTCACCGAGTTGTATCAAATAACTCCTTTGAGGGATCATTAAATTTTTGTTTTATTTATAATTCAGCTACTACTATTGTTTAGCACTTGATAAAATTAAGTAAAATTTAGAGAAAGCACAAATTACACAACGGGTGAAGTCGGGTAGTTCAGCTAGTTATAAATAATACGTATTTCAAAGCTATAATTTAATATACTTTTTACTTGAACAAGTGGAATATCTTAAAAATAATATGTTATTGTATATTATTTTTTACTTTTTTTTTTTAATTTAAATTTTTAGGTGAGTTATAAGAATGTAAAATATTGCAATTTAAAATAAACCTATGTCTGTGGGACTCTGTGTGGGAGCTTACTTCACGGACATTCCTTTCACTAGTTGTTTATTCATTCGTATTCGTGGTTAGAACCACGAGGTCGGAAGTTGGAACACAGATATATATATATATATATATATATATCTGTGGGTTGGAACAAGTATACTGTAGAACAAAGGTAGTAATTAAGTTTCGGACATAAGTTTATGACGTTTACATTTTATTTATGATAATAAAATATCTGTTATGTGATAAGCACTGATAACTGAACGGTGTGTTAATTAATAAATAAATAATAGTTTATTCTTGAGACAACATTTTAAAATCGTTTTGAAAGTTATCGAGTTTTTACTACTCTCTATGGTTTTAATTATTTCGTTAATTTTACATTTTTATTTCAAGTTATTAGTAGGTAATATATTACATGCTACACATTTGAATATTATTTTGTGTAACTATTATGAGTAAAACTGTGATTTGAACAAAAAAAATAATATCATTTAACTTTTAAGGTAATTTTAAACATATATTTTTACCTATTTAATATATTTTAATTAAATTATTAGTAAATCAGCATTTATTCCAAAACTAAATTCATCATAATTAATTTGAAGATTAATATAATTTAGATAGCTTATGAAGTAATTGCTTCATAACTAAGCCATGACTTTTTATATAAAATAATAAAATATGTTTTATTTTACTTATATTATAATAAACATAATATTTTCTTAGTTTTAATAAGTAAATAATATACTAATTTATTTTATAATTTTATCATAGATTTATAAATGTATTATATAGAAATATAGGTTAAAGATGCAGATACATAGTTATATTGTATATAAATATTAAAATATAGTAGTACAAACAAATGTCTATCTTTTTGTTATTATATTCTTGAAAAATAACTAACAATGATTGATGCAGTAACTTATAAGATAATTCACCAAACATACTCATTCTCAGAGATTATTCACTTAAATTTTTTTGGAGATGCATTAATTTGTTTAACAATTTGCAGTAACAAAGGGAGTTTCTTATTTGAAATAAAGACATTTTTATCACCACATAACATTTCTTAAATGGTATAAAAAAGTGTTTTCTAACCTATGGGGGTTACATTTTTTTGATAAGTCACAGGCATATTTTAAGATTAAATTACATAGTTATATTCTATGGTTATACTGAATCTCAGGCTATGATTATTATTCAAATTTTTTTTTTAATATACTTGAAAATTGAAAATTTTAATTGAAATATTATTTATAATCAAGTTACATTTGTTAACTTGAAATTTTTAGTATGCAAATTTAGTTTTATTTATCAACGAGAACATTTTTAGTTTTTATAAATATTTAATTTTGACATCCCAAATATTTTTCCTTTTCTTTATATATTTATTACAAAAATATATATGAAATACTTTTAATGATTAAAATATACTGAATATATATTTGTTGTTATTAGCTTATAATAAATAATATATTCAATACAATATTAGAGTGAAACTTGTATGGCTTAAAACCCGATTGGTAGATTTTGTATGACATTACAGCAAAAAATAACAAAAGTATTACAATGAAACTAAAAAAAAATTTGGTTGTTTCACAGAAGAAAGGTCTAATTGTGGGTTGCAAAATCAACAAGCTTGGGAAATATTTGTTAAGTCTTAAAAATCATAACTTTAATTAAAGCATTATTTAAGGATATGGGGGAATGCTTGATGAATTTCCCTGTATAATAACATAATACACATTATAATTTTATTGTGTAAATGTCATTCTTATAATAATCTTGTAATAATTTATCATATTTCATAGAATGGTTCTGCCCGTTAATTCCATGTCAGATTCATTAGATGATACCAGTGAAGGTGTTGGATTGGGTTGCTGTTTAGTATTGTTTACAGAATGGAAACAAATTCTTGACTTTATTGATGAATTACCAGAAATCTATTCAAATGAGAGTCAAAGTGAAAATTCATATGAAAAATTCAAGTATATACTTACACAATACACAGAACAACCTCATTTAATTGATCCATATTTGTGTGAAATACTTGGAAAAATTTTGTCCATTGTACGTGATAATTCAAAACCATCACTACTAAAGCATAAGGCATTTCGTTATTTGTTCTTAGTGGTTAGTGTTAGAGGTTATAAAGTTGTTTTGCAAAATTTACCACATGAGGTAAGTTTACAAGTATTCAAGAACTATATGATTGTGTTAAAATATTAATAATTGTTATATATTTTAGGTATCTGACCTAGAAAAAGTTTTAAAAATGTTAGAGGAACAAAATGAATCTGATCATGACTCTTGGGAAACTCGTTATTGTCTTTTGTTATGGCTATCTATTATTGTTATCATACCATTTGATATGCGTAAACTAGATGGAACCATGCACATAGAGCGTAAAACTACTTTACAAAGGTTTTTAAAATGACTATATACTCAGCTTAAAAAAATATTTTTGGTGCTTGTCTATAATTAAATCTATCTAAATGGTTTACTATTTGTTTAGGTTGCCAATATTTTTTTTTTTTATTAAAAATAATTCTATATTTTACCTAAACTTATTTTCAAAATATAGATTAGTTGATGTGGTCATGACATATTTGAGTTCTGGTGATGCTTGTAGAGATATGGCTACAGTTTTAGCAACTCGCCTATTTACTCGATCAGATGTTAAGGAATCACATCTTCCAATTTTTTTGGATTGGGTTAAACTGGTATTTATTTAAAAACCATTTGATTAAAATATATTCCTTGTATAGATATTAAAATGTGTACATATATAGAAAATATCAGATGAAAAAGCAACTCGATGGGAGAGACTAGGTGCAATGAGCAGCATTGCTGCTATTTTTAAAGCTGCCAGACGAGAAGATGCTCAAAAATTTGTAGAAGACATTTTTGAATGCCTAAAACTGTCAAAATGTAAAAGTGATACTTTGAGATTAACACGGAAATATTATATGAAAATTGTTCAAAGAGCTGGTTTGTGCTTTGTTATTTTTACACTTGGTAAAATCAATAAAATTATTAACTGATTTTCTAAGGTTTAACATTACTAAAAGTACGAATTGCAACATGGCGTTATGATCGTGGTACTAGATCATTAGAACAGAATTTATTAAGTACAGAACCACGTCAAATTGAAACCAAAAATGTTCTAATTACTGAAGAAGATGATGATGAAATTCCTCCACTTTTAGAAGACATTATTCAAGAATTAATAGAAGGATTGAAAGATACCGATATTATTGTCAGGTAAGCTTAATAATAGTTTATTTTAAAATTCACGTTTTATTATATACGGAGCTGTTATACATTCTTTTTTTTTTAAAGATATTCGGCTGCTAAAGGAGTAGGTCGAATTACTGGTCGTTTATCAAAGACATATGGTAATGAAGTAGTAAATGCTGTGTTAAGTATGTTAAGTCCTGAAGAAAATGATAATGCATGGCATGGAGGATGTTTAGCACTTGCTGAATTGGGTATGTTTAAACATAACATTTTTAATTATAAAAATATAATTTTTTAATTATTTTTAAGGTCGTCGTGGTTTACTTCTCAGTGAAAATTTACCTCTTGTTGTACCTGCTGTTATTAAAGCTTTGGTGTATGATGAACCTAAGGGTTATACATCAGTTGGATCACATATTAGAGATGCTGCATGTTATGTTTGTTGGTCTTTTGCAAGAGCATTTAGTACTAATGACATTCAGCCATATGTCGAAGAAATCGCTGGTGCATTATTAGCAGTTGCTTGTTATGACAGAGAAGTAAATAAAAAATTTAAAATGTGTTTGAATTATGTATAATGATTGTTGATAATTATTTATAACTATTTATAATTCAGTTAACATGCCGTAGAGCAGCTTCAGCAGCGTTTCAAGAAAATGTTGGTCGTCAGGGTAAATTTCCACATGGAATTGATATTGTGACAGCAGCTGATTATTTTTCAGTTGGTATGCGTAATAATGCTTATTTAGAAGTAAGCATTTTTATTGCTCAGTACAAAGAGTACGATAAACTTTTAATCAAACATCTATTAGAAAAGAAAATAGTTCATTGGGACACATCAATTCGTGAATTGGCTGCAATGGTATGTATGATGTATATTTTTTTTTAATATGAAATAGTATAAAATACATAAATGTATTCCTAGGCTTTGGGAAGACTTGTAGAATTAAAACCATCAATAGCTAAAGAATCAATTTTCCCAGAATTACTATTATTAACAGAAACATCAAACATTAACAAACGACATGGAGGTGTTATGGCTATTGGAGAAGTATTAAATGGGATATCCAAGACTTTTGATCCTAATGTTGAATTAGGAGAAGAACTGCTAGAGAAAATAATTAATCTTGTTCTTAACTTGAAAAATCATGGAAAATTAAAAGGCATCAGTAGTGAGTTAGTAAAAATGGCATGTTGTCACCTTATTAAACTCATATCTACAAGTAACATAATTGTTAAAGACAAACAAATTATAGGTATGATTCATTTAAATAGTTGTCAATTGAAACAAACACAGTTTAGTTATCAAAAAAACTATTATTATTAATTCCTTATGTCTTATTTAGATGAATGGAGATTATTGCTAGAAGATTGTTTGTCAAATGAAATGTTAGATTTACGAAATAAGGCTGCACAAGCCATTTGTCCTTTATTTGAAAAATATTATACCCCTGATTCATCTGATACTGGTATTATAATCAATACATATGTACAAAAATTGTCTTCAAATCATATGATGGAACGTATTGGTTATAGCCTAGCATTGGGTTCATTACCTTCTTCATTTATGAATAATTATATCCTATTGATATTGAAAGGTCTCATAGACTGTACTAAAATAACTCGATTAACAATCAAGTGGGCTGAATCTCGAAAAGATGCTGTAATTGCTATAACAAAAATTTGGTCCAAACTGATCTCTACACCTAGTATGTTCCAATTTAATTTTTAATTTTTATGATAATTTATTCAATATTTTTATTATGTTATGTACGCTACAGGTTATGTGGATAACTGTATAAAACATTCAAATGCAATTTTACATTGTTTATTAGACTGTGCTTTAGAGTATACTATGGATCATCGAGGTGATGTTGGTGTTTGGGTAAGAGAAGCTGCCATCAATAGTTTAGAGGTATTAGCATTTACTATTTCATTACTATTTCATATTTTATTTTAAAGTATGCATCATTATGTTGTTTCTTATTAATGTACAATTATTTACATTAGGTAGTAGTATTGAATCTGACTGATATTCAACCTAGCATACTAGATGAAAATACAATGAAACAAATTATGTGTGCTCTAGTAAGACAAGGTGTTGATCGAATAGATAAAATTCGAGGACTTTCATGTATGGTTTTAACAAAGTTATTGCACAGGTTAGAAAGAAAATATTTATAATTATATTATTAAATTAACATAACTCCAAATGTTTTTATAGGAAAGAAAATATTGTTCCTAATATTGCTCATCGAAACGAACTTGAAAAATTGTTTAGAAAAAAAGATTCATTTAATTGGTTCACAGAATCTGACTCTTTTTCTGTAATGGTGAAATTTTTAAGTATGCCTGAATACAAGTACCCTGTTTTGGTTGGTCTATTAGTTTGTATTGGAGGTGTTTCAGAAAGTCTAGTTAGTATTTTTTATTTATCATACCATATTTTCATTTCATTAATTATTATTTTATGTTTAATTATTAAGGTGAAAGAAGCTTGTCATAATTTCTCTGAGCACATGAAATCTATTACTGATGATGAATTTGAAAATTTATGCAATGACATTATTGCTGTATGGGGTGGTAAAGTAGCTGAAGTTGATGCTGATGAACGAATTCATCAGTGTATATTAATGTCTATTGAACGACTGGCTACAGCTGGAGCATTTAAAGATCAATTTGAACGTAATGAGTCTGAATTTGCCGCTAATATATTAACACTTGTAAAAAAAGAAGCGGTTTCTTCTAAAGGAGGCTCTACCAAATTGACATCATGCGTTGAATTGCTTTGTCATATAGTACAGGTAATAATAATTTAATATATCTTATTGAAAATAAGTTAAATACTTATTTGTTTTAGGTTCCTGGACAAGTTGGAATACGTTCAATGACTCAACTATCAATATTTTTAGCACATAGATTTGCTTGGTTACGAAAAGTGGTTGCAGCTCGGCTAGTAGAAGTTTTAATTGTGTATTCAGATAGGTTTGGTGTATCAGATGAAAATATAAACAAAGTCGTTGAATTACTTGAAGAATTTGATTGGCAAGACTCTAGTGTAGAAAAAGTAAGAGCAGAACGTAACAAAATTTGTGGTCTTCTTAATGTACCCATTCCAAAGGTTGTTGTAAAAACTAATAATTTGCACTGATAGTTCTATAAATGTATTTATTTTTTTTTATTATTTATACTAACTAAATTAACTTCTGTGATGAATACTTATTTTAATATTTTTTTATATTTGTTATCCACCTTTAACTGATAATTTTTTTCATTGTATTAGAATATAAATAAATGCTTACATTATATTTTTAATTATATATCACTACTATATTAAAATTGTTAATCATTACTATTACTAAATATTAATATTGGATTGGTTTATTTTATTAATCAAAACAGTGTCTTCCAGTGATTCAATCTGTTTAGATTTACTGATGTTTTTAGTTATTGAATTCTGATTGATGATATTTGGTTTTTGCTGTGTAATTAGCAAACCTTTACTTTCAAGGTAACATTTAGCTTTGTCAATAGCCTCTTGAGTAAACTTATCCTTATTTTCATTCATATAATTGTATGTCCATAGATCTAGCTCAACAATTATAAAAACTGATCCTCTTACATGTAATTCTGCACCTAGAACAGTAATAATTGTAATTTATGATAATTTTAATTTTGATTTCATATTGAATATAAAAACTTTATTCACATTTAAACAAATTTATAATTATACACATCATGTGATACAATAAAATCATGCAAATATTAATACGCAGCTAATTTAATGAATATTTACCAATAGCAAAATCTTTGGTTCCATAAAACTGATCTTCATCAATTTTAGTGCCTGGTTTTCGTAATCTTGTAGATGACATGAAACGTCCTTTAATGAATCCACTATTTTTACTAGCCAATTCAACTATAGTCATTTGATTATTGCCAAGGCAATATTCCATAATGAAATCACGAAGATTATCTACTTCATATACTGGTACCATCTTCAATTTATATCTAAGTTTTTTACTAGCATTTAGCACATAAGTAACAAAATCTAATGTTTTCGGAGCTTTAGGTATCAGTGATAAACAATTCTGGCGTGTATCATCTGGATCACCAATTCCTGTGTGAGGTGGTATTACCTATCAATCAGAGTAGGGCGTTATTCTAATGAAATTTTATTTAGTTGATTATTAAGATATCATTTTATCCGAATAATTATCTAGATAAAATTTTCAACAACTCTTGCTATCAATTCATATAAATTAAAGTATATTACTTAAATGGTAAAGTACTTTGAGTGATTTTTTCGTATAATTACCAATTTAGATACAGTTGGAAAATTATCTTTTGGTTTAAAGACTTGAATAGAACTAGGTTGAATAATTTTCAAAATATTTTTAAAATAGTTTCTAGTAAATGGATCACAGTCGTAAAGCAAAAATCTAAAAAAATAGATAAGATTTTTTATAGATATTTAAGATCTTGTACCAGAGTTTAACACGATGTTGACGTGTATACCTACGACCCATCACAAAAATGGTATTTCCTATGATAAAATCTTTTGGTTGATAGTATTCTTCACATTCTTTGTTTCCAGTTTCCAAATAAATTGACGGGAAATTTACTAAATATTAAATACAAGCTATTAAAAATTCTAATTATTATATTAATTAATTAAAATAATCTTGCAACCAAATATTACAATTATTATTATAATTAACTTAATGATATATTTTACTTTAATGTGAATCTGTATTTATTACCTATTCAACTGTTTTTATTCATTTAATTTTTTCATGTAATTATTCTACTATATATCTCTTAGTTTTATTGGAGAATTTATAAAAATAATGCATAAAGAAATAATATAGATAGATATGACAAAAAAAAGAAAAAGAATATGTTATTAAATTATATTTTTATAATAATAGGTAGTGTAGGTTTTATCATAAATTATAATTCGTTCTGAAAAGTTTTCTTTATTAGGTATTATAAAAATAAAATTGGCTATAAAAAAAATTAAGGAAGTACTTACGCGATAAATTTGACCAATCCTTTGGTAATCTAATTTTGCCTAAGAACAAAGGGAAAGAGTTTTGTCTACATGTATTTCCCGTTTTACTTGATTCGTAGATTTCTACACGGTCATAAGCCATGAAATATAGAAGCACAAAGAACTTCCATTCTGCAGGTTCAGATCCTTCATCAAGCCACGCTGTGTAAAATCTTTAAAATATATTTTTATACATTTGGTTAATAGTTAATACATTAGATATATTATGTAAATAACATCAGTGTATATATAATTAGTTAATATATTACAAAAATGTATATCAATTTTTCTTAAGATATTTTTTCTAACACATCATTTGTGGACAACGAATGTATGATTTACATTCACACGTCACACCTATCATTTAAAACGTCTCAGGCCATAGACCTACTTAAAATAAAAACGTTGATGTGAGTTTTAAATCACATATTGAGGTATAGTATTTTGTAATTTTTTTTTTTTTAATGCATTTTTTTTGCTTAACAATTGACAAACTTCCAAGCAAATTTTGTTTTTAGATATTTAATAGGTATGAATTTAACCGACTATTCTTACACCTCATTTTACTTGTAAAAATGATTTATTATTAAATAATGGAAATTTACACTGATAGGTCATTTATTTTATAGACATTTAATAATAAGTAATAACAAACAAATTATATGACCATCATCGTAATTAGTACCTACTAATTATTTTTCAACTAATTTTTTTTTTTATTATTGATAAAGTTTCTCTGACTTAATCACATAGGCATATTTAAAGGGAGGGCTTTGTCCCTCACTTCGGAAAATAGTAACCTTAATAATTTTGGCTGACCCCCACGAGTTTTGGTACATGTCAACCATTAAAAAAGCCCCTTTCCAAAAAAAAAAATTGATCACCTTGCATCTATGCTTAGTCATTTAAACTTATTAATAAAATGAAATGGACATATTTAACTTTTAGAAAGTGATTATCAATAACTATTTATACTGATAGGTATAAGTTACGAATTCATAAGAGTACAACTTACACGTACAAGTAAAGTAATATAATTTATGTAAGTAAAAATTTTCCATTGACTCTAGAATACAGAGTAAATATATATATATATTATATTGTATAAGCATTTTCAATTTTTAATTTTCTATATCAGAATATTGATAAAACAATTTCTCAGTCATCAAACTTAAAAATATAAGTTTAATCTATTTACATATATCTAATAATTAAAAAATATTGGAAATAAATAATAATAAGGTTAACCCAGGTTATAAACCTACCAACAATTTTTCTATAAATATTAAATTTTTTTGAAAATAAAAATAAAAATGTTGATAAAATCAGATATTTGAACAGAAGATAAACAATTTTAGTTTTTTTGCAATCAAAAAAAATTTTAGGTGTTGAGGATTGGAAAATTCCACTATTACCTACTAAAATTATTGTTTTATATAAATAAAATATATGGTGAGTATGTCGTAAACATATAGTTGACATCTTGCACTATTATAACATTTATAACTGAGAAACCATTTGATGAGTGAAAAAAATAACAAAATATATAAATAAAACACTGTAAAAAAAATCTTCAGTTAAATTATAATTAATTATTGATTTACTAAGAAATAAATCATGATATTTATTTTGAATACTTTTACTTATTTTCAAAAATATTTTTTTGTATAATATGTGATACCTACATTATATTATAATATATTATTATTATTTATTACATATTATTACGTCCATTTTATGTATTACATGTACTGTGAATATTAGTACGGGGCGAGATTCGCATGGGCCAAGGCTCATTTGGTCCAAACTGTAGTTCGGCCTATGAATATAGTCTACCTAAAACCATTGATTATAAAAAAAGTCTATTCTATAATCAAGGCTTATACCTATAATAAAAATAACATAATATCTAAATGTTAAGAAAAGTGAAAAGAAAATAGTAGAGACATCTGATTATGTTACAAGGACTCGGTGAAACAACGAACAACGAGAAAGCCGGAGAAAATTCGAGTAAGTTCTATAACGATGGCCGTTATTAAAATAACGTAGAATTGGGTGGCGGTGAACGAGGGGGACGGCACGGAGGCAGCGACAGCGCTCGCGAAACGTATCGAACCTTCTAGAACGTTCCGTCGGCTATATAAACGGTAACGGCGCGCCGCCCGGCTTCAGTTTGAATTTCGAAGCGATACTAGTGCGACACATCGAACGAGAGATACTTTTTCGTGCTATTCTGTGCTATTCACTGTAATTCAAGTGCGACTTGATTGCGAATCAAAGCGACTTTTAAATCATCATCGAATCGTTTGCTATTACTCTATACGTTTTTCGTTTAACATCTATTCTTATTAATTGTGCGTGAACGAGACCTACGAAATATTGGTGAAATATAAAATGGTCGGAAAGACTGCGATCGGTATTGACCTGGGCACCACCTATTCTTGTGTGGGCGTCTGGCAACACGGAAAAGTAGAGGTAATCGCTAACGATCAAGGAAACAGAACCACACCGAGTTATGTGGCTTTCACCGACACGGAACGGTTGATCGGGGACGGAGCCAAGAACCAGGTGGCGATGAACCCGGTGAACACCGTGTTCGACGCCAAACGTTTGATCGGACGTCGGTTTGACGACGAGAAGACACAAGCGGACATGAAACAATGGCCGTTCAAAGTGGTAAACGACTGCGGGAAGCCCAAAATCCAGGTGGAATTCAAAGGCGAGCGGAAAGTGTTCGCGCCGGAAGAAATTAGTTCGATGGTGCTGACGAAAATGAAGGAAACCGCGGAAGCGTACCTGGGCCGTAGCGTGACGGACGCGGTGATCACGGTGCCGGCGTACTTTAACGATTCGCAGAGACAGGCGACAAAGGACGCGGGCGCGATTGCTGGGCTGAACGTGATGCGAATAATCAACGAACCGACAGCCGCGGCTTTGGCGTACGGCCTGGACAAGAACCTGAAAGGAGAGAGGAACGTGTTGATATTCGATCTAGGCGGTGGTACGTTCGACGTGTCCGTTCTGCAGATCGACGAGGGTTCGATATTCGAAGTGAAATCGACGGCGGGCGACACGCACTTGGGCGGCGAAGACTTCGACAACCGGCTGGTGAGTCATCTGGCCGACGAATTCAAGAGGAAGTTCAAAAAAGACGTGCGTAGCAATCCGAGGGCGTTGAGACGGCTGAGGACGGCCGCCGAACGGGCCAAGAGAACGTTGTCTTCCAGTTCGGAGGCCACCATTGAGATCGATGCCCTGATGGAAGGCGTCGATTTCTACACGCGAGTCTCCCGGGCCCGTTTCGAGGAGTTGTGCGCGGACCTGTTTAGATCGACCCTGCAACCGGTGGAAAAGGCTTTGGCGGACGCCAAGTTGGACAAGGGAGACATTCACGACATTGTGCTGGTGGGCGGTTCGACGAGAATCCCGAAGATCCAGAGTCTGCTGCAAAACTTTTTCTGCGGCAAACCACTTAACCTGTCCATCAACCCGGACGAAGCCGTGGCTTACGGCGCCGCGGTGCAGGCGGCCATCCTGAGCGGCGACACGAGCTCCGCGATCCAAGACGTGCTGCTCGTGGACGTTACGCCCCTGTCGTTGGGCATCGAGACCGCGGGCGGAGTGATGACGAAAATCGTCGAGCGCAATTCCACCATCCCGTGCAAACAAACGCAAACGTTCACGACGTACGCGGACAACCAACCGGCCGTCACCATTCAAGTGTTCGAAGGGGAAAGAGCAATGACCAAGGATAATAATCTGTTGGGAACATTCGACCTCACCGGCATACCTCCGGCGCCCAGGGGTGTGCCCAAGATCGAGGTGACTTTCGACATGGACGCCAATGGAATTTTGAACGTTTCGGCCAAGGACAACAGTTCCGGCCGCTCTAAGAACATCGTCATTAAGAACGACAAGGGTCGACTGTCTCAAGCCGAAATCGATCGTATGCTCAGCGAGGCCGAACGGTACAAAGAAGAGGACGAACGGCAAAAGGCCAAGATCGCGGCCAAGAACCAGTTGGAGAGCTACGTGTTCGGCGTGAAACAAGCGTTGGACGAAGCCGGTGACAAGTTGACCGAATCTGAGAAGAACACTGGCAAACAAGAATGCGACGCAGTCGTCCAGTGGTTAGACAACAATCAGTTGGCAGACAAAGAAGAGTACGAGTACAAACTGAAGGAAATACAAAAGAGTTGCTCTGCTCTCATGATGAAGATACACGGCGGTGGTCAACCCGGCGGCGCTCCTCCGGGTGCTCAAGGTTTCCCGGGTTCTAGAGGAGGACCTACCGTCGAAGAAGTCGATTAAATTATTTACTTACATTCCATCTCGTGATATCTGTAAATACTGTTGTAAAGTATATCTTAGATTTTTAATTTTGATTATGTAAAATGCTTACTTAACCTATTAGATATAGTATATTCAAGTTGAGACTGATTTTTTTTTTTATTGTAATGTTTGTTATTTTTTTTCAAATATATTTACTGTGCAGCTAATAATATATACGTATTATTTTTATTTATCCCTTAAAACGTGCCTACAATAAATAAGTAGGTATTGATTTACACTACTGTGTCTATAGCAGTATGTAATGTGTATACATGGTATTGGTATTGGTTTTTATGTAAGTTTTAGGTTGGGTATCTATGGTGT
Organism: Melanaphis sacchari; assembly: GCF_002803265.2. Lineage (NCBI taxonomy): Eukaryota > Metazoa > Arthropoda > Insecta > Hemiptera > Aphididae > Melanaphis > Melanaphis sacchari. Next base: position 4,373,336 of record NW_020271635.1, read on the forward strand.
TAATGATTAAATTGTATCTACAAATCCCAGAATTGGTTTTAGTTGATAGTCACGACTTACGTAATACGTATCACTTTAATGAGGTGAAACGTTATTTTTCCTATGTATAACATGCAATTTAAATTCCTACCTATTGGGTTATTAACATATTGAAACGGTCAATACTTTTTAATAGTATGTAATAATATAATATAGACCAAACTTATCAAATAATTTAGCTAAGTTTATTATACTGCTATAAGTTTTGTTTCCTGTATGAACATTGGAAATTACGTAAGTTAGGTAGTCATACTAGAAAAAATGATTTGCAAGTTGTAACACATTAATCGAACAATTGTTTCGAATTTATATAATTGATTTAAATTTGTATGTACGAGTTAACTAAAAACATTGTATGTCAAATAGAAGTTAGTCCTACTAAAAATTTTGATTGTAACAAAATAGTACAACTTTATAAAAATATTGAATATAAATTCAGTAATGTAAAATTTATTTTTTAACTTGTAACTTATTTCATACCAAAATTAACATTACTGCAGTAAAATAAGATTGTTAATATTTTTTAATTTAGAAAATTTGTAAAATAAGTAGTAAGTATAGCGAAATTTGATAATTTCTCTTCAGTCATAGTGAAACGAAGAAATGTCTTAATTAATTTAAGCAAATTTAAAGGTCTTTCAGCAATATCACTACTGACATGCAGATGGTGTATAAAAAATGTTATACAAAGTAGATAAATTTTGGTATACTGAAAGTTGTAGAAAATATTTGACTTATAAAATTATCATTTTCGCATTACTCAATATACTTATATGCATTATGTTCGATTATGCATTTACACTGTTGATTTATGATATGTTATATTTACGTATAACCTTATGTTCACAGAGTTAAATATTATTACCTAGAAAATGCAGATAATGTACCAACCTGAGTACTTTGCCATCATTTTCTAAAAACTGTTTGAGTTTATCGTCTTCGATCGATCGACTGCCAAATCCAAACTTTAATTCCAATGTTGTTGACTGTTGCTTCTTCTGTTGAAGTAACTGTTGCTGTCTGGCACTCATATAAGGGTCGTCGGGCACTGGTTTGTCTACATTAACTTCCACACCTTGGCTGGTCAAGAATTGTCTGGTAAAAGAATTGCAGTTGCATAATTTATACACAACTCCGTAAAAATTAAGTTCCACTCCGTTGTTTAAGTCGGACCAATGCCATGTCTTGTTCTTACGGTGTGGATTTGGTATCTGGCCGCGTTTCAGCAAACATCCTTGGACATAACCTGCGTTCTAACGGTAAAATAAATAATAATTTAATACCTATACCAACATCATTAAAAACCTAGAAAATGAGATATAATTAAGAACAATTTAAACCTCTACAATGGGTTCCACAACACTTATAGAGTCATCAACCAAAAAATATGTAATTTTAACACGGCGCACTCTAAATGTGTCCACAGCTGATTCAGTTATAGGCTGTTGAGTAAATCCATTAAAGGAAAGACATTTTCCATCAAACATTATAAAATGTGGTTGAACAATTGGTTTCGGTGGATCTTTTGCTTGCCCATAAGTCAATGTTGGATTATACCTGTACATTAAATTATTTAAATACAATTTAAAACCGAATTTATATAGGTACTAGACATGTAATACATTAAACAGTATCCATCCATGTATACAGGTTATTACAGTATTACGTTGTCTGTCTAATTTTAAGATGTTACAACTATTAACATTGATGGCACAAGTATAATTAACTGCACCTGTGTTACAGTAGGTAGGCCTGTAGAGTTTAAGTAACCACTAACCAACTATATTTAAAGTAGATATAGGTAAACTGGTAGATACCCAATAAGAACGTCAGGTATACCTAGGCTTTAATTCAAATACAGTATTTTCATAATAAAATGGTAAGTCTAAAACCCAATCATAATTAATATTGTTAATATTTACAATTTACTCAAATACCTACCAGCTGTATTATAATTTATAGTAACTAAAGAAATTCTTTCTTTTATTAGTTATTATTTAATTTTACAAAAAATGTTTTCGTAAAACCTAAAGTAAAAATCTATTTAGATTTTAGATTTATTAAAATACGGCAATACTCGTGTAAATATTTTTTTGTTTTGTGAAACAAAAATTGAATATAGCCACGTTTTAGCTCTTACATTATTTTAACTTTTGCGTGCATTTGTATTTATTTTTTCAATTTAATACCTACCTGAAAATAAAGAATTTTTTTAACTACTAACAAAGTCGTAACTCCTATATAATATCTTAGTTCTTAATCAACAAAAAATAGGTAATAATTAATAAATATTTAAATATATTAAGTTTATAATATATATATATATTGTTATTATACATCATAATCGATAATACCATACTATTATCGGCTAATCAGACAGAGACTATACATATTTTAGATTCAAAACGGAGTGTTGAATGTATTGATTTTATAATTATTAATGTTTTTTTTTTATTTCTCATCACATTTTTGAGCAATAAAAATATTTAAAATTTCAACTTTGGTGGTGATTTTTAATAACAAACTGGACCAAGTTGATACTTTAAGGAGTGAAAAACGAATTATTTTATGGGTATTATTGATATAATATGTATTTAAATTTTTTACCTAATATTTATACTAGCACACATTTCCAATAAGTCGTATAATTTTCAAAATATTTTAATTCTTTTAAAGCTATTTATAGACATTTAGTATTTTCGAATTATTTTAGTTTTGGTAACAATTTTTAGGTTCGGTTAAAAAAGTCCTCGATATTTCTTTCATTTTCTAATATTAGTGTTTAAGTAGTGTCAGTAGTCAATAATGAATACGCTATATACTACTACAGTATAAGACATGAGTATATAATAAACGAGATTAAGTAATGAATTTATAGGTATACAATCATTATAAATACTGACCCTGTGGTACCTAATGTTTTACTGTATAGCATCAAATCCACGTCTAAGGGGGCTTTTCCAATGCCCATTGGTTTGTCTTTGGGAATAGCATATCCGTTTTTCCATCGAAACTGAGAACTTAAATGGTGATCTTTTTTCTGTATAAAATATAAAAATAATATATAATTAGTCAATGTGGGTAAATAGAATATAAATAATCTCTACGGCCAAACGGGCTCCAATCAACTGGTGTATTACTGTGTTATTGTATTCACTACTTATTAAAATAAGTGTACCTAGAATCAACACGACAACACTCAATCCTTACCTATATGATATTATAGGTATACTTACCGTTATATCTGTAAAACGAAATCCTGGTATAAAAGGAAGACCGTCCATTTTCGTGATTTTACACAAATGGAATCTACACAAGTATTTGTTCATAGTTCAAAATTTAATCAATAGTGAACTTGGTTACCAAGCGGGGGAATTAGTTAAATAATATAAGCTCTAACAAACAGGTGCACGTGTAAATAGTATTTTAAAAACGCATCATTATATTGATGGTGAATCATGGGGTAGCTAAAGTCCTCCTTTCTATCAAATTCGATAAAATTGTACATGTAGGTACCTCTATACTCTATATTTCTATAGTGTATTCTATGCGTAGATATACCTATAGTGCACTGCACAAGATGAATTTACCTATACATTATACAACATGTAAAGTAGAATTTTGATTCACCTTGCTGGTTATGCACTTATATTCGCGAGTTTTACATTAAAATATAATTAAATTAAAAAAAAGAAGGAAAGTAGGCAACTACTTTGCTGAACATTATGTTAATAACGTAACTATCAATTGCAATTCATAATTTTATTATGTCAATATAATGTACCTGTGTTCAATTCAAATTCACTGATAAATCATTGCATAATCTAACCTACCCGGAAAGCGATTCTGAGCGAAGACGATTTGTCAACCAATATTACTACTATAAAAAATATAGTATAATATATTATTATGTTATATTTGTGTTGTTGTTATATAATATGAGGTATAATAATTTATTTTACTAGATATTACTAATATGGTACGTTTAAATAATTTTTCCCGAAAAAATAGCATATTTTATTATATTATTAATATTTAATCAGTAGAACAGCATATCTACATTATTGTTATTAAGTATTTAGCTATTTAAGTGTTAAATCAATATGAACTTAACCACGTAGAACGATGTGTATCGGTTCATGATATAAATTAATCTAAATGTTTTGAAAATATTGACTTAGTCTATGTAAAATATATTATGTGTTAAAACTTTATGTACCCATAAATTATTTATTTCCATTCTCAAATAATTTCAATGTTTAACACCTATACTTGTTAGAGTGATGGTAAGCCGCCAAGACAATTCTTATAAATCTGAGTCCATAATTGCATAGATTATCTACTAAGAAAGTAATGGGAACCTATTTTTTTATTTATGTATTACAATTATTAGTAGGTAATCAGTGGTGCTTTTCATATTAATAAGATGGTATCATCTTTTAAAAATTTCAAAAATTACTAAAATATTAATTCTATATTTTTTAACACTAAAATCTAAAAATATTTTGTTATAAGTGTTATCAAGACACTGTTTTTTACAGGCTATGAATATAAAAATGAGCTAGTTAGATTTCAGTTTTAAGTGTGAAACCAAAAATATAATGCGAAACTTTAGACACAGGTAAATTATAGAAATGGTTTACCCCACTAACATTAAATACTCTGTATTCCAAATATTTTCCTATGTAATGGAGAAATTTACATATTTCCAAAACTTCACATCATTCTCCATCTATAATATTTATTTTCTAAATTTGCGTCTGTCTTTAGTCATCTATCTCCAAATAAGTTGTAATATAACCAAAAGGTAATACTTATCATTAAGCTTTATAATTAATAAACCGATAACCAGCTTGAAAATTAACAATTTTTTTGACTAAATAGTCAACTATGACAACATTTATATATATATATAACTGTTGTATGCAATGATTTATCATTTAATTTAAATTTAACATACCTGTTAAACTATTATAGTAATCTTCTAAATGTCACTCAAAATCTATTACACAGCATACTATATAGCAACTATAAAAACATATTACCATACCTTTACAAATAAAATTGGTACTTGTAATATACTGCACAATAATTATTTAATAGTACATGAATAGAATAAATCTTTCATAGAAATCATAATAATAAATAAGTAAAATAGTTATAATTTTAATTTAATTTTAAACAGTTTTTACATTTTTATTTTTAAAAATTCGAACAGTGTTATCAGCTCCACCTGACAAAATTAATTTTTGATTTGACCAATCACTGCACATCACTTTCTCTTCGTGGCCAGTCAATTCAAATAATGGTACTTTAGGGCTAAAACAAGATTTTTTTTTATGAAAATATTACATATTGCATAATATAATATGATATGTCAAACATATACTGATTATGTTATAACCTTCTAGTATCCCATAATTTCATTTGATTGTCATATCCACCAGATATAAATTGATATTCTTCTGTTTTAGACCATTTGACTGTGGTTACCCACTGTGTGTGTGATGAGTAAGTTCCTTTAACTAATGATCCCTCTAAAAATATTCAAATGATATAAGCCAGTAAATTTTAAAATAAAAAAAAACAATAGTGACAACAATTTTTTACCTTTTGATCTTAGATCATATAATCTTATGTGCCTATCAGACGAACACGTGATTACAGATCCATTTAAATCTGAGTAATCATGATTGAAAAATGATTTGTTACCAACAATTTCTGTTTTGATTCCACCTATTTCTCCATCCCAATGTTTTATAGTATGATCCCAAGAAGCTGTTATTAGATCAGAGTTGTTAATAAACTGAACAGATGATATATTTTCTTTGTGGCCTTTTAATGTCATGATTGGAGGCTGTTAAAATATGTTAAATATTTAAATAAAATGTACAAAATATTAAATAATGTACTGACCATAACTTTTGTTTCAGTTTTAAGTTTCTTAGCAGGTTTATCAGCAGGCTCATAATTTGGATCTAGATAAGTTAGACAAATTATTAAATTAATGGAAGGGTTTAATGTTACTATATAATATTTGATGAAACAATGTTAATGTAATAAATATTATATTTTTGAACAAAAACAAACATTTAATTATTTATATATTTAAGTATTGAATTAAGATTAATTTGATACAATTTCATTTAAAATCAAATGATCATTAAATTAAGTTTACTAAAAATATTAGTTATATTTTTCTTCAGAAAAATTTCAAATTTGACTAATTGCTTTGTTATATTTTTAATTTTAATGTAAACTAAATATAACAAATATAATTTTACCTGATGACCAAATTTTCAACATAGTGTCCCATCCACCAGTAGCAAATCTGGTTGAATCTGGACTAACACTTATACATTCTACTGATCTTTCATGTCCACGGCCAATTTGTAAACAATTAGTAGTTCCTTTCTTTATATCCCAATCCCAAACTCTAATTGACTGATCCTGAGAACCACTAAAAAATAATTAATTACTTAATTAAAATGAGATATTCATACTTAAATAATTTCATAGTTGTTAAGGAAATAACAACTATTTAATTTGAGTTGATATAATTTTAATATTAATATAAATAATTCTATTGTTTACCTAACAAATGTGGCAGAATCATTTGAGACAGAAATCCATTTTACTGCTTTCACGGGACCAGTATGCCCTGATATACCCGTTTTATGTTTCCCTTTGTTTGTCCATATATGAATTGAATTATCATAACATCCTGTTATGATCCTGAAAAAATCAAGTAAAAATAATTATAAATTCTAAAATAAAAATACATTTCTGAATGTTTAAAAAGCTCATAAAACATACCAAGATCCATTAGAATGTATAGCAGATACCCAGTCATCATGTATAAGACAATCCATTGGTTCAGGTGATGGAGTAGCTTCCATGTATTCAACAACCACATTGCTTTCACTAGATACATTTTTGTTTGTCAGATGAATGTCTAAAGGAGTACGCAATAATTCACCATTGACCAAAAAATCAAAATCGATCTTCTTCACAACTCCATTATCATCAGATAATTTATCTAAATAAATAAATCAATCAATCAATCGATCAAATACAATAGAATGAACCAATTCAGGAACAAAAATCAAATCAAAATATTATAAAATAAATCCATTAAACCTTTTAATAATTCGTTAACTAGTTTATTCAAATTTTCACATTGGATTTTTGAATCAACTGCAAAAGGAAATTCTGGTACAGCATAACTGTAAAACAAATTAATAAATAAATACAAGTAAATATCACAGAACTACCATAATCTATCACAATATACTAATTAAGTAACTACTATTTATTTCTTGTTTCATTATTATTAGTTAGGTACATTTGATTAATAATTCAAGTAGTAAAACCTTACATTTCTTGTTTTGTAATGAATTTTATTTGGATTTGAGATCCTAAATCAAGCTTCTTTTTTGAGCGGTCCATGACTATGAAAATACTTACAAAATTAAACTTATTAATAAATTGAAAACATATAATTAACTAATCACTTTTCTGATTTCTCTAAATGTTGAATCGTCGACTGACAAAATTGTCGACTATGATAAACAAAACACGTGCTAATCATTCAAACAATTTCCAATCAGGCTGTGTTCAGTGCACGGCTATAGATATTAGATAATAGATAATAAATAATATTATCAAAATATTATCTAAAGCCGTAGTTTAGTTCTTCTGCAACCAATAACAACGGATCACACCATTATTACCAACCATAGAAAACCAAAATAATAATTTTTATTTATTACAAATCACATTATCACAATCGTTATTCGTTATAATTTTATATTAACTCCTGCAACTCCTGCAATTCTGCCGACTGCCATATAAGAGTTCATTTCTAATTTCTAATTTTTCAAATTTCTATATTTTTCAATAGTTTTAAGCCTTCAAAATTGAAAAATATTAGTCCAACAGTTTTCCTTCAGCTTTAAATAGTTGTTGAAAAACTTAAATAAAAATAATTGAATTGATGCCATGTTAAATATTTTTTATAAATTATTCATTTGTTCTATCTGCATTACCCTGAAGATGAACACTGCAGGATTGATAGGCAAGTTATATGTTCATTTAACTCCTGAATAAAAGTTTGGTGGACAACAATAATGATGTATTCTTTGTTCACATGTTTGTGATTAGAGAAATGTATAATTTTTTTGCTTCATCTGAGTTTCATTTTAACACTAATTATTAATAAAATTAGGAGAAAATTAATAGATAGTTTTAACATTTTACTAAGTATATAATTACATAATTCTTTACTTACACAATTATTTCATTGTTATATATATTTTTTATTGAGTTAAATATCTGTTCAGTACTTGTATATGGCATCTGCTATTTTTATATTTTTTTCAACTTAACCATTGGAATATCAACTATTAGTGGCAAATGGTTATGATTCTTATTATTCCTAATCAAATTTTCATTTATATACATATTACCTTGCTGTATATTTATAAAATTCTGCTTTATTTTGATTTAACATTTAATTAATAAAAATATTTTTAAATATAATAACATATTATATTATCAAAAAATATTTGAAGCAAAATATCATAACCCTATTACCTTGTTACACTCTAGTTACATTTTATTTAAACGAAATATTTAATTAAAACACCGGGTAAAGTCAAATAAGTTAAAACTGGTTCATGCTGCAAAATATTTGCATTTTCTTCATGAACTAGAAAATTAATGATGGTATACATATGTATAGGCAATTGAGGGATTTTTTAAATTATTAATATTTTTACAATTATTTCTTTTACATAATTTTATATCATAAAAACATGTTTAAAAATATTTTCAATGATTAAAATTTATATTTTTTTTTGGTGTAATAACTGTAAAAGTTGGTTTGAGAAAAATAATTTTGGATCTTTAGACTGTTGTGTACTAGGGATGTTTTTTACTATGCAATAGTTTTTTGTTGCATTTTTCAAAATTTATACAAAGAACTACCTATAGAACATAACATTTTTTATTGGTATGGTAAATTAGTAAAAATATTTTTTCAAGAAAATATTGTTAAGTGACTTAAAATATGTAACAAAAATATTATCCATCAATAAAATTTATCACCATCAATTTTTTTATCCAATTATATTTAATATAATATATTTATTTGTACTGTATACATATATTATGCATTATGCATTGATGGAAAAAACCTTGTCATACTGCATTCAGGCAGGTTTTAAACTGCAGAATAAATAATTAATTGGGCAATAGGCAGTCAAGTATATACATATAAAAAAAAAAATCAATTTATTTTAACCAAAAATTAATTCATTTAGTTTTGAAAATGTTAGGGTCTTATTTAAATGATAAACTAAAATTTAAAAAAATGTATTTATTATAAATTGTAGGTAATAAAATTAAAAATATATTCCAAATAAAAATAACATTTAATTTATCATTGAAATACATTTGTATACTTTTTTTTAATATTGTTTAAGTTAAAATCTAAAATCTATACAACATTTTTGTATAAAAAGCAGGTTTGATAAGCGATGAATACAATATGAATTAAGAAATTAACTAGTGGTAACATATTTATATTAAAAAAAAAAAATTGTAAACTTGTTTTTGCACAACACATAATAATACACATTTAAAAAAAATTGAAGTAACGGTTCTGCTTAAAATAATTTGTTTTTTACCAACCAAAATCCTCTGCATACAATAAAAATATTAAGACATTGTGATATTGACATTGTTGAGACTATCATTTAAAGATCTTATGGTAAAATATAAGGAAATATATCATATTTGTTTATTTTATTTTTAATAATTTTAATAACCTTAAACAATATAGTTAAAATAAAATTTTATCAACTAGTGATGTAACAAAAATCTCAAAATAGTAAACAAAACTGTGGTTTCTTTGAAAGTATTGTGATATAATATAAATATCATTGTAACAAACTAATTTTCAAGTTCCTAGAAATTCACAATACAGCGAGTTGACTGTATTATAAATTAGAATATGAAAAACAAGATTACTTTATTCAAGTTGAAAACACAATTTGGCAACCAATTTTTGTAAGCGAGTGTTTAGGCCCTATCAGGTCGTCACCCCTACAGTCAATTATCTGCATACCTGTTATCTGTAGTTAAGCCTCACTCTTGTGTATAAGTCAGCAGCCAAATTATCTTCTTAACTTAGATAAAATAGAGATAGAATAAAGACTGATAAAATATTCTTGTTATTTAATAAAATTGACTAAAACTAAATAGTGGTTTCCAAATACTATTTTAGGAGGGCCACATTAGGAATTCAGGAATTTTTGTGAGTCCATCAAAATTAAATGTCATGTTTAATAAAAAAAAATTTAAATAAAAAGTAATTCAACGTTTGGTAACATAATGACAATTTAAAATGTAACATTTTATATGAATAGGTAATTTAAAGGTGTTAATAGTATTTGATTTTATTGAAATATAGAATACCTATTGCTAAAAATTATAATTTTTTATATGTACTAAAAATTAGATAAACATTTTTCTACCATATTATTTTACTATTTGTGAAATAAATTAAGTAAAAGGATACTGATCTGCTATTTGTCTATCATCGTGAATATTAAGTTCATTGAGAGAATCTAATTCTTCATTTACTGAATCAGAATGACTGTATGATATAAATGGTTTATAATCAGGATAGTTAGATGACCACATATTTTCATAATCATTCAAATTAGCAACAACTTCTGATTTAAATTTAGCAACAGAGTTGTAATCTTCTACCATTCCAGACCATGTTAAATTTTCTTCTTGTATCAAACTCTCAATTTCTTTCTATAAACAGAAAATATATTAACTAATTACTTTTTTAGTTTAAACTTAAGTAGGTACTAAATAGTAATAAGTACCTAATAACTAACTAAAATTAATAGTTATTAATTTAATAATATAATATGTATTTAAGAATCAGAGGTCTTCAAAATGTTTTCAAGTTAACCTCGTCTTTATTTGAGACTTGCAAACACATTATAAGAATATTATATATATATATTTACATATATTTTAAATTATTAAATACATGTCATACTGTAAATGCAACCAATGAAATTTTTTAAAAATTATAGTTGATCTACTGTCTAAAAAGGTCGAAGAACAGCGCTATAGATAATCAGATAAATGTAGATAAATAATGAACTTATTTTTAAATAGGTACCTTTTTATTTTCTACATCCTTGATCATATCTTTCAACATTGATAGTACTTTGACACCTTGATTAGAATTATTAGAATATATCATACTCATTGGATGAGCTACTTTTGCCTCCAATGATTTAACCTGAGTATCTATACGTTTAGCTAAAGCATGCATATCATTAAAATTCATATTTTATTATTTAGTAGGTACAGTTAACCGATAGTAATAAATTATTAATAATTATACAACTCTGAAACTATATTTTAAATAAACGTATTTATTTTTTAAAGAAAGAAAACGATAAGTCAATAAATAATAAAAATTAACTTAGCATAATACATAATACACAACACTAAGCGAATGGACATTCGTATTGGACTTATTGGAGACAAACGTCAGACAAAATATGAAAGAAATATAGAACAATAGTATAAATATTAAATATGCACTTTTAATAATCATGAATCTTGATATTAAAATTTATATAAGTTTATTATCAATAGATAATATTTTAATAATTATTTTGATTATTTACGCGCCAAAATCATAACATTATCAATGTCTCAAAACAGGCGTTGGTCAGTCTTTGCTCTTTCTTCTGATCAGTAGCCATGTCTGCGGTTTCTACATATAGTTTTAGATTGTAGGCAGAACTCAAAAACCATTGCATATACGATATACTATAGATTCAAGATTTGAAAAGTTATAATAAGTAGGTAATATTGTTGTGTTCATAACAAATAACAACATTATACTTGCCACATAAAAAAACGGTTGATTTTGAAAACGGAAAACGATAAACGAAAAAATGATAACAGGTAGATATAAAACAAAACATAATAATTAATGTAATATACTAATATATTATGTTTAAACTTTAGAATATTATTTAACAAAAAAAAAAAAAAAACTTAAAACTAAATAATTAAATCAATATTTTTATAAATTATCCTTAAAATAAAATGTATTTTCTTCATTTATGTAAGTTTCGTAAGAATAATTTTCCATGTGATTTGTTTTTATTTTAGCAAACAATCATTATATATTATATTCTGTACTTTAGCTATTATAGGCATTACTTGTTAAATATTATTTTTAAATTTATAATATTGATAATTGATGAATAATATCTAATTTAATATTATACCCAAAACTTGAGGGGACGCAAATTTAATTTGCCAGTAAGACAAGACAATTTCAGTTTCACCACTCATATCTCATTTGCGTTTATACGGGGGGTACCTACTACTATTTCTGTAGAGTAGGTAAATATTTATTAATAAATATATTTTAATGAATCTTTAGTATTAATATTCATTATTTTTATATATATTTTTTTAAATGCTATAACACGGGCTATTCAGACGAAATTTCCGCAGGGACTATAATACTTCAATAATTATTTTAGAATAATTAAAGAAGATTAGTACCTAAAAGATTACCTATTCTCTTTTTATTTTATATTTTGATAGCAAATGATTTAAGGTTCTTAAGAGCTTATAAAAAGTATTACTTTTTTAGGTTTTGAGTGGAACAATGAATGTATTGATTTTAGAATGATATGTATGTATTTTTTTCTTTGTGCCTGTCTTCACTTTTTGAACAGTAAAAATAGTTTTTTTTATTTTTAATTTTAAAGATTTACAATAAGCTAAAAATATCAAAAATATATGCACAAAAGTTTTTTTAAATTTTTATTAAGCACAATTTTGATAAAAATTAATATTTTAACAAAAACAACAAATGTAGATAATATTTTTCTGTAGATAATTGAAAATATATTATTCGTAGAGATTTGAAACTTTTAAACATTATTGATCTTATGTATAATTATTTACTAATTTACTATAAGTAAACATAATGATACTTCAATAATAATATTTAAATCAATTATAAGCTATTATTATGTGATGAACATATTCACCTTAATAAACGGTGTATGTACAACAAGTATAAGTTTTTTTTTTTTTTTTTTAGCATATGGCGCTTATGTCCGGGAGTAGGCCCAAAGGCCTAGTTCGGACGCCTATTTGGCAGAATTTTTAGTGGGCACCCGTAGGTTTCTGCCATGCCCAAGTATAAGTTAATAAAAGACAACAATTAACAGCTATAGATACTTTTTACTTTTTAGGCATAGCATTTTTAGATGTATAAATATATTGTTCATAATATAATCGTAATTAGACAAGTATTACTACAAGTATAAATCTTAAACGTACCTACCATTTTATGATATAAATTATTTTTAATTATTCTTAGTATAAACATTTTATTCATGTAGATATTAAAAAAAATGCATCTATAAAATAGTATCTAGTTTGTTATTACCTTAAAGTTCTACTATCCAATTTTTAAAATTCAGTATAGCACTTACATAGGTTATGTATAAATGTATTAATATTTATGTAATATCTAGCACTAATAATAAAAATTTTACCACTATTTAAGTAATTTTATTTAGCATACTTAACCTAAGTCAAATTATCTTAATTATTAAGATTTTTTCTGTTTAGATTTTCTATTGAACAATCTTAAAAGAACTTTAAAAATTAAGCAATAAAGTAATACAAAAATTGTTGTTACAGTTAAAAAAATTACAACTAGTACATCGATTAAATAGTATTGATACCATGGCATACCGACAGCGGCAGACCGAAGTTGCGGCGCCCCTTTGTGTCGGATGACATATTCTGTCCAATACACTGCAGTTTCTAAAGGAGACATAGGTCGATCACGAAAAGCTTCTGATAATTCTTTAGCCTTTTGCCTGTATCTATATTTTAAAAGTAAGTAAAGATCATAAAAATATAACACGCATAGAATAACATATTTGTACGTATTACTGCTATGGGAAACAGTATTCGCGGTAGATATTAAAGATTTTAACAATACACTTACTCAGGATTTGTAAGCATAGATGTTATTTTCATGTAAATTTCATCTTCATTTAAATCTCCGTAATTCATCAACTCTGCAGCTCCTTTGCTTACAACAGCTTTAATATTTGTCATTTGATCGCCAAAAATTGGCATTGATAAGATTGGAACGCCTTCATACACAGCTTCAGTAGTTCCCAATAGGCCACCATGAGATATAAATAGTTTAACATTAGGATGGGCTGTTCACCAAAAAAAATTTTAAAAATATTACTAACAAATAATAATTAACAATTATAAACTAATACGTATTCATGGTCAAAAATTTAAATTTAAATCTTAAAATTGCTGCAGTGAAATTGCATATTTATAAATTTAAATAGATAAGATTATAAATAACATAAATCATGTCAAATGCATATATATAGTATATACTACATTATATACAATATATATATACTATATTATAGATAAGGTACTCACCTAAAATATCTCGTTGAGGCATCCATTTGCGAATCATTACATTGGATGGTTTTCCGGGTAGTTCACCTTCCCATTTCCACAGAACTCGTTGTGGAATTTTATTAAAGACATTTAAGAACATTTGCCTTTTTTCGGCTGAAAAAGTTTCACCCCGTAATAAACTGCCCATGCAGAAATAAATTACTCCATTCTCAGCTTCGTCAATATATTTCTGTATGTCCTATAAACACATAAAATAATTGAATTAATAAATGTATAATAACTAAAAAACAATTCAACAATGAATTAATATTATATAATGAATTTTTATTTTGTTTTCAAACCTCTTCCAGAGGTTTTGGTGGTTTTACGTGCAGACCTCCTACTTCGATAACGTTTTGTGGTAGTGGCCTACTGCCCCATATAGTATGATATGTATTTATAAACAACAAGCTAGTCTTTAACACCAACTGATCTAATTTAGTTGAATTTTTATAACGTTTTGAAGCGATTTTCTGAGAGGATATTGATGATTTCATATAATACTCATGATAAGCCATCGATCGCAACAGTGTATTATAAGTTCGTTCTACGAAAGTCATTTGTGGTCCGTACGTTGTCATTAGTACTGGTATGTATGCAGGATGGGTGGACATCCCCATGCGATCGGCGGACCACACGAACAACGGAGATGTAGTCCATGCAATAAATGGAGCTTTGAATCGTTCTATCAACGCTAGGTATAGATCGGTATTACATGTTTCGGTCACAATTAAATCGTAAATGTCTTCTGGCTGGTTGTACAGTTGACGCAGTGCATCGGACTGAGTGTATGTTTCTCCATTACGCACGATGTGAAACATGTGTTTATAATTATTCAAAATTGATGGCGAATACATATGGTCCATGGTCACGTAGCTTGGGTCCAATACAGACGACATGTTGGTGATTTGTATTCGCTTGTATTGTTCGGAGGCAAGGTCTGGATAATGTGTATACACCGTTACATTATGACCACGGCGGTGAAGTTCGGACATGTAAGAATCAAAAATGATTTGATGACTAAGGGCTTCGATTGGAAATACGCCTAGAATGTTTGCACACAAAGCATCTTGAAAGAACGGAAGTATAACCAACAATTGTAATAGAATTTTTGAACTGCAGTTCATCATTTTTATATCGATTATATTTGAACACACACTACCATAATACAAACATATTATAACGTTTTCTATGTATTTCAAAAGAAAATAATCTACATTTATTAGGTACCTAATCTCTATTGATTAGAAAAAGACAAATTTATCGTTCTTTTTTTATCAGAATGTTATTTGAGTGTTTGAGTGATTATATCAACACAATACTTATATAGCTCGAATAACTTGGGTTGTATAAATATATATAGTATACGTATATTTTATTATACTATTAGTGTAGTTATATCTAATTAGTAATTATATGACTGGTTTTACGTGTTTTATTGAAAACATTAAACAAAACTACTATTATTATGCTACAAATTAGACATTTATATCATAGTTAAAGGTTTGATTGGCATTATGTATATCCTACCAATTTCTACAACAGCCGGTACTAACGATTTAGATTTAAATAGTACAAAATTAGCGTTAATTATAATCAAATAAGCATTCAAAATTAATTGGTCTAATAAAACCTTAACGTAAACATTTTGTTTAATAATTATTAAACTTCGACTTAAGTCTATAAATTGTATTTTCAAATACAAATAAACCCCATTTTTGTGCCTAAGCCGGTTAATATTGAAAATATATTAACTAATATGGCTGTCCAATTATAATGCTGATACTAAAGCAACAATTTGTAACTATTCAGAATATGTTGAATTTTAATACATATCCTAAAAATATTCGTTATTTAAATGTTCAGTACTAAGTAAATTAAACTTAAAAGGATTGTTTAATAATATCTTCACGCTATCTAATTAAAATAGGTATGACTTCATATATTTTTTCGTGGTCATAAAATCACAAAATTATATTTTATGGAACGTTTTACTTTATTTATTGAATTGCCTTCGATATGGTTGATACATTTTTGTTATTATTTATAGGCATTGACCCTCTAAATTAAATTATAAATTTAATAATTTATTTATTATAAATATAATAAAAATTATTTATGTTAGGATAGTTAGTGAAATAGTGATAATAGAAATATTGTATCTCTTGTTTGGGAGTCTGAATATGGTGGGTAAACTAAATTATGACTAAAATTTAATGAGGGAACACAACTAAGATGATTGCCGTGTTCGCTGGAGAAACTACTGTAACATTACTAATTACTGTTACAAATAAAACAATCATTAAAGTTATGTGCGTAGTTTATTTCGAATAAAATATTATTAATGAGAATATTCTATAATATCTATGAACATTGAACACTCTTGTATTATAATTATTACTTAAGATAAAACATTTAATAGATTAAAACGTGAAATATACATTTTGTTACTATTGTATATTTTAATAGGTACTTTAGTCAATGTAATTAAATAAAATATTTAGTAATTTAGGTAAACGTTAGCAACACAATTATTTAAAAAGTGTACAATTATATTAAATTAAAATTATTCACTAAAATACCTAGTTTTATCGTATTTGAGAAAGATAAGAACAAAAAAACATGATTTTATTATTGTTAATCGCCGACTAATAGACAACTTAATACTTTTAATGGTTAATGTATATAAAAACTACTAATTACCAGTATCATATTACTTTTTTAAAAGATGAGATTGGATCGTTGAATTGATAACTTGTAGATAAAACGTCTTCTATTGAACATACAATTTTAACAATTTTTAGTTTATTTTATAAATAGCTATATTTATTTTAAACTATATAATATATCTAGCTTTTGATAAATGTTTTTTTTAAGTTATACACATTTTCTTATTAAAAAATAGTTTTTGATTTAAAATTATCAACTATATTATTTTAAATAGGTATTATTGTATACTGAATAACAGAGAAAAGCTACTTTTAAGAAATATAAATATTATATAGGTATTGGTTATAATATTATTTGTTGACCGTTTAGTTTAGGTAAATTGAGTGTTTATTTTATTTTTATATTTTATGGTTCTTTAAACATAATAATATGTCCAATCCCGGATTAAGAGGAGGCCTGGGACTCACAACCGATATCAAACAAGGGGTAAGGACCACTAAAATTGTTTGGTCCCGGACCCAAAATTATCTTAATCCGAGCTTGATGATGTCATATCAATTTACCTATGATTATTATTAATTTTTATAATATTTATATATCTTATTTTCACCGAAAAATTTGAAGTTAAATCAATTAAATAATTACAATTTTAAAAATTCTTGTCATGAAATAATAACCACTTGTAGCATAAAGTGGGTTATTTTTTTAGAAACTATTGAATGTATTGGAAATTATTTAAATTTTGACGAACCACAATAATATCAATGACCTTTTTTTTAGTTATTTGAGAAAAAGTAACACATGTATAAAAAAATGTATTATTTAAAAATACGTGACCCACTCTTGGGAACCTCTTTACTATACAATAGACGCTTATAGATGTTACGTTTAAGTCTTGCTACCTTTTGTACAAATAGTCCAACCCGAAAATTATTCTGTTTTAACATACGCCACTGCCTAGTATTTACCTAAATTGTGGTAATTATCAACAGTTCCGTAACAATACCATACCCGTAAGCCGTATCGTGATTTGTGAGTATAAAAGAAAATAATATTAAATTATTATGTGTTTGGTTTAGTAAAATTCAAGTAATATTCATAAGTGCAATATAATTTATAAAACACAATTACATGGCGATTACAATGAAAGTGTTTTCGACTTTATGAAAAAAGATGGGCATTCTTATAGGCATTCACCTATAAGAATAAATCGTATATTTCTATATCTTACCAATAGGTGTGCCAGTAATATTGAGTAGTTTAATATTTATGTAACAGATAAAATAAATTTATAAAAACTATGTTACTATTGTTCATTGTCGGGATTGTGACTTGAAAATCTATAGGATTTTTTTGGCTAACGTAGTATAGAATATTATTATTATTATTATTATACAATATTATACTGTTTATATTATATAGGTAATGATTATTCTAAACTAAATACAACTGTATGGTACAGTGTACACAAATCGTTATGAAATATTTTACCTAATTTATAATGGTAAATAGTGACATAATGTATCTCGAGTACTAACGAGTGGCAATTGTTTGCGTGGCGCGATGTGCATCCACCGACCTCCCAGCAGCCGCGGTGGCGACGCCCGTCGCAGGACAATGCGTGTTGTGCCACCAGACTGACGTTGGACGCCAACTCGTCCAGGGACACGTCAGGCCCATACGTTTCCAGCGTCCGCTGGCTCCAGGGCCGGTGCAGCAGCCAAAACGCGGCGGCGGTCGAGGCCGCCACGGCCGCGTTGACGAGCCGCTGGCCGAAGTCCATGCGCACCGGCAGGCCGCTCAATAAGGACGGCCTGAACGCCGCGTGTTGCGACTGGCCGACCAGGGGCAGGTTCCACGGCGTCAGCGGACGCTGCTGGCACACGGGCGGCGCGCGGTACTGGCGACGAAACCGAGCGACAGCTCGGTGTTGAAATGTTCGGCGACGATCAAGTCGAACGACGCGGCGCGGTCGTCGAGCAGACTCGGACGGCCGGCACGTCGAACAGGCCCTCCGTCGTCCTGGCAAGCCTACAGATGCGAACATGTCCTTCAACGCGCCGACCACGCCGAATCCCCTGGCGGTGTGCTGGATAGGGACTTCGTTGTTGGACATGGGCATGGAACCGGCGACGCTGATGTCGGTGATGTTCGGGTGCGCCGAATCGAAGTTGCTGATCACGTGCACGTCGTGCCCGCGGTCCGCCAGCGCCCGCAGGTAGGGCAGGAACACCATGTGATGGCTGTACCCGTGATGCGGGAACACCCCGAGCACGCGAGCCGCGGACGCGCTTCGGGACCCGGCGGCCACGGCGGCCGCGACGAGCAGACAAAACGTCGTTATGGCGTCGGTGTTCACCATGGTCGCTGCGCGCTAACACTGTTTATAGAATGTGGTTGTCGAGTGGTTACGTTCTAACTGCGATCGCGGATTGTAAAACGACTGTAAAACGTACTAGACGAGAATGACGTATAGGAATCTAATCATATCATTGATATTATGCTTATCGTAAGTCGTGATGTAGGTATTGAATATCGTCATCCGACAGTATTAGCCGGATGAGTGCAGGTATACATGTATAATATACTCAAAAATGTCTGATGTGACGAGTATTTTAAAATATACGCGACGGTTCGTCCAATGAATGAGGTTCATGACTAACCGAGTTGAGCGGATCTGAGTGTGGGCATTGTACTATTTATAACAAAAAAAAAAAACCGATGAATTGTCGAGTGGAATGGCAAGTGCCAAACATTTGATACGCTTTTAGTTTTTTAGTGAAGCCACAACGCATTGATTTCATAATGATAAACTTCATGTTTTCATTTTGTCTGAACACACTTTTTTATGACCATCAAAAACTATATTTTTGATTTTTGTAATTATAACAGCCAATAGGAACGTAAATACAAAAAAAACAGGAATATTCACTTAAAATCAGATTTCAACATAAATGATTTTGTTTTCGTTGTAGATTTAAAAACCAAGAATAACTTAGACTTGAATTTTTCACAAAAATATTTACATTAATAATTATTTCGACATGATAATCATACAAAAATATTTTATCTCTTGAACTTTTATGAGTACTAGAAAGTTTAGACGAAGGAATAAAATTGATTGATATGTGACGAATTTAATTTATTTACAGTGAATAGATGTTTATCCAGCCAACCAGAGAGTTACATGAATTGTTAAAAGCATAGTAAGTCAGAAAATTTAAGTTAATACATAACCTAAATTTAATTAATATAAATATTTTCAGTTATGACCTATGAACCTTTTTGTCCTTTATATTATGCTTCAATAACTTTATCCATCATAATTTTGTATAATATTGATATAGTATTTATTTTTTTATTTTTTATTAATTTTATTTATTTTTTTTTAGATGAATCGATAGTATGAATCCATCATTTTGAATACATTTTATCGATTTTAGAGTAAGTACATAATGTTGTAGTTATATTTATAAAATACGATCTTATACAAAAGAAATATTTCGTCATAAAATATTAACAACTCTTTTACAAGACCCATTGACTAGTTTCCTGATTTTAGGGTTTGCAATTTGTGCTTCTATAATGTGTATAGTGTATACATATTTTTTTCACTCTAATTTATATCTATAGGTACAATGTACATAAACAAATATAATATATTAGAACTTCAATTATTCTGTTTATCTTTACTGATAAAAATCAATTGGTATTTTAAGTGAGTTTTAATATTTAAAAATAAAAGCAAAAACTAAGATAATATTTAAAATGTATAATTAATATAAAGTACACAGAATAAGTTATATTATTTGTTTTAATATTTAAATATGTTATATTAGCTTAATGAACTGTATGAATAACTATTATATTTTGTTTCAAAAAAAAAAAAAAACCTGGTAAGTTCCTCATGAATAATAACAACAGTATTAATTATAATCTTAACGTTATTATTCACAATTATTATTCACTGTAGTTAAAGAAAATATGTATGACGTATACATGAAACTTGTGTAAATTTTACCTAAGCAACCTATTTTAAATTCTGAACGCAGCAATGAATGTATTTGTTTTATATTGAATAATGATCTATTTTTTTTTATGACTTTGATTTTAGGAGTTGTTTAGAATTCTTTCTTTAAACGTGGTTTTTGGCAACAAATTTTAATTAGATGTACTTTTAAAAGAGGAAACTAAAGTAAAATACTCTAATTTACTGTTCAAAATAAACCAAAAAAATAACTAAATAGTAAAGATATGAATTTATGAAACCAGTTTTTGTATTTTTGACAGAATTAAATTTATTTTCATTATAGATTTATTGATTTTGAAATTATCTCTTTTTTTTTGTATGTGTTTGTACAATAAATAGTTGAAAGATGTTTTGATCTTAAACTTTGATGGCAAATTGGATGATATTGTAAACATCTGATTTTAATTATTTTAATAAATAACGACTTGATTAAGATTTTGTTGTGTATCATTACTAATAAAATAACTAATAAATTATTTTAATTTAAAAGACTTAAAGTTGTTTGTACTAAAATTTTAATTTATGTTTCTCTGTCTATCTGATTTGTCTAAATTTTATTTTGTAGAATTGTGAGCACTAAAGAGTAAAGATAGCAACATTATTTTGATTAAAGTTTAACAATCTATTAGAATACGAGATAAATATCGTACATTTTATACTATTAGCTTGTAAAATTATAATTCTATAAAAACAATTTTAGAATAAAAAAAATGTATACATTTTATTATTTTTAGTACATTTTTGGCCAAATTAGTCACAAATTTATTATTTCCTATTTCCTAATTTATTATCATTTCATTTTTTTCATAAAATAATGATCATAGAAAATTTAAAGGTCAAAATCATCGTTATATAAAGTGTATTTTAATGATCTATAAGCAGTGGCATGGTCAAGATTTTTAAATAGGGTGGGAGCAAAGTCAACATATAAGGTAAAAAAAAATATTTTCAACTACTCTCAATAAAACATAGTGTAAAAAAAAACTAATACAAAATTATATCAACTTATCTATGTTATGTATTTTTTAAACCTATAAAATAAACTCTGTAAATATATAAATACGTTGATATGGTTAATGAAGAGGGGGGAAATTAAAATAATCGATGACATTAAAGAAAGTCATTGAATTATTAATACAAGTGATGAATATTATTTTTTTTTTATGTGCATATAAAATAATATAATATAGTTAAATGTTAATCCTGATAAATATTCTTAGGTAAAACAGTTATATGTTAATACTGAGGTCAAAGTATACAATGTAAATTTTTAATCTAAGACTTGTAACACTGTCATGTGTTATTATATTATTTTCTAAACCATTTTATATTTTTAATATATTTATTTAACACGTAAATATTTCTGTATACATGTGACCAGTGAGCTCTGCGCTTTTTAACTAGGCTCTCTAACCCTTTTTCATTCTTTTTTTTTTAAGCTAAAATGTTATAACTCTCATATAAAAATTTGAATAAAAAATAAGTAGGTAATACAAAAATTGTAAATTATACTAACATTTATCAACATTTTATAAAAACTATAATACACCCATTGTTATAATGTCCTGTAAAATACAATATCGCATAATTTATCTGATATCTGAACCTTCCTTCTAATATTAGTTATTAGTCTTATTACGCTCTAATTTTTAAATTGATTGCTTTGGTAATTATTATTTGACAAAACTATTTTTTAAAACATTTTTGATATAACGAAGATAATTTTTTCAAAGAAAAACCAAATTCCAACTAATGATGTTGTATTAATTATTATTATTTTACTTAATAATAATTAATATTTACAATAATACTTATTTTTATTAGATACTATTTATTAAATAAACATATTTATATTTTATTGTAGACTATCTAACTAGAATAGTATAATAATAATAATAATAATAACTAGTTGTTATTATGGTTTTTAAATAGTTAGATATATACTATATTACTATGATATAGGTTATATTAATATATACACAAATACATTAACACAAATATATACTTTTTCTTTCTAAATGTCTGCCAAATCTCCTAATTTCAAAATTTAGTATTAAGCATAGATAATTTTTTGTAAATAATATGGAAGAGTACCCCCAAAACCTTTGAACTATTTACACCTATCTCTCTAAATATAAATTTAATACCTCCCTATAAGTATTGATTTATTGAATATATTTTTCATTAAGTATATTCTTATACATATATATTAACTGAGTATTTTTTTTTTAATTTGAATATAATATTTTAATTTTCTTGTGTCATTTTAAAACGTAAACTAAAATATATAGCCTAAAACACGAGTTAACTACAGCAATACATTTTTTTTATCAATATTATTAGTAATTATTGAGTAATTAATTATTATTAATATTGTTATTATTTTAATATTTATACATACACCTATAAATGTATCTTGTTTATGTTAACACGTTGCATTTATAATGTTTCACTTATTCTTGATAATAGAATTAAGTACATATTTTTTATGCACATCATATACCTAATAAATACGAGTGATAAAAATATATAAATTAATAACAATAAAAATATAATAACATCATTTTTTTCCTGTACGTTTTAATTTTTACATCCCTCGTCGTTTATTAGATTACTTCACTTACTTAGGCATGCTGTTAAGTCATTGTTTTATACTTACAATAATAAATGTAAACAATTTATTTTCCCAAATTTAGGTAAAAAGTAAAATAAAATAAAAAAGTAAACTTTTATTTCCTAACTAAATGACTTCCGAACCAAACCTAATTGAGAAGAAAAATGAATGTATTCATTTTACAATGATGTGTGTATGTTTATTTGTATTTTACAATTTTCAAAATAACTAGAAAAAACTAACAAAAAAAAAATTGAGGAAAAACGAGAATGAATGAAACCAGTATTTGATAAAATAAATTTTGTTTTATTTGGCGAACACAGAAACGAATAACATTAGATGATAGAAATTTTCATCAAATATTTATATTAAGATTTTCTATACATTTTCCAAATAGGTAGGTATAATGATTATTTTTAAGCTAGTTATCGACATTTTCAAATTTTTTTTTATTTTTTTATTTTTATTATAAAAGTCAATAAAAAACTTTTCATTTAATAAAAAAACCTTGAAAATTTAATGTAATAGTTATTCATATAATTGTCATATACTAATTCAAAAATATGAAAAATACATAATCAAAATATTTTTTATAAGTGTTTATTATGTTAGAATTTTGACGAAATCGATTGAAATTGCAAATTATTCCATAAACTTCATTGTTTTAAAATGCATAAACATTTTATTCTTTATATCTAAGGGTTTTAAAATTTAGTATAAGATTTTTTCGTGAATACTTCATAATAAAACCAAACCAACCTAAAAAAAAATGTATAAGTAGAGGTTTTTTATGAAACTTTTAAGTTCAAATTCTCACAAAATTAAATATTTAAATGAAGATTATAACGATTTTAACTATAATTATAATTATAATTTAAACTATATGTGGTTACTTGAATGTTTAAAGTAAATTATTATATTTTATACCTACAATTAAATTTTTAAAATCAATGTTTTTGACAAAATAAATCCAGCTTATTGTATTGCTAATAGTACAATACATTTCTTTAATAGTAATATAAATACGAGTATATTATATTATCATATAATATATTAATATACTTAGTAAATAGTAATATAGGCTGACAGACCGTTTTCGTTCAGAATTGTTTTTTGTATGCAATTATTTGATGGATTTCATTGAATTCAAATTTCTCACATTCATTACAGTGACATACTTTTCAATGACTATGCACATTCGACAAAATTGTATGTACAACGATGAGGCAGTTTCTTACTTTTCTTTTTATTTTAGAATCATATATTTGCAATAAGTTCTATAAAAAAAAACTGAAACTAAACTTTTGTTATAAAGGATTTTCTCGCTTAAGTTAACAAAACTTATTTCATCTTATTTGTCTGTAACCGTTATGTTAAATCAAGGATTTTAGCAAAAAATTATACCTACGAATGCACTTTATAGTTATCTTTAAAGAAGAATTTTCTTAGATTCAATAGAATTCAATTTGTTTGAAGATACAATACGTTGATGTTCCATTAATATAACACAAAATCGCAATTTAAAACAAAATAATATTTTTTTTACATCTAAAAAAATAAAACAGTAGTTTTTAAAGTTCTTAAAGAATACGTAGTTTATAAATATATTGAAACAACATCAGCTAATGGTAGCTAACGTTCAATTATTTATTAATTACTATCAGGAAAAAATGTCTTGTCTTTTTTATATATATGTAGATAATTACTGCGTTTAGTCTAGATTATATTATAACGTCGTTACGCAATTTTATTAGCTCTATCAACGACTATTTAATAGTTATCATTAATCATTATTTTTATTAACCCGTTACCAATTTTGCTTCCTAAGCTTAATTAATTTAAATATTTGCTGTACTTATAGTTTTGTAATCTATAGTGATGAAAAAAAACTGTAGCTAGGAATACCAATTCATGCTATTCTTCACAGTTACTTGAGTATAACGCATATTATATAAATGCGTTATTATTCTCTTTATCGTACAGAATAATATATGATCCAAAAAATTTGACAAAAACCTAACTTAACCTAACCTAACATTTGGTTCATGTAATATTCCAATATACATACATCAAATAGCCAATAATAGACATACCTACATCGTGCATTTATTAAATTACCAGTCTATATATATATCTGATCAATGGTCGCGTGCGATACTTGGGATTATGGAATTGTCTAAAATGGAAATACTGTAACGTATATCGCCATATTTACAAACATTAAACGCGCAAAAACTACGCGCGATTGCGAGTAAAAATATTATTTCGCGTTACTGTGTACGAGTCGATTAATTTTTGTTATTTATATCATAAAATACGTGCAGATAGTATATTACAGGTACTAACGAGTGGCAGTCGTTTAGGTGGCGCGATGTGCATCCCACCGACCTCCTTTAAAGCAGCCACGGAGGGCGACACCCCGTGTAAGGACCAGTGCGTGTTGGCCAACACCAGACTGACGTTGGACGCCAACTCTTCCAGGGACACGTCCAGGCCCATACGTTTTTCCAGCGTCCGCTGGCTCCAGGGCCGGTGCAGCAGCCGAAACGCGGCGACGGACGCGGCCGCCACGACCACGTTGGTGAGCCGCTGGCCGAAGTCCATGCGCGCCGGCACGCCGCTCAAGAAGGACGGCCTGAACGCCGCTTGTTGCGACTGGCCGACCAGGGGCAGGGTCCACGCCGTCAGCGGACAGCTGCTGAGCAACACGAACGGCGCGCGGTACTTGGCGACGAAACCGAGCGACAGCTCGGTGTTGAAGTGTTCGGCGACGATCAAGTCGAACGACGCGGCGCGGTCGTCGAGCAGACTCCGGACGGCCGGCACGTCGAACAGGCCCTCCGTCGTCCTGGCCAAGCCGTACAGATAGAACATGTCCTTCAACGCGCCGACCACGCCGAATCCCCTGGCGGTGTGCTGGATAGGGACTTCGTTGTTGGACATGGGCATGGAACCGGCGACGCTGATGTCGGTGATGTTCGGGTGCGCCGATTCGAAGTTGCTGATCACGTGCACGTCGTGCCCGCGGTCCGCCAGCGCCCGCAGGTAGGGCAGGAACACCGCGTGATGGCTGTACCCGTGATGCGGGAACACCCCGAGTATGCGGGCCGCGGACGCGCTCCGGGACGCGGCGGCCACGGCGGCCGCGGCGAGCAGACAGTACGTTGCGGCGGCGCTAACCATAACGATGACCGGAGCGTGTGCGTATATAGTGTCGCGCGAACTTTAAATGCACGACTGATATTGTCGGGACGCGTACCTACGTTTAGATCGCATGCGTCAAGCGCCGCGTTCGTAATGCATACACACGCGTTCGTTGTATATCGTGTTGGATAGATGATGCTGAACGAGAACGCGCAGCGCAATTAAATCCGCCCCGACGCGCGTAGCGCAGATAAAAATATAATAGATAATATGCACTTGACGTCTCATCGTCCTTTGTGTAAATAATGATCTACGACATCAGTCCGCTGTAGGGAGTACGCGCGGTCGAGTTGACGCCTCGCCGGCCGTCTCAAATTTTTTTTTTCTTTTATACATCACCTGTTATGACTTACGCATGACATTATTAGCCGCAGCAGCGGTCCCCCCCCCCCGACCATTAGTTTCGTTTCGTACCCCTAAGTTCAATGTTTCGCCGGATTGTACCCATCGTTCGTGGTTTTTAAATTTTTTCACACGACCACTCTTAAAGACGTTTAAAAATAAAAAATTTAAAAAAAATAAAAATGTCACGTCATATTCTATATACCTATACTCCCCATCTGTTAATCGCGGATAAGTCGACGACGGTCGAGTTTTAATTTGCGTGTGACACAAATTTTCATTTTTAATGACATACGTATGTCGCATTGAATATTTTCGAAACGAATTCGATATTTTCCGCCATTAGTCGATTTTTTTTTCACGTACCTACCCCGTGAAATCTTCTCACATACCAGGGGTATGGTCGGGAGGGAACCGCAGCTGAGTTATATTTGTTCACATTACTCGCAATTTTCGCTGTTATAACCCGTCGATTTTTTAATTATTATTACTATTATTATATTTTTTGGAATGAATATGACGTGGCGTCATTTCCGAATTTTGTCCCGAGTATAATATTATAATTTACCAGTAGGTAAATTACCTTGTCGATAATCATAATCCATTCCGATCGTCGTTATTCGTTCTAAAAAAACTTTAAGATTTCAAAATTGTTTTCATTTAAACAACGTATTTTAAAATATTTAAATACCATCAGTGGCAGGCAGAAACGTGGGGGGGAAAGTCAATTGACTTACGGGTTTTTTTTTTCAGTAAAATATGATCCCTCAAAATGACAAATTACTTAACATATTTTTTACTTAATAAAAATATTTATTACGTTCAATATCAATTATAAAATAATATGAAATAATAATAATTTATAAAATGTACACAAGCTCAAGAACGTTTCTACGAAAAATATAAATATAAATTTATAAGTAGATTATGATGTATTGATGTATATTAAGACGTGAAGATCGAGTACCGATATAATACATTGAAGTATAAATAGCGCGTACGAAATTACGCGTTCAGAGCATATCAATTTAAATAACGTACCTATTGTAAATCGAAAAACATACATATTATATAATATGCTGTGTACCGTACGCACGGCTGTGATACGGCTTATTACAAAACAAACACCGATCCTGTTGTTTTTATAAGTGTAAAATATAGTAATAAATTTATTACGTGAGTAAAAAATCTCTTTTTGGTTTTTAGATTTTTTTAT
The DNA here is from genome assembly GCF_002803265.2 of Melanaphis sacchari. NCBI lineage: Eukaryota > Metazoa > Arthropoda > Insecta > Hemiptera > Aphididae > Melanaphis > Melanaphis sacchari. The sequence goes on from NW_020271635.1 coordinate 4,402,019, forward strand.
CGCATTAATAATGCAATAGTAAGCAATACTACGATTATTTTATATTATTATATCATATTCATATCTACCTATAGTAAATATCATGGGTTACTAACATATAATTATAAATTTAATTCATTCATCACTCTGTTTAGAATATAAAATAAAGAAAAACTGTTGCAAAATCAGTATTCATTAAAATCTATTTCGTTTTGATATAATACCATTATAGTTATCCCATAATAAAAAATACAACTAATACAAGTTTACTGGAAAATCACATTAATTTTTTACAAGCATTTTAAGTTAATTTTTTATTATTGCAAAATATAATACAGTATAATATAATAAAATAACTTCACTTTCTTAAACGATTTTTGATATCTTGTTGTTAAAACATAAAAGGTAGTATGCTACATATTATAATTTTGGTAACGTACCTTATTTGTATTTATAATAATAAATTATTATAACTTGAGGTAATTTAAGAGCTTAAAGAGTTTAGCCGTAGGTGATGGAGCCTTTTTGAATTATTAACTGTTGGATAAATTCTGAGATTGATATAATTATTCTTTATCTTTACTATCTGCCCACTAATGATTTATAAATTATAAGCTTATAACCAGCATAATAGACATAATATAACAATTTTTTCATTTTACGAATTTTCTTTTGACTATTGACATGTTTTAGATTCTAGACTATTATTATTAATTATAAGCGCTATAGCACTATGTTAAATACTAACATTACTTATTTACTTATGGTATTCATTTTATAATCAACGCTATTACATATTTTCAATACCGCAGTGCTATCTGACGTTCAGATTGGGAGTAGGACGTTAGTTATAGACGGAATTAATATCTAATCGCTATATAAAGTAACAATCAGCGTCTTATCATCCGAATGAATATTATATTCATTCATTATAATATTGTATTCAGCTGCAGTCTTCGTAACTTTAGGGAAATTTCCCTAGTTTTAGGGAATTCTGACCTTATTAGGGAAATGAGGAATTTTCTTTTAGAAACTGTTGGTTCTAGGGAGTTTTTAGATTTTTAAGCTGGTTGGTTTTTTTTCTTTATTTGAAATAAGCAATCTATACCGAAGGGGCACAATCAGTTGATGTGATTAGTGTAGTACGAGTATAATGTATACAATGTATACTATACATACATATTAATTAATTTTATTAATCACAGGTCAGGTTACAGGTGAAGACTGTGAGCACTGAGCAGTCATTTCATTAATGACAAAAACAAAATATAAGAAAATAAAATATACATCAGGTCTAATTTAGAATTATTCGGAAACCCATATAGTATATGTACCCATGTACCCATAGTATAATTTACTATAAATGAAATACTTAAGCAGAAAAAACAATTGAAGTAATAATGATTTATGAGTTTATAACAGTCCATGAAAATTAAAAATAACTAAATATAGAATTTTAATTTCATTAGCTAATGGAGAAAAATTAATTTTGTGCGGCTCCTTGTGGAACACTTTTAGAATAATATAAAATTATAATTTAATGATAAATTGTAATATGGACGAAATACGAATACGTTTTGTCGTCATTAGCCAACAAGCACTCAACGCTCTACGTGTCTCGTACTGTTGTGAATTTTCAGGTACTTGGTAGTTTGTTTTTTGTTGTTTTTTATTTTTTATTATTCATTATGTCGAACTCGGATGTCGATAATCCTCTAACACCACCTAAAAAAATTAAATTGTCTTATAAACAAAAATATTGTGTTGAATGGGAGGCAGTTGCCTCATTTAAAGGATGGCTTTCAGCGAACAAAAAAGGTAATATTTTAAAAATTTACTTTTTTATACCTATATATTTTAATCAAATACCTATTTAGGCATTCATTATAAATTTTTTTTAGGGAATATATTTTTTCATTGCAAAGCATGTTTAGTAGATGGAGTAGCTGATAAATCAGAAATTTAAAAGCATTTCCTTGACAAAAAACATATAAAAAATGTGGAAAGCGTTAAAAATCAATCTAGTATAAGTAAATTGTTAACAGATCACAGTAAATCGGAAAATGAAGTATGTACTAATAAATACTCAAATACTCTTGAAAAATAGTATTCCAAATACATCATAAAAATTGTATAATTATAGGTGAAATATGCTGAACTACTGCAACTGTCATTGTTCATACCTGAACATAATTTACCATACTCTATCATGAACCATTTACCGAAGCTCATAAATAAAATTTGTCCTGATTCGAAAATTGCACACAATTTGAAATGTGGTGATAATAAGTGCAAATCAATCATAACTAATGTTGTAGCTGCCGTAAGTGATGATAACCTTATGAATGACCTCAAATCCCGTCAGTTTTCAATAATTTTAGATGAAAGCACCGACAGATCTTCAATTAAGCACTTGGCTCTAGTTGTCCGTATAGTTCAAATGTTCAATCACCTTTTTATATAATGAATAGATTTATTACCTTAATTGAAGTGAATAGTGCTACATCACAAGCATTGTATGACCATGTTTTAAATTTTTTTGATGAAAATAATATACCTTATAAAAAGAATATGATTGGATATGTAAGTAATGAGGCAAATAACATGATGGGTTCACATAATTCCCTAGCCACAAAATTGAAGAAAGATATTCCAAATCTTTTTGTGTTTAAGTGTATCTACCACTCATTCCACCTATGTGCATCCTATGCTTGCATGAAATTGCCTAAGTATGTGGAAGATGTAGCTCGAGATATCTACAATTATATTAGTAACAACCCAAAAAGGTAATGTGAATACAAAGAATTTCAACAGTTCTTAAATTTAAAACCTCTTGAACTACTTCATCCAGCCCAGACAAAATGGCTTTCATTACATTTGTTTGTGAAACGAATAATATCACAATACCCAGCTTTAAAGTTGTACTTTACATCTGCAACATTAAACGATGGGTTAGAAAATGCAAAAATAATTTTAGATAAATTAACCAATCCCTTAATATTATTATATTTTGAATTTCTTGATTTTGTTCTACCATTTTTCATAGATCTTAATATTGAAATGGAATCAACAACTGTTAAAATACATGTAGTTTATAATGAAATTGGATTTTTGTACAAAGAAATACTCAATTGCTACATGAAAAAAGATTATATTTATAAAAAAGATGTTAACGAAGTACAATATAGAAACCCTGAATTCTTTTTAGATTTAAAAGATATATATCTAGGTGGTAAGGTTATGGTTTCAATAACCCTAATTTTGGCTGAAAATAAGTTAACAGATGGTATGATACAAAACTTTAAATTAAGGTGTCAATGTTTTTATGTAGAGGCAGCAAAATAAGTTTACCAACGATTTCCATTTAAACTACTTCAACCATTGAAGCACTTAAAAATAATAAGTCCTGAAACTATTTTTGGTATAAATCTAGTTTAGCACCCCCTCGAAATTTTGATTTTTTTTTTTCGAAACCTATGTATTTTAGCGTTTTAAAAATTATAGTGCCAAAAGTTATTTCCGGAAATCATTAGTTTTAAAGTTATAGCCATATAAGTTCACGATTTTTGGTGTCTTACGCATGCGCAAAACGCATAGTTGTAATAATATATTATTACTTTAATATTATAAAATACAGGTTAAATAATAATATAATACGTAATAATACGTGTCGTAGCACTCGTACCTAAACATATCTATAGACTATAATACATTCTCGTATATAGGTAATAAAAATGTTGAATACTATTTATTTTTAAAACATTAAAATACATAGCTTTTGTATTTTACGTCATTATCAAGTAATTGGCTAAATTTTTGGCCATTGTTAGCATAATTATTGGCATCATTTTTTAGCCCTGTGACCTACCTTAGGTAGTGTTGCATAGCAAATCAAGGGATATTTTCGTTTTGAATGTCCGAGCGAGCGCAGCGAGCGAGTGGCAACGCTGTCCCCTAATTTCCTTTGAAAATAACCATATATATTTTTTACTCAAAAACTAATGATTTCTGGAAAAAAATTTTGACACCATTATTTTTAAAACGTTAAAATACATAAGTTTCCAAAAAAAAAAAATTGAAATTTCGTGAAGGTGCTAAACTAGATTTGTTCCTCATTTTAAAAACAGTTATAGCAATTATTCATTGGAATGTTTTCGGATTTTTTTTGATACACAGGGAAAAAATTGATTATCAGGGAAATTTTGAACCTGAGATTAGGGAAGTTCTAAAAACTGAGTCACGAAGTCTGTTCAGCTGTATAAGCCTGAAAATTGCGTGAGGACTGGCACGTGGAGTTAATGGTTAGTGATAAGAGTGGATTTATCATAAAATATTTGCTTACAAATCACAATATAGTTGAGATCATTAAATTTAATAAATTCTAATTTTTCAGGTTATGAAAAGAACGGTATTGTAACACAGGCGACTCTTCTTGATCCAAGGTTTAAAAAAATTGTATTTAATGGATTATATCCACGAAAATTGAAAGTTGCAATTGACCGATTAAAAATAAAGTTTGTTAAATAACTTTGCCAGGAACAGATAATCCAATTGCAAATTGCATCAACAATAGGAATGATAACACATTTATACATTTTCTTCTTCATTATTACTGTGACGAAAATATTCACACATTGGCAACTTTAATTAATCCAACAGCAGCTTTAATTATTGAATTAAACAAGTACTTACATGAACCACTCATAAGAAAATGTGAATATCCATTAAAGTAGTGATCTGCGCATAAACCATTGTATCCACGTCTGTTTATAATGTTTAGAACGTAGATAAATGTTTCGCACGTAAGTAGGTTTTAGAAGCCTAAACTCAATTTAAAATTTTCGACGAATATACATACATAGTTTTTAAATTCGCAATACGATTAAATAAATTATAAGCAAATCTAAATACATAAAATATAATATAATAATAGTATAAGCAAGTTTTGGTTCTATTACAGAAGATGCAATAATTATTTATATAAACATTTTTTTCAAATGGTAACTCAACTGAGATAGGAACATAGACCGAATACTTAGTAGATAAGTATAAGATCTGAGTGACAGGGTGGAAACAAAGATAGTATTACTTCCAATTACAAATTGATTTATATTAAGTAATATGCTAAATCGAATACGAAAGCGGAAGTGGACTGAAAATGATTTATGATTTTTGCTAAACAATGTATAGATTGTAGCTAAAAAGTATATACAATTAGGTAATCTACTCTTAAAAATAATATATGTAGATTAAACAAAAAATAGATTTATTTATTTATATTTATTTACTATTTATGAAAACAATAAAGTAAGTACACACATCAGTCTCTAATATACTGCAATATAGGTTATTTAGTCTTATATTTACCATGTATATGTATATCTAGTAAATACATACATACTGCAAAAAGATAATTCTTACAATAATTTAAATTGTTTTTCAATTATAAAATGAAATATGGATATTTCACTGATATTTGACACCTGATGGTTGTTTTTATCACAATATAATGGATTATGGTCTTATGGATACTTAATCATTTTTACATTTTTTACTTATTTAAGTATATTAATACATAATATCATTGATTATAAATACTATTTACTAGTACTTATAATCAATGATAATGTACATTATTATATTAGAAATTAATTCAATTTACTATTAAACACCTACCCGAACGTGCTAGCACCTATTCAATATTACCTGTATGTGCTATATATGTCTATAGGTATATTATATTACATAAATTGAATACGTACGATAAAGATCGGGTATACCTTTAGTAATTAGTTGAAGTTCTCGAAATAGCTCAATGTCTGACGCATTTACTTAAACAGCTGTATAGTGTATACAATGTAAATATAGTAGTCTACTATGCTACCAACTATAGAATATCGATGGAAAATTTTCATAATGATTATAACAAAGATTGAGAGTTTCTATTGTAACCGTGGTTAACCTAACCAATTTATTTTATTTTAATGTATTTTTAGATTCTGGCTGGCAGAGCGATGAATATATCAATTGATTTTACAATGATATGTAATTTCTTTTGTGTTCGTCATTACCTTTTGGGGCAATAAAAATGTTTCGATTTTCAACTTTGGGAATGATTTTGGTTATAAATTAAATCTAGTTAGTATTTTGGTGGGTCAAAAGCAAAAAATTCCAAATAATTTTCTTAATTATAGGGAAAAGCGAAAAATTCTAAACCAGTCTAAACAAAATGATTTCTTTATTTTGCAATATTTGCACTATTATTCAATAACCGTATAGAAACTTAGAATTTTTACAAGTGATTTTATTAACACCTTTTATAAATGTTAAATATATTTCAAAATAATTTGAATCTTTTTTAACTAGTCATAGATTTTTAGTTTATTTCCCATAAATGTCTATAATTTTTTTTTCGTTCAATCGTAACTTTATACAATGAATAAAGCTTAAACATTTAATAGAAGGTTTCTTATAAATTGTTACTAAGAAATAAAAAATGAAATAAAAAAAGAGTTGAGCGTAAATCCAAAAAAAATTTAAAAGCATTAGATATTAAAATTTTTTGTTAAAATCACGAAAATTAGCCGACTATTTTGTAAATAGATATCGCCTGACGAGACTTTTGAGAGGTCTCTCAATTCTGTCCAGAGGCGTACGCAAAATTCGTTTATGGGAGGAGAAGTTACCATTTATATCCATATATGTGGATAAAAAACTTTTGTTAATTGTAATATTCCATAAAAGAAATCATTAAACATGTTTTACTTATGGGAGGTTAAACCCCTAAACCCCTCGTCAATACGCCACTGATCCTGTTATATTCCTTTGTTGTTTATTATTGTTTTATATAAACATTCAAATTGTCAGATTATTAAATAAAGAATTATGTGAAAAAATAATTGTTGTTAAAAATACGAAAACTTTTTTATAAGTAGGTTATATGATTTAAAAATTGTAATTTAAAGTTTTTAGTTAATGATGTTTTTCCATTAAAAAACTTAATCATACAAAAATCTTGTATCTATAGTCTCTAATAACAAAAACAAATAAAACTTAATTTACTCTGTCATTTGAATTCTCATCAGTCACATTACCGCCAAATATACTGTGAATCGCAGACGTAGTTTATTAGTTATTACATTTATTTGTAATCTCAGTAAACGTACCACTTTAATACTTAGGTAATTAATTTGCAAAGATTTATTGAAATTAAAAAAAAAAAACAACATCATTGTCGAAATGACATTGTATCGTTCTCGCTTATAAAGGCGTACAAATTTGTAATTAAGTGCCTATAGGCTATAATATCTACCGAGCGATGCCACCGAATACGCGTATTTTATACGTAGAGATGCAAAAACTATATAATGTAGTAAATATAGGTAATAAACTGTATATAGTGGTTTTTAAGGAACATTGATGTGTATTTATGTATACAAAAATATATTTTAAATAGACGTATAATGTCTATGTTTTCATTATATTTTATACTCTGGAATACTTTTAAATTAACGGTGAATGGTGGACACCTAATTACAAAGTCGACGCCTGGCTCTTCGATTTGCGAAGCCCCGTGTCTGTGTAAAGTATTTACTATGTGACATAATATTATGCCACAATAATTGTATGATCGTTATTTATTATGTAACGTGTTTAACGATAAAGTTAATACAAAATATTACGAACTCACGATCATGAATTAAATTCTGGCTTTTTTACTATGTAAAGGACTTAATAATCCACATATTTTTAAAAATAAATTCCGTAAATGCACAGCAATAATTTTTTTGAATGGTATTTTTAATTTTTAAGTTTGAATTTGAATTACATTTTTTTTTAAATAACTAACAAAGTTTTTTTCTATCTTAAAAATTGATTTATTGTGAATAAATTCTAGTTTTAATTTTTATAACTTTTAATTTTTTTAAAAACTTATTTCAATAGTTGCTGACGTTACATCATACTATTTTTAATACGTTTATAATAAATTCTTATTGCGATATTGAAAACATTCTATCATATTGTTTTACTTAATTTACTGTAATAGTATTGGTATACTCGTATTTATTGTATTGTTATCAACAATATATTTTTTTAAATTTTGTTCGAGCGTGATGTTAGGAAGTTTCTTTAGTGTGTCCCAAAATTACTCTTTTTAGTGTTCCGAGTGCGTCTGAAATAAGGTATCACCCGAGTGCATCCCAAAAAAAAGCCATATTTTTGACATAGCCCTAGTGCGTCCCAGTTTTTTTTAGAGTTAGGTACCCGGAGTGCTTCACAGGGAGGTGAACTGCAGAATTACACTTCATAAATATTTTTGTTTCTTATTTACGATAATATCTTTTATCTTAGCATTACACCCTTGAATTTGGATGAGGGTACCTACTAATTATTATTTATTCAAGAAAAATGTTATTAATTTTTTTTTATTAGATCTGTATAGGCTGGTGTTTAAATGTCATTCTTCTGACAAAATCTAGTCTTGATATTTTTTTATTTCGAAATTGATTTATATTGCAGTCTTCGATGCATGAAATTTTCTTGCACGTGGACTGAGGTCACACTCGGGATATCCCCTAATGTTATTGCCCGTATTGGAGTATTGGACATTGGTAATTGGAGTCTGCAGTAGATCCGGTTATATCATCGATTAATAATAAAATTAAGAACAAACTATAAATTATAAAATTACCTACTGAGCAGGCAAGTACTGTATACGAGTGTACGACGTATCACGTATGTATGTGTAGTAACTGGTTAACACTGAACAGTAGTAACACTATTATAATTTACAGTAACTACTATGTAATAAGTAATAAGTAATAACTAATAGTGTAGATTAGTAGTAAACGTGTAAAGGATTAGTAGCAGTAGTTGTAGTAACAGTAGTAGAAGTAATAGTGGTAGTAATAGTTGTTGTTGTAGTAGTAGTAGTAGTAGTAGTAAGTAGTAGTAGTTGTCAGTGTACATAACGCTGAACGGGTCGTTCGTCGACGTGCGCTACCCGGGGGGCGGGGTCAGTCGCTCGCCCGAACTGTTCCGCAATTCCCATGTAGGCCCGCAGCCGCGACTCACTCTCGAGCACAGCAGTGAGAAAAACAAAGGTATCACGTTCACACCTGTTAGATACATTTTTCCAAATCAAAAACCCATTAAACGCCGCCGTCGACGCAATACATTATAAACGACGGTGACGGCGGTAGGTATTATCAATTATCGAGTACCGCAGTAGCAGCCCGTCTACCCGTCACGTAATAATATATTATTGTAAATATCGTTACTATTATAATATCTATCTGGACACGTCGGGACATATCTATGATATAATGCGCATGTGTGTGTGTGTGTGCGTGCGTGCGCGCGCGTATGTGTAAGAGGTAATAAAAATATAATAATACGCGGCGGCCGAATGTTTTCATGACAGTATGACACGAATGCAGAAAAACGACGATAGATAAGACCAAAAAAAGGGGCGCCGTCGCAGCCGACGCGTTGTTCGCCGTCGTATCGTAGACGACAGAGTGGTATTTACATTTCGCATTCTCGAAAAGAACGAAAGGACGCGGGGATTCGTCACCGCCGTCGTCGTCGTCGTCGTCGTCGTTGTCGAAAGGTGAATATCGTACAATTATTTTACTATGATAATATTACATTAATGTTGACTTTCGGGTTCACACTTGTTCTGTGACTCGTTTTTGGCACCGAAACTGACAAATTCGATGTGTTCGCCAGATGGGCAACGTGTTATCACGATTCAAGACCCGACGGAGATGACAATGATGATGTTCGATCGTGCTCGTGGCCTACATTCGAGGGTGGCCGTTTTGAATTATTTTCTTTCCTGGTGAGAAGGCACACGTCCGTGATGGTGTACTTTTATCTCACATTTTTTGGTGGGATATTAGTGGTTGGGTGGGGATGGTCTTGTCAATGACTGACCGATTTAGAAGACATTTTAAGTTCGCACAAATGATTGATTAGGTTTCACTCTGAGCAAACTTTATTTATTAATTGCCAGACATATGCCTTTCCGGCCCGCTGAATAGCTTTGGACAGCCATAACATTTATATTGTTATGAGAATAATATATTTATATCTGAATAATTTAATTTTTTTTCATGATCTTTACATTTACCTAGTAGGTACTAAAACGCCTGCAAACCTATTGTCATCTTTCATTTAATCATGTATAATGTCAATGGCTTACTTTTTTTATATTTTTCACAGACATTTAATTCAACACACAAATCGTATACAACATACTTGTCGATTTCAAAATGAATAGTTCCTCAGATACGGGGTATGTCTTTTTATTTTTGATTGCATATGTTATTGACATTAATAAATTAATATTTACAGATTTAATCCAGCATTTAATATTGCAACAATAAGACAAGTATTCAATGAAGCTGTTGAAAAAGGCAAGTGATACATTGTTTTTGTTTTCAATATTTTGTTTGAGGCTTATTTAGTATTCTTGCTTTTGATTTAGTTCGTATGCCGACCCCGATGCGATTAAGGGACTTAATCAGACAAATTAGAGCAGCAAGAACAGCAGCTGAAGAAAGAGCTGTTATCAACAAAGAATGTGCAGATATTAGGACGTCTTTTCGAGATGAAGATAGTGTTTGGAGATGTCGAAACATTGCTAAATTGTTATACATTCATATGCTTGGGTAAGTGTCGTTTTCAATTTACTTATTTTTTTAGATAATCAAAATTTTAAACTAATTTTTAATTATGTTATTATGCCACTGAAAAAGATTTAAATAAACATAGTTACCTAGATAGAAATATGTATTGGATATCAAATTTTGAATATCCTTTTTAAAAACTAATTATTTTATTTTTATGTAAATAACATTTAAAAATTTATTGGTTAATATTATAGATATCCAGCACATTTTGGACAGTTGGAATGTCTGAAGTTAATAGCATCTCCAAGATTTACTGATAAGCGAATAGGATACTTGGGTGCTATGTTATTATTGGATGAACGACAAGATGTACATCTTCTCATCACAAACTGCTTAAAAAAGTATGAAATATTCTGTTTGTGGATAAAAAGAAATATGTTAAAAATTATTCATTTTTAGGAAATAAATTCCTGTTTCTATAATTGACTTTGATGACTTTAATTTTTTACATTAAACAAATTTTTTTCATCATTTAAAAAAAATGACTAAAATTGACTTATTTTCTTTTAATCATGCACCAACTAATTGATTGATGTGAATATTTAGATATTGAACACTAATTATAAATATTTTATTAATTTTAGTGACCTGAACAGTTGCACTCAGTTTGTTGTGGGTTTAGCATTATGTACTCTTGGTGCAATTGCATCACCAGAAATGGCTAGGGATCTTGCCACTGAAGTAGAACGCTTGATGAAATCACCCAATACATATATTCGGAAAAAAGCAGCTTTGTGTGCTTACAGAATTGTGCTCAAAGTTCCTGAACTAATGGAAATATTTTTGCCAGCTACTAGATCAATGCTTTCTGAAAAAAATCACGGAGTTCTTATTACAGGTGTAACATTAATAACTGAAATGTGTGAACGAAGTATTGATACCTTACAGCATTTTAAAAAGGTATTTAAATAACGTTTTGGTTATTTTAAATGAATAAGAATGATATTTTTGTAATTGACTCTTTTTAAAAAATATTTAATTGTTGTTTGTTTAGTTGTTTATATATTAATAAATACATATAATGTTTGTTTAATTATATCTTATCACAAGTTAATATTTTATAGGTTGTGCCAAACTTAGTAAGAATTTTAAAAAACCTAATACTTGCAGGCTATTCGCCTGAACATGATGTTTCTGGAGTGAGTGATCCTTTCTTACAAGTAAGTAAAATATATTTTTTCTTCTAACACTCAATAAGTATTTAAGTTTCTAAATCAATGTTATATTTGCAGGTAAAAATACTGAGATTACTTAAAATACTTGGTAAAAAAGATCCAGAAGCTTCTGAAACTATGAATGATGTACTTGCACAAGTAGCCACAACAACTGAAACAAATAAAAATGTTGGTAACACAATTTTATATGAGACTGTGTTATCAATTATGGATATTAAGTCTGAATCCGGGCTCAGGGTGCTAGCCATTAATATTTTGGGTAGATTTTTGTTGAACACAGATAAAAATATCAGATATGTTGCTTTGAACACGCTTTTAAAAACTATTCACTTAGATATGACTGCAGTTCAAAGACACAGAACTACTATAATTGAGTGTCTTAGAGTATGTTAAATGTTAAACATTATTGAAATATTGAACTAATAACGCCTAATTCTCAATTTTTATTTTACAGCAAGACCCAGATGTATCTATCAGAAGACGAGCACTAGAGTTAAGCATAGCTTTAATTAATTCTCATAATGTATTGACTATGACTAAAGAATTACTTGCGTTTTTGGAAACATCTGAACCTGAATTCAAAGCACAGTGCTCTTCTAGCATTGTGTTAGCAGCTGAAAAATTTGCACCTAATACTCGATGGCATTTAGATACCTTAATAAAAGTTCTTGTTGCGGTAAGCAGATATTAAAATAAATAGATTTTGAATTGTTTTAATAGTAGCTATGTTTTATTAAGCTCTTCACTAATAACAATAATTATACTAACCTATTTGGTCATACGTTAAAGCATTAATTTTTAATGGATAAAATGCAATTTTTATTAGGCTGGTAATTATGTGAGAGATGATGTTGTATCAAGTACAATACAATTAGTTTCTGAATCTGGTGCTCAACATGGTGGTTATATGGCTTCAAAACTATGGGTAGAGTTGGAAAAAGATACAAGTGATAAACAACCATTGATACAAGTGTCAACATGGACAATTGGAGAATTTGGTGATATGTTATTACAACAATCTGATGAACATGCTGTAACTGTAAGATTTACCTATTTTAATTTTTATTTAAAAAATTACCTCACTTATTTAGTATAATTCTGCTCATTGTTACAAAAATTAAATTTACCTATGACATTTTAGTTATAATGAATATTTTTACAATAAAACTTAATAAACTAATTAATACATTTATAGTAACAATTAATTATTTTTTAATATTGTTTAGGTCAATGAAGAAGACATATTAAGAGTATACCATAAATTAATGTGGAGTCCTCAAAATAATATAATCACAAAACAGTATACATTAAATTCACTTATGAAATTAAGTACCCGTATCAAAGTAAATGTAGAGTAAGTATAACCATGTATAAATTATAAACTTAAGTGACTATATTTAACCTAATCACAAATTTTTCTCATTAGCTTAAATTGTTTGTTTATTATGTTATTTAAAGTACCTATAAATAATTATTTAATATTAATTATCTAGTAAAATACATGAAATGGTTGCATCATTTACAACACATATGCATACTGATTTGCAACAACGTGGAATTGAATACAATCAGCTGTTCAATAGATATGACCCAATGCGAGAAGGTCTATTGGAAAGAATGCCTGCTATGGAGTCAAATAGAACTCAACAATCACAATGGAACGAAACTATTGAAAACATTCCTTCACCTAATGATTTACTTGTCACTGATGTCACACATACTGAGACCACTAGTGATTCTGTAAATATATTTACATTTATTTAAATTTTTTAATATACACAAAATAGTAAATAAATTATGATTTTCTTTTAAACTTCTTATTTTAGAATGCATTGTTAGTATTATTAGAAGGCTCAAATGGGGATACAGAATTGATTCCAAATCAAAACTCTTCAATAATGCCAACCACTACTACTGATACTCAAGATTTGTTGGATCTCTTAGGTTAGTCTTATTTTATTTTGCTTTTTTTCTTAAAATAAATGATTTATTGATTAAATTTATGACATTATTAAGGTGGTTTAGATTTAAGTAACCAACCAATGCAACCATTGAACAATCTTACATCTGAAATTTCAACTAATGGAATAGTTGATACCACAAATCATATATTTGACTCATTGAGCTTAGGTAAGTTAAAAAATAAATATTATTTATAAATAAAATATTTTTATTCTATATTCTTGTATAAATATTCAGCAGATACATCAATAGTTAATACCAACAAAGTTAAAAGCCCTGGAACTGTGACAGCATATGACCAAAACAATTTACTCATAACATTATTAGTTGAAAGAGATCAGATGAATATAGATTCAAACATGGTGAATATGACTGCTTTCAACAGCGGAACATTTACTATTAGCGAATTTCTTTTTCAAGCAGCTGTCCCTAAAGTAAGTTGATTTTCCGAGTTATTAAATATTATATTTTTTTAAATATATCTGTACTTTGTCAAATGTATGTGTCAAGTTTGATCAGACCATACCCTTCAATAAATCCATTTTATTTTTATCAGGCTATATAATATTATGTACAAAATCATACATCATCGACCATCCAAGTTTATTTATATATGAGACAGTTAAACCTCATACCCTCTAACCTAACCTGTATAAATATACTGATGTAAGAGAGTAACATAATACAAAATGTTAGCAACAATAATTTATTGCTTATTCTATATTGTATACTGAAATGATAGGTATAGAAAATATTAATGTATTGCAATTTAAATGTATCTTAACCATTTAAAATATTTTTATTCCTACTTAATATTTAATTTATTTTCTAATGGTATTTCATATTGTTTTTGATAGTAGATATAGATAAACATTTTTCATGATAAATATTAAATATATTCTTATTTAAAAGTAACTGCTAATGCATTATTATTTTAAAATGTTTTGAAGCAGCTAAAACACTCATTTTTTATATCATTTTCAATAAATATGTTTTTTTTTTTGTTTATGTTGTGCGTGGGATATAAAAAAATAGATGTGTTGAAATCATCATATTACATTTTTGACTATTGCAATAAAATATGCTATATTACATTAAATTCACTTTATTGAAAATACCTTTTTTAATCTGAGTTTAAAAGAAGAAATTGTTTGCGTAACAGCTGTAGTAAAATGATTAAGATTTGAAATTTAATGCCTTTTGCTAGTATATTTATGTTTTCATAATAGAACACCTTTTAAGATAAATTTAATATTCTTTAAATGAAATATTTATATAATCATAGGCGTAGGGTGATCAAATGTTTTTTTGGGAGCTCTCTTTGGGGTAGACATGTATCGACTTGTGGAGGGCTTCGTCTGCATTTGGTGAGAAGGGGCTATTTTCCAAACTGAGAAGTATAATCCCCCCAACTATGCCTATGCACATAATTCTTAATAAATGAACATGTTCTTAGTGCCTATATTTTTGTAACTATACTTACAAATGCTTATGCATTTAAATAGTAGTTATTAATTATAAATGTATTTTTTCTTTTCTACTTAGACTTTCCAATTACAAATGTTACCTCCATCATCAAATGTAATTGAACCAGGGTCATCTTTGACTCAATTAATGCGAGTATCGAATGTATCAAAAGTAAGTTTTATCATCATATTGTTATTTAAATATTAACTTTTAATTTTTTAATTAAATTTTTAATTATTAAAAAATTAAAATTTTTTAATTATTTACTTTATTTCATTAACCGTTATATTATTCCCAAAAATACAATATTAGTTACATAGATGTACATTAGATACATAAATAATTATATTAATTTATCATATTCTATATTCTTCCAATGAGAAGAGGTAAATCAGGCGTATTGATGGAATGTTGTTGCCTAACCCAATACATATCAAAAAGTTTCTGATATACCTATCATGTCATACTTTTATCTATTTTATGCTGAATAATGAAATTAAGAAATGTTGAAATTTCATAGTCTGTAGTATATGATATGATAATTTTATTTTTCATGTAAATGTATATTTTGAATTTACAGAATATAACCTTATTTTTTTATAGTTTATAATTTATGAAAATTAAATTTATTCACAACAAATAAACTAATATGAATGTAATTAATTATTATTATTTTAATTACTCATTATTTTCTATTGATAAGCGTGTATTCCATCGACATAATATAAAGATCAGCCTATTTAGATGCTTGGTTTGTTTATTGTTCATCAATTTGGATTTTTGTTTTTCATTATATTTTTACATTTATCCAAAAAATAAAAATTATCACATTAAAATAGAGTCTGTTAAATTGTCCAAAATATTATTTCTGTTCTTCAAAGTATACCCATTTCATTTAATTTTGAAATTAAAAAATCAGTACTAGAACTTCATTAAAAAAATTAAGGATTATTTATAATAGAAATTTTACTAACAGTCAATCTGCCTTTCAAATTTGTCTTCACTTTAATGCTTTAAATTTTATAAAAAGTCATTAAATATTTGTTTTTTTTTTATTAGTGACATGACAGCCACCATTCTCCTTGTTATTGCTATTCGAGGAGTGTAGAAATTTTATTAATTTTTAAATGATTTCTTTTTATTAATATCGATAATGATTTGATTATTTGTGTTTGGTCAGTAGTACTCAAATCTACAACATTTTTGCTGTGATTTACTGCCTGGCAAATGTTTTCATACTTTTTAAGAAAAAAAAAACTAATTCAAAAGATGTTACTTGTTAAGACTTGAAAACTTTCCATTATCATGTGTATTATTATTTTCTAAACACAATGCAATTTGAAAATATTTAGATTAATTTTAAGCCATATAATTTACATCACAAATCTACTTATACCATTTTACAGTAAATTGGTGTTAACTTATAAGTTGTGTAATATGCAATTTTTTAGTAAAAATTTGTCCCACCTACAAAACTAATAAAATATTAACACAATATTTTATTTTATTATTAGAGCCAGCTAAGAATGAGAATTCGGTTATCATATACTGCAAATGGTGTGCCAATTCAAGACCAAACCGAAGTGAATAATTTTCCAACCCCACCAGATACATTTGGAACATCAACATTAGATCTTTGGTCTGAAAATCAATGACATAAAGTATTAATGGCCATTGGCTAAAAAAATATAGCAGTAGGTTTGAGTTGTATGTGTTTCATTGTGATAAGTGTTTTATTTTTGTCAATTATTTGAGAAAAATTTGAAATTTTACATCTATCAATAACACAAATCATTGTTTTTAAGTGTTAATTTTAATTTTTAAAATAACACGGTACAGTAACTATGACTTATTTTAACCAATTGTGTATTGTACTTAAAAACTTGTATTATTAGCTCACAGTATTATGAAACAATGTTTTTGTTTACATTAGTTCTCAATATAAAATTTTATTGATAGTGGAAATAATTGTTGATGTTTGTGATAATTTTTAAACTGCACACTCTATTATTTTTATTTCGGTTGTAAATCAAAATCCGGTTGTGAACTCCTAATAATATTTAACAATTAAGTTCACACTTACGAATAATTTTTTATCAATTTTAAACATGCATTCAATTTTATTTTATTTATTTTTTTTTTGTATCTGTGTCTTTATTCTTTTCTGCACTATTTGTAGATGCATTAATATTATTATTCATTACTATATAATATGTATATAAAATAATAACTTGTTGATAAAATGTTTATCATTGTTAACTATATAAATTATTATGCATTGTATTATTATTATTATTATTATTATTATTATTACATTAATAAAATATTGTATTAATTTGAATTTCTAATTATTTCAAAATTTAAATATTGTTGATTAGGTATGTAATTTGAAGTGAGTATATGCAACTCTAAAATTTAACTTCTTTTTTTTACATGTAATATACAATCTTTATCAAATTATATTAGACACAGTAATAATATGTGATAAGAGTTAACAGATCATGAGTATTTGAAGAAAGAAACCACCCATTGATAACACTTTCTATTAGCTTGTTATTTTATTTTATTTAAAAGATCGTGACACTAATTAGTTTCAAACGTCTTAGAGGATTGCCAGATATTGTGGGAGTAGCCTAGTTTTTTATTAATTGATTTGGATGATTATTAAATTGGTTGTAGAATCTTTTATAAAAAATTTTTGCTTCATCATTTATTGATTTAAGTTTTAAATCTGTGTGTAGTGTATGATTTGATACGTAGGGTGGAGAATTTATTAGTTTTATTAGAGTAATATTTTGGGAGGTATGGATTTTCAAGATATTTGACTTTCGCATTGTCCCAGTGCTGAAGGCTGTAGGTCTATAGTGGTTTCAATAGCGTTTTATTCTAATTAAGGTGTATTTATTATTACATGATAAGGGCTTAAGCATGAGAAGACAATTAAAATTCAACCTAATGATTATTATTATAATTAGAAATCACTAAATATTTTACTGATGTTAATAATTATAATTTTAAATCTAAAAAAGTAGTTTATTATTCTCCATCAAATTCTTGAACAATACATCACAATCAATTACAAAATTGGAAAATGTTGTTACATTGTTGAGCTTAATTATTTACAAATCATATAAATATTAATTTACGTTATAAGAACATTTTTAGAGTCAAATAACTTTTAATTAATGGTTTCCAACTGAACTAAAATCTTTTGATACTAAAATATATTTAAATTTTATTTTCTATGTTTTATGTCAAATGACAAATATACCTAATCAACAGTCAACCAGTCAAAATGAGAAACCAAATAAGTCAGCTGGAGTAGCTATGCAAGGTAATATTCATTTAGCATTTGCCTTTAAAATTTTAATGTCGATACAAAATTTAATGGACAATATAATTAGGTATAATAATTATGCAAATAAATTGAAATAATGGATATAGCTTTTCTAACCATTAACATTAATTACGTTTATCGCCAGTCCCCACTACTATAAACGCAAATAGGGTTGGGGAAGAGCAGTGGTGTGCAGTTTTTTTGAATGGGAGGGGATATACATTTTTACTTGTTACATTATCCCCCTGAACATCTTAAAAGAGACATTTTAATCTTCTACTTTAAACTTCACACTTTTTATATTTAGTCATTCAAATTGAAACATTAATAAAAAAAAAATATTTTCCTTTCGTAAATACATTATATACATACAAGTTTAATATATTATTTTAGTTATACAATTCATTAATTAATTTTCAACTAAAGGAGAATTTTTAGTTTTCTTGGGTTCTTGACAATCTCATCCAACACTTCATCTGGTGTAACAATCACGTCTTTGTGTATTGCTAACATAATTAAACCATTTAAACGATCCTACAAGAAACAGAAAAACATAACATAAAAAAAAAAAAAATAAATTAATTAATAAATTCTTATTTGAGATTATATCTCAGTCATTGAATTTCTCAGGTATGTTTTTACTCGTTTAAATATGGAAAAAGACCTTTCAGGACTTTAGGTGTTGAAGTTGAAGCAAGTTAAGTGGATAAAATTTTTAATAGTAATTATTAAAAATTATTTAAAAGTAAATATTAAAAGTCCTTTTTATGATGGCATCGCCTGCGACTCTGGCTGGCTTGACCAGGTCGTCTTCTCTCCGCAGTGCACGAGTACCAGCCAAGCTATGCGTGCATGAGCACCAGCCAAACTATCGAGTGCATGAGCACCGACAAAAATTATGACTGCGGGCGCACCAGACAAGCGAGCTGGAGCCTTTTTCCCAAAACCACCACACGACATACACACAAGACTCTGCGAGCGACAACTGGACTTCTTTCTTTTTCTAATTTTAATCAGTGTTGTTTTTCTTATTTAAACATAAGTTTTCCTTAAATCGAATCGTAACTTGTGTCACCTTATACCTTTCTCCGAGGAACGTACTATAAGTATTCACTGCGGCGAATCATGTAAGGTGCATGTCTAAAATACTAATTTTTAGTACAGGTTATGTTACTATCTAATTTGTGTAACGGTGTATTTGATCACATTCTTGAATCACGATCTCGAGAACCCTCCAAAGAACAGGAGGAAGGTAATAACACGAGAACAAGTATACTCAATATTTATTAATACTGGACTTACATACAAGGCTTGTGTTCCTTGTGTCAGTCCGGCCGCATCATACTTATACCTTTCATCGTACTTTTAGTATTTTTATATTTAAACGTTAATTTCACTTTTTTGTGTTATTACAATATTGATTACCTATAATATCTAAATAACCTCTAAAGCTTTCTTTCGCGCATTAAAAGCTTCATATACTAATTTGCGTAAAAGCTGACTCTCCACACCGCCAGTTTTGGCAAACACAACACTATGTTCACAATAAATGCCTTGGTTTTTTTCAAAATAAGCAAGCCAATTAAACTCAAGCAGCCATTTATATTGAAATTTCAAACTTCTTTTTTCATTTATAATGCATAAGGGAAATTTATTTGTAGGCAGTGGTACTCATACTTTAGTTAACGCCTAGATAAGTATTACAATATTTATGAAAAAATAATTATATTTTCTTTTCTTTAATAAAATCTTAAAGCAATAGATAACTTACAGAATACATTTCATCATTTGTTAAATCACGATTGATAAATATACCTATGTCATTTACGTCTGGCCACGACACTGGTTATAAGATTATGCCGCCATATATTTTGAAATAATATGAGGAAATAAAATTTCTCTAAGTATAACAGTTTTTACGTACACGTATGAGTATTTGAATAACCCCGTGGGATTGGCGGCAAATAATTATATACGATAATATTGATAACAATATGATGACTGATAAAGATACAATAAAAAAAGTGATAAGTGATAACAATGTAATAACTAATAAATGGTACTATAGGTACGGTAGGGGCGACGGCTTAGTTTTTAGATAAAAATATAAAGTTAAAACAATTTTAAAAATTAAAAAAGACAAAATTGTTTTTTATAAATAAATATGAAGTAGCCTCAATAATAATTTTAAAATCTACTGTTTTGTTTTATTTTTTAATTTTTAAATTGATTATTTTGTAATAAAAGTAATACCACTGGAACAAATACACGACACTTATAAATACCTAACTGCTAATACTTTCTCAGTATCCACTATAGATCCTTATATCTAGCTGCTGCCTACTTACCATTTCATTGTGGCTGGAGACAATTGTATGAAAACCACCTTTGACAACGTTATATTCGAAAAGCTGATAAGTGATAACGTGAACGAAAGAACAAGTAAACTAAAAAGTAAAAATGTATCAGTCATTTATCATTACATGTAAAATATTACGTATTTTATTTTTCATACATTGGTGTAAAGTGTAATATATATGCTTATAAAATTTATATAAATGTAAAAATAACATAAAAATATAATATAGATAATTGATTCAATTAAACAGGAAAAATTAATGACTATCTATAAATAGTCTGTGTATACTGTATTAACAAATTTTCTATTTTGTACATTTGTTAGATGGTGACAAAATATTATCAGACGTGGAGCATCCATTTAATTGTTTTTATTAAACCACAAGTTGCACGACGAGTTTTTGGAGAAATCCAATCTCAGTAAATTGGATACAAATTGCAAAATGATGTTATAGACACCTATTCGAGTTGAAATCTCCGAAAAACAATAAAAGGGCACTAGAGCAATGTAAAAATATATATGCGTACCTGAATATTTAAATGTCTCATATTGTTACGCATAGATATTTTTTTTTAAATAAAGAGACACTGTATATTACCTGCAATTACTTATTTTATGGAGTATACGCTATATTATCTTACAATAAATAATTATAACAATTTATAATTTAAAAAATAGGAGTTTAAGGTGGGATCAAGAACATGTGTATACTTTAGGGCTCAATCTTTAAACATAATTTTTATACACTCGTCGAGTCAGAGAGCGGTGCAGATTAATACTCGAGCTAACTGTCAGTAAGCTTCCATTTTTTTTTCACGCAATAACAGTGCTTTTTTAGTCTCCAGTCATCCGTGCAATAACTCTGAAACCCGTACATATTGATGCGACTTATGTCGCCCAGCATTCCGAACGCGCCACTGCCGTCTTCTTGTCCAACGGTCACCTCAAACATGCTCCCACCGGGTAACGTTTCTACGACCAACAAGTACTCGCGGAGACCGTTTCCCCGGTTTACCCTGCTTCGGACTGACACGGTTTTTCTCAGTGACAAGTTTGAGCAAACGTACCCCTTGCGCACCATCTTTCGGTATTTTGCTAGCAGCGCGTTCAACTGCCGCACCACATACTTGCCGCCATCCATTGCTATCCTGCTGCGCCGGTCTAGTTCTTCATATTCGTCGCACGTACACCAATGCGGCGCGATGCCCGCTTGTTCGCACGACCTGCTCTTAGATAAAACAAGGAAAAACGGTTCAATATAATATATTACAAAAAAATAATTACGTAAAGTCTCTACGAGTACCAACTACTTGTAGCTATTGAATTGCAGTATTTTTCTACACCACCTGCAGGACTAGTGCCGCAACTACTGGAGATGATGGCGGTGCATGGAAAATTGTACCCCAAATGAAGCCTCATAATTTCATGAAAGGACCCCGAAGACTTTACGACACTAAATTATATCAACACATATAGACATCCAGCCTGCATCTAGGCTCCCATATTCCTAATTGCAGCACCGTGTAGGACTTATGAGATAGACATTTCGAGAGTATTCTTCATAAAGTTATTATCATATCTATAGCTCAAACTCGCGTTTTTTATTCGTATGGAATTTACTGTTACTGAACGTAACAAAATATTAATCTTGTGAACGTAATTGTTTTTCATTTAAAACAAGAATGAGGGACCGCTATACAATAAGCCATGTATTTATTATATCTATATCAATTGACAATATTATTATTAATAAAACGTAATAGATTATAATAAATTGTATACGCATGCTGCAATAAGACAACATATACACGGTGTGTATTACACGCAGAAAGGGCGTAGGAAGGGACGGCTATATGAGATACCACCTTAATATCCCTTTGGTTCGTTTCTGCTAATTATTAGTATATACTATAGGTATAAAAAATATTGATGTATAATTTATGTTTTAGTGAAATGCATAGGTACTTGCGTATAGTACATTTTCCTAAATAAATATTCAGTTGCCTACAAGATTTTTGTTACTAAGATTATACTAAAATGGTTTCATAATTCATAGTAAGCGTAAGGAATATTAAATTCCTCCCCTTCGGTTCTATATAATACGAGTATGAAATACAAATATACAATAACCTGTTGGTGTCAGCCACCCGGAACAGACTGTGACAAGTTGGACAGCCTTCGGCCACAACAGATGGAAGACTACTGTTGTTATCGTTTTCGTCTTCGTCGTTGAGCTGCTGAAACAGCAATTGCTTGAGCGTTAGGTGGAGATCGAACGGCGACGTCAATCGGTGCTTGTTGGTAGCCAATGCAGCGCGGTGGCTGAGTCGCGCTGCTACGTATCCGGTGGGCAGGCGCGCGTAAAACGCTGGCATCCGGTCCTCGAGCCAGCCGACGTGCGTCTCGCGTATCGCTCCGAACCGGAGTCCGTGATCGCTGAGCACCACCGTGACTGCGTTGTCCAGCAGACGACCGTCCAACAACTTGGACAGCGCGCCGGCCGTTCGCTGGTCCATGGCCGACGGCGTGTTCACGTCGTTATGGCTGAACGTGTTAAGCCAAAAAACGGCGAAGTATCCGTGGTGTCTGTGCAGCTTGACAAAGTCCTCCACGTAAGCGTACACCCGATCGGGCGCTGACCGCGGGCCCAGGCAGAAGTTCATGCCGTCGTACTTGACTACCGGCAAGTAACGCTCGGCCGCCAGCATGTACGGCCGCGAGTAGTAATCGGTCGGCGCGTTTCGAAATCCGTATTTACCGAAGTTGTAAGTGCCCATGCTGGGTTCGTCTTCCACATACGCTGTGACGTAACCTGTAATGACACGATGATGACCGTTTTATTTTTTATCTTTAGTATCTGACTGTCCTAAATTATATTATCACCCACTCCCCCAGCAAAGTCTAGGATAGTTGTTGAAACAAACAACTAATTTTTTTTTTATATTCATATAGTAATTACTAATTAGTATTCGAACATATCTGTAAACATATGATGAATGGTATGTGTCAAACGATAATATTTCATAAACATATCATAACAAAATTCAAAATGGAATAAGTGGAAAAACAGAGTTTTTGCTTAGTAGTAAATAGTATGTTATTATAGGCCGAATAAGTAAAAACAATGTCACAACGGTTTAAACGTGAAATGTCAAAATATCACCGGTATATGCTATTATATGCTAGTACCGAAAAAAAGTAAGCCGTCTTATGCGAGCAGGAGCGAAATTACGACGAAAACACTGTACCTAATTTAACCTTTTTATTTTTTAGTTAGTCTTATTCTTGAGACTATTATTATTTCACCCTAACACATACAGTAATTGTAATATATAAGTTTATAATGATATAATAATGGATTTATATTTATTGTCCAGTTGCGTCATTTGAAAAGCACAAGGGATACCTAACCTATGCGTGATAAAATCCAATATTATTATACTTTGGCCTATTTCTTAAATTGGTTGTCCTAAAAATAGATACATTTTAGGCAAAGATAAATAACAATAAAGTGTTAAAAAAATTTTAATTACGCCATTGTTTTGTATTGAATATATTAACTTATTAGTATAAAATAAGAACTAAACTTAACCATAAATACATAAATTAAAAATGTGGTAAGACCCCTATTTTTCCTTGCAAAAATAAATCTACATGCTTATGAGCTATATTTTAAGTCATGTCGAACATAAAATATAGTTTAGTATGGTTATGACGTTATGTGTATCTACGTCCTACACTATACAAATATTTAAAAAAAAAACGCCAAAAAG
Source organism: Melanaphis sacchari (assembly GCF_002803265.2). Lineage (NCBI taxonomy): Eukaryota > Metazoa > Arthropoda > Insecta > Hemiptera > Aphididae > Melanaphis > Melanaphis sacchari. Next base: position 4,426,768 of record NW_020271635.1, read on the forward strand.
TCAAAAGAGTATATTATATTTATTGAGTATATGATATATAACAAATGAATTAAAAAATCATTATGTATGAGACATAATACATCTCTTAAAAATAAACGCCTATACTTGAAAACATATATAGTTCAGCGTTTCTCAAACTGTGGGTCGCGACCCCCTGGGGGATCGCTAGTCAAATTTTGGAGGGGTCGCGAGAAGTAGTATTATATTATTATTATAAGTATATTTTTAAAATGATTATTATTATAAGTATATTTTTAAAATGATTATTATTATAAGTATATTATTACAATTATTGTTATTATAAAGTAATAAAGTAAGTAATAAAAAAATTTGTTTTTTGAAATTACTTTTTTGATTCTGTAAATGTAAAACTATGGGGGTCGTAATAGATTTTTGGAAAAAAAATTGGGTCGCGGTCATAAAAAGATTGAGAACCACTGATATAGTTAATAACAAATTAAAATTCACTGCAGAAACGTTCGATTCAAATAAAATAATGTAAGAATCAAATCAAGGACAAAGTATTAGTCGTTGACTTTAAAACATTAGCGTAATATGCTACAAGAATATACATTAAAACCACCGGATACATAATTTAATCGTTTATTATTTATCGTAAATGTAGCCATTAACATTTGAAGAGGCAATAACCGGACATCCGGACGCCATTTGAATGATTTGAGACATAACATGAAATATAAATGAAAAAAAACCTATACCGTTGAATAAAATAGTATTACAAAATGTATGCGAGTATACAAAATTCAATCTATTAAATTTACTCAATCTTCAATTTCAACAACAATTATTACCTACGACTTTACTTAATATTACTGCAATTAATTATATTACACGATTTTAAAAATATAGGTATCTTTATTTATGAATTACTTCAAAATTAATGTTTACATGACTATATGTATTTAAATCTCAATTATTTTTGATCGACGATTCGTAATTATATATTTATAATGTAATATGTGTAATTATATTTATAAAGGTATTAAGTAGGTCAATATAATATGTTATATAATTCTATAAATTATAATAGCTATTTACCTCGTTTTTTGAAATCTTTCCACAGAAATGGACATTCGTCCATCTCGTCTTTGGGACTATTCCAACATCGTTTAGTCATTTGATTTACAAACATGCCAGTTAAAATTGGAACAACGTTTGGAAACGTATTGTCGGCAACTTTAGTGTATCCCTCTAATGACATGAATCCATGCGTTTCCAACAAACGATATGTTATAGGCATCGATCGTATAAGATTTAAGCGAGACAATGAATCTATAGATATTATTAAAACACTGGGTTTATCTGGGATATCTGCATTTCGAAATTGCCTTTGACCTTTATCGATCACCATTGCATGAATATCTTTATAAACCGTTGATTTTAATTTATCGCCATTTGGTCTCAATTCACATGTTACCATCATATATTCAACTGACTTAGGAATTATTTCTGAATCGTTGATGGGATAACATTTTGGCTCAACTCTAAAAAATACGATCAAAGGTTAATTAAAATGCTTACTTAAAAATCAAAACATAAAAAGAGACGTTATACATATGTATTTGTTGTCTTTATCTTCTACATTAAATTTGTAATATAATTTTGTTGGTTTTGGTGTCGAAACCAACTTAAACCATAAATTCTATAATTACACAAGTACACAACTCTATAGCATAGATTATTATGTATAAGATTGATAGAAAATAAATATATTGATAAAATAATTAATAAATTAATAGATATAAAAAAAATAATTTACTAAAATATGAAAAACAACAAAATTTTATTGGAAATTTGAAATATCAAGAAAATATAAAACTAAAAAAAATAACTCTATAAGTATCCTCATAAATATTTTTAGCGAAATAATAACATTCAACATTCCTTGAATGAATAGATTATTTTTTATGTATTATGTATTTGATTTAAATTCAATTCTTAAGTATTTCAAGAATAAGGACTATGATATTAGTTAATAAACTAATATTTTTTTTTCAATATTTGTTTGTTTAATTTAATTAATATGTATCTATAATCTTGCTCATATTTACAGTTTGACTTTATTTCTCATAGTCTATAGACTCTTACAAAAATAATTGCCGATTCAGCTATATATTATAGATTATAAGCTATTAAATTATATTCTACTATTACTATAAATACTAGACAATAAGCAGTAGGCATATACATATTAGTTAACCTATAGTCATAGTCTATAATATTATTATACTACTTTATCATGAATAAAATATAATCAATTATGAGTATAAATGTACTTAGCAGTTAAGTTGAATATAATATCAAATAAATACTAAACACATAGCAGTTAATAGGAACTTTATTAATAAATCGAAGTTGTTCTTAAGATTTTTAAATTGTAGCCACTTGAATTAAAGAGAAATGATAATAATTAATAATAGAATAATTTATTGATATTTGAAGGGAACCTATACCCAGATCCTAGATTAAACTGAATGAGAGATCGACGATAATAGTATTGGTAGACAAACTGTTAAGTTAGAAATAATAGTTTATTACTTAAACAAACAATGGCTATACGCACTAATTTTTTTAAATTATTAGACTTTGGTAAATTTACGAATTTTATGTCTCAATATAGTAAGTAAATTATAGTATATTAAATAGATCCGGTAATACATAAATTATCATTCTTATTAATATTAAGGTATATTACTTATGTATTACATTGTCATATTATGATTCTTGAACATTAAAATATAAATATTTATGTGAAATATTTAACAGGGAGACAAAAACATTTGTAAGTTTAATTTAATAAATAATATAATTTTACTGATCTTGGTAAAATTATTTAGTGGCATGTAGATACATAAATATATGTTGACATAGTATATTGTGACATTTTCTTGATACAAAAACAAGTGTGATAATTATTAATCGATAAACATAAGATGAAAATTCTTAGCCCATACTCAAACCAACCCATAATATAATTAAATATCAAAAAAAAAAATCGAATTTGTACAACAAAACAATATGTACCCTACTTCAGTTTCAGTAATATATTATAATATATATCAAGTGTTATATTGTAATAACTTAAGTTACTGTCAGATCAATGACCACAGTTGCCGAGGTTTTATTTCTTTAATGACTTAATTTTAAAAATAAGATGAAAAACTATTTTTATACACATGTATTTGAATAACAGTATAATGTATGATAAACAAATCGTTTATATTTGTTTACCTTCTTTCTCGAACTGTACCATACAAAAATATTATGTAAAAGTATAAAATCCCGGACTTGGTACTTTAGTAATGATATAATTACTCTTATTTTTAATATAAATTAATAGGATCTTAAATTTTAATATTTAAATTTTTTACATAATATTGTGATAATAGAATGTCATCACTTGTTCGGTACTTTTTTTTTATATGTAAAAATAAAAAAAAAACATACTGAAAATATATATTTCTCTGCAAATAAATAATAGGTGCATTTATTTATGTTTTATGAAAAATTACATTTTACTTCTCAGTATGTAAATTATAATAGTTGTAATTCTTCATTTCTGCAATAACTGAATGACATAATATTAATGACTCATTCCGCAATACATATATAATATCCAGTAAACAAATTATAATTATGTTTCGTCATTTTAAACAACGATTAAATGCACATTTTTAAGTGCTTAGCTTATAAAATTAATAAGGGTAATTTTAATTTTAAATACTATACTTAGTTTTTTTCATAAGAAACAATTTGTACAATTGTAGGTTACCTACCTAATTTTTATACTATCTTATATGTAAAAATTAATTAGTCATTGCTATAATTATAATTCAAAATTTACACCATACCTACATAAAATAACTAAAAATTAAACTATTCGAATATAATATAATTTTTATCATACAAATCATAAAACTGGTAAATAGTATGCCTAAGCATAAAATATTGTATAGAAAAACAGAAGTGATCAATTTGCGGCACGCATTTTTTTTACAACACATTTGATATTATTGAATTGCAATAATTGCATACTAGTTTACTAATATAGTGAATAGAAATGTATAATTTAGCAACATCATTTTTGTATAAATTTTACAATGAATGTCAATAATTTGCGAATACTATTATACGCTAATAGTAACCGAACATACGTCACACAAAAAAATCTTTGGTCTTTATAGTGAGTATTGAACTATTTTTAAAAATCCCACTGTATGGAAACACATTGAATGGTATATGTTATATTTTTATCACTGCTTGTATTGGTGAATATTGGTTGCAGTAATCTCGAAATTATAACATAATATACCAAGCTAATAAGTGTAGAATAACTTTTAAAGTTTATAGTATTAGTTGATAATTTTGAAAAATTGTATAACCTTATTCAACAACTTATAAATTATGGGTATATTTAAATGATGGTTCATAAAAATATTTATTGTAGGTTTTCATTAAAATACGGTAGACATTTATTGACATTTTATCAAAGTAGGTTAAATAACTGAAAGAGAGATAAAAAGTAGTCTAAAAATTCAAATGATTTTAAGGTACTATAAATATAATATTTAGGTTATTTTGGAGGAGTCTATAATTCTTTTACCAATAATAGGAGTGACAAATTTAAGTCAAGTAAAAACCACTAAAAAAAAAAAAATCACGAAAGTCAAAATCACAAAATGTTTTAATAGAGAAAACATTAATAGTGAAAAGTAAGAAATTCTTTTTCTTTATTATACCTTTATATAGTAATAAGTAATAATAATACTATATAACCAATTTGTACTTCTGTATCTTCGATTATGTAGATAATAAAGATAAGCCGTGGTTGAATACTTAACCATTACTGAGTCGTCCGTTAGATCTGTATCGACTGTGTCAGTGTCGTATCACTTGTATCGTATCCATAAGATATAAATTTCATAATAATTCGAAGTCAATAAAACAAAAAATATATTAAAATATAATAATTATTTGTTTAGATTTGACAAAAAAAATAGACGCAGAAAGAGGAACCCCAGATTTCTTATTTCATTGTGGAACTGTTGTCTGTTATACGTCTACTATCTCTGGTTTACTTAGTACAAATAATTATGTTAAAAGGTGGCATAGAGACTTCAATAATTTATTGAGTTCATGTCATTTAACAATATGGAAATTTATTGAAGAAATTCAAAAGAAACAAAGTTTAAACGAAATGAAAATAAATCAATATATAACGGGTACCATCGAATCGTCCAGAAAACGTAAAAAGGATACAATTAAACAATTAGTTAATGACTACAAAAACATGAAAAAACTAGAATAATTAAGAGGTATTTCCTATAAATTGTATAAAATTTGATTTTTATTTTATAATACTACAGCTTTATTGATAATTTAAATTTATATGGTTTAGGAAAAATATATCGAATAAAATGTATTACTTTTCGCTATTAATGTTTTCGCTGTTAAAACATTTCGCGATTTTTATTTTCCCTGTTTTTGGTTTGCAGTTTTATCACTTGTGATTTTAACTGGCACCCGAAAAATTTGTAGTGTCGTTAGACAATAGTCATACACAGTGGTATATTTACGGGGGGGGGGGGGGGGCCCGGGTCTCGACCCCCCCCAGAAAAAAATAATATTCATTTATATTATGTGTTTTTAATGTTTGTATTACAATATTTTTAAAAATAACTTGGATTTAACTATTAATTGACATTTATTTTCATAACAATAGTGAAATATAATATAATATAAATAATATCATTATTAAATCATAACTCGTATGTATTTTATTATAATGTTATAAACTTATATTTAATATTAAACCCCCCCCCCACAAAAAAATTGAAAATACGCCACTGGTCATACAATTTAAATCCACTTCTGTTAGTAGATACGAGTATATAATACTCTTAATAATTTAATATTATCTATTTGGTAAATTGCCAATAAGTAATGATTTATATAAATGTTCTGTGTCGTAACTATGTTCTATGAACCAATAATAAAGTAATATAATCTATATATTTCGTATTAAAATGAAGGATTTTCTAGTCACGTTTATAATATAAATTATTGTCAATAAATGACGTATTTATCATATTTTGATCACTGATCACCAACAAAATATACACACAGGCGACCATCGAATCCCATAGTCCCTAATTATTGAAATTAAATTGATTGACGAGATTCCTTAATTGATGAGCATCACTTTATGACTCTACAGCAACAATATTTTTCTTTAAAATTACAGTGAAAGGAATAAATAATTAAAAAGAGGAAAGTAAAATAACTGCTATATGTTGTAACATGATGGTGTATATCATCATTGAGTAAGTCATTAATGTACGTAGTAGGATCAAAAAGTTCCCGGAATTTATTTATAGAAAAAAAACTATTTTTCTTATCAAATATCTGTTTATTGGAATTAAAAGTAGACATTATTAGCTATCTGTAGGTTTTGTCGTTAAAATTACATTAGTCTCATGTGAGTCGTAATCGTGTCCATACGAAACGGAGTTTACGCATATTTTCAAAATGTCACAATTTGAACAACGCGCTAACATTAAATTTTGTTTTAAACTTGGAAAAACTGCTGCAGAAACGCTTGAATGTTTGAAAACAGTTTATGGCGATGAAGCATTAAAGAAAACAGCCGTTTATGATTGGTTTAAACCGTTCAAAAATGGTCAAGAGTCAATTCGGCGAAAAAGGCAAAGAAAATGGGAAAATGGTTGGTTTTTGCATTATAACAATGCACCGTACCACTCGTCTTTTGCAGTTCGGCAATTTTTAACGGATAAAAAAATTTCTACAATTCCACAACCCCCGTATTCGCCAGACATTGCTCCATGTGACTTTTGGCTGTTTCCAAATCTAAAACTTGGACTCAAAGGTGAACGTTTTGCGACGATTGAAGACATTAAAGTTAACGCAACAGCAAATCTCAGGGCCATTCCAATAGAGGGATACCAAAGATGTTTCCAGCAGTTACAAAGTCGTTGGAGTAAGTGTGTCTGTGCTGAAGGACGATACTTTGAAGGAGATTAAGTAGATTTATATTTAAATTGTATACATAAAAAAATAAAATAAAATTCCGGGAACTTTTTGATCCTACTACGTATATATTTTTAACTTGAATAATCTATTTCTATTAAATAAAATATCTATATTATATTTTAAACATAATAGATTAATATTCTGAATATTTTCATTTTTTAAATGTCATATCGTAAAATCTTAAGTTAAACTTCTAAATAGTGGATACTCTAAAATCTTGATCACTAAAATTATTTGCTATTCAGAGGGAGTAATTTTTTTAAACCATAATAGGTTAGGTAAGGTAAATTAAATTCAATGATAACTCATTCTACGAATAGGTATAACGTATAACATAAAAAACGATTATGAACAAAGATTATCTACATTCATTTTGGTTAGGTACCGAGATTACAGAACAATTATTTTAATAATAATATAATAGGATTTATATAAAAATTCACGGTTTTCCTTTTAATTTAAGAACTTGTGTATGGATGCTTACTTGTAACGATCGTCATCTTTTTGATTAATCTTAAATTTTAGTTCATTTCGAACAATTGGTGAATAACAGCAATTAACGATTGATTTTGAACTTGGTGAGTGAAATCCATGATTAATTTTAAAAGTGTAAGACCATTTATCTACATCAAGGATCACGCTGGTTAATGGCAATGTTGAAAAACACTTTGGAGAATTGCTTTTTTTAATCAAATTTTTAATTGTCTTATCGTAGGCACTTATGTTAGGTATTCGACAATTGTCATTCCATACAACATATCCTTCTTTCACGTTATCATCAATTGTTGTTGATTTTTTTGTATCTATAAAATGAATAGATATAAATAAAATTATTTGATTAGCTAATATAAACATCAAAATATAGTTTGTTTAAAGTAAATATTAACTAAATTATAAGATTACAATTATATATTACTATTTTCAGTTGTGATGACTTTTCTATAATATGAATTATATTTGGTAGACAGATGATCTATCGAATTTTCTATTTCATAATTGTTATCACTAAAATATAATAGAAACAAAGTCGTCATAAAAACCACGTATAGAATGATTTTGATTGCATCGTTTCTACATTTCGTCACATTTTTGTTTTCAATCATAATTTAAATGTCCTGCAAAAATAGTATAAACAATTAAAGATCATATAATTAAATCAAGGTTTTCAATAAATTGACTATTATTTATTAGTGGTAGGTATGTAAGACCTAAAAACACTTGGAGTTGAAGATTGGAGAGGAATAATACAAGATAGAAATAGGTGGTGAAGTGTAGTAATGGCGGCAAAAACTCTTAAAGAGTAGATAGGCCAAAAAAAAGAAGAAGAAGATATAAGTGTAAATAGTTTGAGATAGAAGGAGGGCCTAAAACTAAGATCTATAATTAACTTTTATAAAACTTTTATAATATTACAAAACCCTTAAAAACATAATAATTGTAAAAATATAAAATGTTTAGTTTTTTTGGGTAGCAGGGGTTGACCCCTCACTTAAATCCCCAGTTATTTGCACCTATGAATTCAGTGGTATGAACTATTAAGTATAGGATCTTTGATCCCCGGGCATCATGATTGAAATGTATACGAGCTAAGTAAGCTGGAATATAGATGGAATGCAGGGCGTTGGCCAAGGGTGGATGATGAGTAATTTTAATTAGATATATATAGTATTATAGTGGTAGGCAAAATAAACTATAATGAAATATATATATATATCATGAACATTGCGTGCATCATAATTTTAGGAAGTAGTTGGGTTATGCAGAGTTAGCCAGTGACCTGCAGTGTTGAACCTATGATAGTATGATACCTATTAAAAATGTACATATGTGCCTTCATGATTCATGAGTATTTACCATGCCACTGTAGTGTATATTATAATAATTAATAATATTATTTAGTTTATTTTAAAATAAATACGGGTAATCAAATAAATATAATGTTAGTGAAATAGTAGTTTAAACTATATTAGTAAACAATTTATTATTTTTAATAGACTAAATTTCAAAGTTTAAGGATTTTGAATTTATTGACATTCCCGATAATTTATAAATCAATATGATTAATATTGACATCATTATATCAAACATGCTTCAATGTTTGTAATCTAGTATCAATATAGGTACTTCCTATTTAAATAACCATTTAATTTGTTCAATCATTTTAATTAATACATTCTATTAATATATTAATCATTAAAAAAGGAACAACATTTATATTTAATACCATAATTTCTAACTGGCTTAAAATATTTAATATTTACATTTAAAAAAAAATCAAGTAGGTAGTTGTTTCAACATTTGAGTTGTATAGGTGTTGGGTATTTGAATAGGTACTTTACGTAATAGAAATAATTTTTAATCTATAGTTTTAGGTACGTTATCTATTTCAATATATTCTTGGCTATTGCATGTCTGTTAAATATTATATTTTTTAAGTTATTTAATATTTTAATAAATATAAGCTATAATTCTATAAATATTAAAATATAAAAGAAAAAATATTAACAATTTAAATAAGTATCCATATTTCCATATCTGTATTTAATGAAATAAAATACGAATCATACAATAAGCATTTGAGTGGTTATTGAATATTATTAAAGTACCTAATAGGTATTTAGTTTACAACTTTAAAATTATTCAATTTTTATTAAGACGAATTTCAAATTTCAATAAAATAAAAAATACATATTAAATGTTATATATATTAAAATATTAAAAAATTGAAACAGTATATTTATATTTTATATTTTAAAGTAAAAATCGAATACAAACAAAATTCAAGCATTCCAAAATATAACACTTCGACATCTCTTTAATGCCCCACCATATACTCTATTCTAACACTACTTAACGATCTTCATATGAAAACTATCGATGAGGAAGCACGCTTTTTTTTTATACACTTTCATCAGCAACTCTAAAATCATTACAATCCTCTAATAAAGATCTCTCTATCCTGACACTACCAGGAAATTCTTGTAGCAAGTTAAAAAAAAAGTGGTGTCGTGACCTATTACAAATAAACCCATAACCCTAACAAACAATAAAAAAAATTTTATTTGCATTTAAATAGATAAATAAGTATGCTAAGTGAAAAAAAACCAAGCTAAATGTCGCTGATGGGTGCGCATGCTTAATCAACCCCTTCATATTAACACCCGCCTTTAGTATCTGCAGTTTATTGAGAATTTTGTGTATAGATTGTTTATTTTAAATAAAAATAAATAAATACTTTAAACTAGCATAATAATTACGTACATATATAGTGCAGTATAGGTATGTGATTTCAATTAAATATTTAAATATATATAGTCGAACTTAGTTAACTCGAAGTTGAAGGGACCAGTAAAAAGTTTGAGTTTTCCAAATCAAATTTTTTTAAAACAGTACACAATATATTAATTCCTGTGTATTTATAATAAATAAAGTAATGTAATAAAAAATACTAACTCTTTATTTATACATGCATGAATTATGTTTATGTAATTTAAAAAAAGTATATGTATATAAACAAAAATTAAATTAGAAATTTATTTTTCAAATGGTATTTGTTTTTGTTTAAGTTTTGCTGTTGATCGGAGCGTTTGTGTGAATCGTTCTAAATCACTTATCGGTAATGATAACACTGATGAGTAATGACCTATTTTCGTTATTAAAATATTTACATAAGTACATGAGGGAAATATCACAATTTTTTAATATTAATAAAATTCAAAACTTCGAGTTATCCACGAAAATATTAGAGTTAAACAAGATTTAAAAAAAATTGTTTAAATAGAAAATTCTAGGGACCAAAGAAAAAGTTCGATATATCAACGATTTTGAGTTAAAGAAATTCAAGATAATCAAGTACGAGTTACGACTTTAAATTGTCTATACGAGTATACATTATGCAGTGAACGGCAATAAATACACCGAAAATATGGTACTTTAAAAATATTTTTTACGGAGAAAAATCACAGTGTACATATATTTTATCCACCGGACCTACGCTTCATTTCCTTTAACGATAAAAAAATTACTAAACAAAAAATTATTCTATGATATTTATAATTTGACTATAAGTATAATTTAATATTTATGTTATGATAAAATATAAATAAATAATACATTAGACGTTAATGCACCTTGATCTTCGACACAATATTAAAAAATATAAATTAATATATGACTACATTGTACGTATAAATATATAATATAAACAGTATATAAATTATTTTATATACTGTGAGATATGTGAGACTGCACGAGCATCTATGTATTATAAAATTATCATTTATGTTTTTATTCAACAATCTACAAAATAAAACAAAATAATTATTATAATACGAATTATGTATATGGGTAAATTAAGTTCAATAAACTATTTAAAAAATAGGTTATTTACTTATAATAAATAAGGACTATATAATTTACGAAAATTCTAACTAAATTTAAGAACCTATAAATATGCGATTTGTCATTTATTTAAAAATTACAGTTATGTTATTACTAATTATAAAATCGTTATTCTTTGTAGGTACTACTATGGCCTTAGGTATTCGTTCATTTTTATTTAGCTATTTATGAATTTTCCTGAAACTAATACCATTCGTACATTAAATCAGGTTATCAAATTGTATTTCAGTATATTATATTTTGTTTTATATTATATCGTTTTACGGTATATATAGGTGTTTGATTGATGACTATTCAAATGTATACTTAGTGAATATTGTATATCAAACATTCATACATTTATTTATATCTACAATTTAGTTAAGTAGGAATATGTTACAACTATGATAACTTACAATTTATAACAACAGATTGAAGAGTTTAAAGCACTTATTTTATATTTTATAATCCATAAAATAATAAATAATGCATTTTTTATCTATCCAGCTCTACTAAATTAAACTATGTTAAAGCGATCTCCTATGGCTGCATTAATGTATAATTTTAATGTATTTGTTCTAAAAAATATGTGATTTTATAATATGTTACTTACTCGTTGTGTTCGCATTAAAATAAAAAGAATGGGCAGTTGGTGTAGTAATATGTAAGAAATTAAAAATAAAACACTATAATTTTTTTCCCGAGTATTTTACTGATCAACATTAATTCGTATTAGGTATTATTTAAGTAAATTAATAATAATAACAAAGATAAATCATAAAATATATTATCATGCATATTCCAATACATTGCACCAATGTTACACATGTTTTTATGTTAAATATTATATACTATAAATGCGTGTGTATAATACTATAATAAATGATTATACCATTAAAATAAAGATAAAATAAGAATAATAATGTATAGAATAAGCCCCGAACTGCGGAATTAACGACTGGCGTGTCTGCGCAGTATTGGCGCATTGAGCCATATTATTAATATTTCCTCTGCGACACCGCCACTGCCATGCACAGCTACAGCATTGCTGCTAGGTTTCACTGCGTTAATATCACGCTTATCATTTTTATCCGTACTATACGTCTATACCAAAATATCGGGCAGCGGCAACGATGAAAATAACCTACGCACAATATTACGTTACAGTACTTAAAACCTGTCCTGTGCGGAATTGCACGGGACCGATTAAAATTTCTGTTTTTAGCGGGTTCCGTGTAACTGAATAAAAAGGAAAATCCCGTACTTTCAGAATTACAATATTCTACACGATTAAGATTTAAGGTTATACCTAACATTTTCCGACCAATAATAAAAATTAGAATGTTGAAAATTAATAAATATCATAGACTACAATAAATTTTAATTTTTAATAAATAATTAGGTACATAATAATGATAAATTTCAATTCCAAAATTTGAAGAACATAATTTTTAGTAGGTATTAATCTAATGATATAATATATATAAAATAAAGTAAATAGATTAAAATACAATTAAAAATTCCAAAATGCGTGTAAAGTTTTGTCCAGTTTTTTCTTTAATAATTTACAACTTTCTTCTATAACTTTCATTTAATCATTTGAACTCAAACAAATCTTTGAAGATATTGTGAGAACAAGTAAGACGAGACGAAAGACAGGAAAACTACGACCATACGGTGTGATAATAATGAGCACTGATGATATAGATTCAAGATAAAATGTAAGACAAGTTATCTATCGACACGTATTAATATTTAATATTGTCGACCTTAATAATTGTTTAATAATAAAATAAATGTGGGTATCAAAAATATTTTTATTCGTTTTATATGTTTTTCCGTTTGTTAAAGGAATATATGGTTTACGGGACCAAAATAAGCTTTCCGTTTTACGTTAGACTGTAGGTTCCGTTTTATAATGCGTTTAATCCTAATATGTAAAATTATAGAAATTTGCCGGGACCATAATAAATTTCTGCTCAGAACAGGATTCCGTCTTAACAAGGGTCCGTATAAGACAGGTTTTACTGTGTTATAATTTTCTAACACATACACGTCGGAATGATTTTTAAAACAATCGTATTATAATAAAAATATTTGACACTTTTAACGACGGTTTAATAGGTAACTGTAATTAATAAAAACAATCTTGTATTCCATCGACTCGGTTTCGTTGTGACTATATCAGGTTGGTGAATAGAGAATTACTAAGTTTCTAAGTACTAAAGTACCTATATAGTAAGTATACATCAAAAATTTAACGAGAAACCTTATATTAACTTTTTTACTTACAAACAAAAATTTTATAAAATATTAATCGAAAAAATAACCTAAATATAAGAAAAAAATGTCATATGTCTATTAAAATTACATTAAAACGGATAAAAAAATGTTGATAATTATAATATTGTGTCTAGTAAATACTAATATAATTAATATTAAGCGAAAATTTCGAGTCTCTAGGGTTATTCATTTTTGAATTAAGCACCTACACTTAGATATAAGAAATTGACAAACAATTTGGTTTTATTTGTAATTTTAGGTATTTAGGTTATAATAGGGTGTGTTCATTTTTATAATTTTTTTTTTTTGATTTTACGATATTTAAGTTTTTTTTGTGTATGTGTTCACAATAATAAGCTTTCGAAAAAATAATGCTCTGGTTTTCAATATTGAGGGTTGTTTTGGATAAAAAGGATCATAGTTTTTACTTAATTGAAATAATAATAATAAATAAAAAAAAAAAAAAAAAAACAGTAAATTATAAGGAAAAACAAAAATTTTTATGTAAATCCAGTTTTCAACAAAATCGATTTTATTTATTTAGTGCAACACAAAAATAAATAATCATAAGTATTAGGTTAGGTTATATATTTATATGAACAATTTCTAAATATAAAACCTATAATTTTCAAAATATTTTGATTTTTTATAAACCATTTATAGATGTTTTAAAATTTTCTAATATCGATAAATAATTATTCACTGGATAAAAATACCTGAAAATTTAAAGTCGCGATATTTTTATATCAAAGGTAAAATTTAAAATGTTGACAAAATTTGTAAAATTTCGAAAAGCATCTTTTTGTGTACCTATTTAATTTATAAGTTTAGTACAAGATTCTTCATAATTTTTTAATCTATATTAAAACATAAAAATTATAACAAAAAATCAAAATAATTTTTTACAGAACCTTCGAAGTTCAAATGTTTACAGAATTGTTTATTTATTCAGCTGTAAAATAACTATTTCTCTTTAAACCAATTTTGATATTTTTATGTAATTAAATAACGAATGACTATAGATAAGAAATTAAAATGTTCACACCAATTATTAATGCATCATCAAATTCTATACACAATAAAAATGTTCTAAATAATACTATTCTATTTAAGTTATTTGAAAGCATGAGAAAATTTCGATTTTTAGTTCTTATTCTATTTATGCCGATAGTTTTTTTTTTTTTTTTTTGATTGATTAAAAGGCTTAAAAAATTAATTCAAAATCCTCGAAATAAGTTGTTCGTATATGTATATTATACATAAAAAAATTTAAAATACACGACACAATTTATTTTCATTAGCATTTGAAGTACAAATTCGTCAAAATTGCGAAAATTATTAGCAAATTGTTTTACAGTTGACAATTTATAAGATGGTGCAATTTTTATTACTAAGGCTTTAATTTTCAATATAAAACTTCTCATATATAGTTCATATTGAAATTAAAAATTAAAAACTTAATTTTTTATAAACATTTAAGCTCAAAATTAGATGAAATAAAATACATAATATTTAAAATATATGAATAACAATATTCATTATTTGGTTTTAGCTCAAAAACATTATTTGTAGAGATCTAAAACTTTTATGTATATTATTATATATTATATTACCAATGGAAAATAAATTACTTTACCTTATAGTAATATCAAAAAACATAACTTGTGATGTAGATTAATAGACTTTCTTTACTTAGAGTCATATTTTTAAAAAATAAAAAGAATTTACAGAATAATCAATTATTCTTTTCAACCAAATGACAAACATTTTTTTATATAAAAATATACAATTATGTAAGTGGTAAGAAAACTTTCTGCATTTTAACACTTAATATTAATTAACAAAATACCAAATTTAGGCATGCACAATATATAATAACAGTAGATGTTTATAATATATTGTGTATTAAAATTATGAATAAATCATAAATGCGATCGGGATGTATCTCTAAAATTTCAGCCGACTAATTAACATATTTGTTGGAGTTCTGATAACACACCACATCCAATAAATGCTATAAAGTAAATATAGACCACGATTTAACATATAGAAGTTATCGTATTCATATTTTCTTATAATATCAATGACAACGAACTCGGTTTATTTCCATACTATACAATTTATCATTATAAATTATGATAGAAAAAGTCTCATCAGCAATAACGTTAATGTTTCATTTAGAAGAGGTGGCGTTTTAATTGCCATCAAAACTTTACTTTTAAATCAAAAGTAATTTGTATTCTTATCGTGTCCATTAATCTTATTAATTGGCGCTGTATACATCCCACTTCATTCCGATATTAATGTTTATATATACATTCAGATATTGTCGATACTGTAAATAATTTATTAGTTTCATGTTGTAATTTAAAAATTATTTTATTAAGTGATTATAATCTTCCTGGTGTACATTGCTCGGTTGTTGAGAAAAATATTGTCTCTATCTTACTTAATTATATAAATTTAAAAACTAATATGCATTAGCAAATTTTTTTTATCTAAATCTTCAAAAATTCAATACAAGAAAAAATCGTAAGAATTCTGTACTAGATTTAATTTTATTAAATTCAACCAATATTGTAATTTTGTGTGTGAAGGACACGTTATTACCAATCGACTATATATTATATCATTCAGCTTTACTTGTTACTTTTCCTATTATTAAAAACTGCCAAGCCCTACAATATAATGAATTTATATTTTGTATATGATTTTTCTCAATGTAACTATGATGTCACATAACGTTGACATTATTTAATATTTATATTAAATCTCAATTAGCATTTATCGATATATGATTGGCCAGTTGTTTTCAAAAATAAATGTATAATTTATGGTATATTTCATTACTAGACATTTTTATCGTGTATAACAGTATGTATTGATGCTTTTAAAAAATACCTATATAAGAACATATTAAGGTCTAATAGAATATCGTTTAATTTTGAAAATTTAAAACATCAGTACCTACTTATGATCGGAATAATATGTTTTAATAGCATGAGTAGTTTAGAATATTATTTTATTAACTTTAAAACGTATTATTTATTTTATTTTATTTTAATTTTTTTAGTGTATATTTCATATTTTTTGGTGTATAAAATATTAATTCCATATTTTTGTATATTTTAATAAATCTAATGTATATTTTATAATTTTTTATTGCAAATGATTCCTAGCCCTAGTGATGATCAACATGATTTTAGAAATGATAAATTATTGATTACAAATCATTTAGTTTTCCTTAAGTTAATATTAGACGCTGTTGCACCTAGATCCTAAGTATCTAGATGTTATTTATATAGCCTTTTTTTAAAGCGTTTGATAAGGCGGTATACCAATAAATACTTAGATATAACTAAATTACATGGGCAACAGGTATTCAGAACTCACTTCTTTCTTGGATTTCAACCTAAGTATCAAACAAAGAACAAATTGTGATGTATAAAAATTTTGATCATATAATTTATTTTTCATGCTAGCATGTACTTGACCACTTAATACACCAACATCATATAAATAGTGTAAGACGTTTAAGTTCACCACATTGCCAAATTCGAATAAGTTTTCTCCTTTAGAAAATATTTAAGTGTTGGTAATAAAACTAATGATTGAAGATATTTTAATTATGCTCCTTAATATCAGTCAAATACCTATAGACTATAGTCTATATCTATAGCACAATAATTATGTGATGAATACATTTTTCATTCTACGTGTAATTTGCATATAAATGTGCATAAAAATTGTCAACAATCCAATTTTGGTACCTAATTTAAATTTTAAGAAATTAAACTAAACACAAAAAAAAAAAATTATTGTAGTCCTTGCAATTTTAATAGATTGATCGTTAAAGTGACATCAAAATAGGTATTTGTGTTTATTGAATACCTTACAGTGTGTCAAACGGTTAGATGCTCGTTGATTAGTGATAGGCGATAACATATCTTAAACCGTGATTACTAGCTACTGTAGATTATTTCCCATCACCAATGTAAGTAATCATTAAATTTATCACTTTAAAATAAATATTAGTAATATTACTATTATTTATTATTACTAATTAATATTTAATATTTAAATATTTTAATAGCTAATTTCTAATCTAGTAACATTGTAAATTATTGAAAGATTGAAACAATCTTACACAGTCATATTTAAAATATAATTTGTATTTTTTTGAAGCCTTGATTGTTAGTTTGTATTGTTCCATATTGAACAATATATTTCTGAATGGATAAATTACAGGATGCCAAAAGTTTTGCTTCTTCAAGTAAGAAAAATTCAAATGAAAAAGTAAGTCTTTACGCTGTTTAACTGTTAATCATTATGCCTATTATAATAATTTATACAAATTTATATTATAATTTTTTTAACTGTTGATATCTTATTATAAAAAAAAGAACAATTAAATAATATGTAATTTCAGGACACCAACATTTTAATGTTTAGATATAATAAATAAAAATCATTAATATCATTATTATTTTTAGAGTTTTGATGCAGATTCTATGATTAAAAATATCATTTCTCAAGACACATTTGTTGTCAATAAAGACCATCAATTGTATTCGGTAATATTATTTATTAATAATAATTACCAATTAGAAATAAGAGGATACCTTAACTTAATTTGTAGTCTCTGTGTTAGAAGTGCTTAACATTGAAAGCTTTTGTTTAGCTTCATAGCTACATTAGTTTTAATATTAACACAAATTGACCTATCATAAAACTCAAAGTTAAGAACATTATCTGTGTTTGTATTTTATTTTTTTTACAATATTTTAATTTGTAAACATTTATTAATTATAATATTTTACACCTATAGTTTACTTAGTAATTGTAATATAAAAAACTTATATTCAAACACAGAAATTTTCACCTAAAGTTTGATGATAATTCAATTCACTCCAATATTAAAACTAACAAAGCTAAACATTAATTTCTAAGTAGGAATCTGCTACTGAGTGTATTAGTGATTTTCACTTTTAAGACGTACACTAGAAATTGTAAAGAGTGATGAGGTATCCTCTTTAGATTAGAATTACTTAAAAAAAAATTTTAATTTTGTGATCATTGTTAAATAATTAAATTGTCCAACTAATTTATAATCAATATCACATACAATTTGATAATTTCAATGATATTTTCTCAATGATGAGATTATTTGTTTCAGAATTTGCCAAAATGGATGATACCAAAATCTGGTTTTGTGCACCCATTGTATGAGCAGATATGGCAGTATGTGAAATCTGATAGACGTGATAGAACATGTGATACGCATTTAGTTTCACAGTTATTGATGACTAGTGGTCTACCCGTTGATGTACTGGGTGGATTATGGTCCATGGCTAATGTTGGTGTTGAAGGATCATTATCTCAACAAGAACTTTATATAATTCTGGCTTTGATTACACTGGTTCAGGTATTATTAGTGAATCTAGAAAAATTACCACAATATACCCTGTTCCAAATAAGATGACTTGTGCGCAAACGACCGAATCACGTTCAGTTCGCATTAGAGTAGATTGCTTGTCACTGTCCATGTTGTGAAACCAGTCGTTGTGTCATACTGCCTAACCATAGTGTTTGTGTGTGATCTGTTAGCCACACCCACCGTGCGCAAACGCAAGTCATCTTATTTGGAACAGAGTATAGGTTTTTAGCAGTAGCGGACAATTGTCACCCATAATATGCAATGAGGAGCACCAGGCATGTAATTTATAGTATATAAATTCAAATGTCAAAATAATATTCAATTTTGATTTTAAAAAACACTTATTATACTACCAGTTAGTGATCCTCTATCAATTATTATTTATATAATATATGTATTTTGATGTTTTGGATGTTTCTTGTGATATTTTTTATGTTAAAAATATGGAAGTATTTCTAGTTGAAAAATAAAATAAGAAATTTGTTTCAATTAAATACTTATGTATTTAAGAAATGGTTAATAGTGGCATTGAGTTAATTATACAAATAATTAAAAACATGTTCAATAATTAAAAGAATTAACATTATGTTTTTATTTATAATTAATATCTAATAACAGATTACTTAATCTTATTGAAAGTTAAACTTAAGTGAAGGTTAAAAAATTATCCATAATCCATGAAAAACTGAAATATTTTAAATGATTTGTAATAATAACAATTATAAATAAAAGAAATAAAAAATATATTTGATAGAGTTATTAAACTTGCATTTTGAATATACTAACTTGCATTTTGAATATACTTTAAGTGGCAATTGATCTAATACCAATATTTTTTATTTATAAAATAACTATTTAGTTGATAAATGAAAAATTGTTTGTTTAGAATGGATATTCAGTGTCTAATGTGTCATTGTTGCAACATATTCATAAACCAATAATACCACAATTGAATTATACAATTATCGAGAAAAAACATAATGTATCAACAGTGAAATCAAATATTGAACATAAACCACAATTATCAAATAAGACAAGTTCTATGCCAAAAATCAATAATGAACATCAAAATGTTTATGCCAAAAACTTTCAACAGCCAAATTGTAATATCATTTCTTCTGAAGAATATGACCCGTTAGCAGTAACATTTATAGAACCAAAAAATCAAATGTCTAAATTTATGTCTCCAATATCTACTAATCCTGAACCGAAATCTTTAGACTTTGCTCCTGTCAATAACAGTTTTGAGGCATTTGATGATGAATTTTCAGATTTCCAATGTGCTCAGTTTACAATCACTGACAGTGAAAGTAATCAAGAATTTACAGATTTCCAATCAGCTTTTGATACATTGTCTTTTAAGGAAGACACTAAAATTCATGAAAAAACTGCTGAAATGTTAAATGATACGTCAACAAATGTTGTTTCAAGTTTGTTAGATCAACAAAATATAATAACTAACCAAGATAATATTCTTGATAAATATGAAGTGTTTCGGACTTTGGCAGCTGAAACTGATGATGTTGAAAATGTAATGAATAAAAATAACTGTAATGATCTTTTGGAAATAAATCCTGCGGAAAATATTGATGAGAATATTCAAAATGATGTTTACGATGATGAATTTGGAGATTTCTTATGTGTCGAAGAAGTTTTAAGCAATAAACTTGATATTGAAATAGATTGGAAAAATGTTCAAGTATGTATTTTTCATAACTTTTGTTTATAGAATAAACATAAAAATTATATATTTACTTTAATCAGTCAGTTATTATAAAGTTTATTAATTTTTGACTATACAAACATTTTTTTTCATTTATTTATTTTTATAGGTGCAATGCATAAATAAATGTTTGGAATTTTTGCAAGAAGGTTTTATTACATTTTCTAACATATCTGATGAGAAAGTACTGATGGAAGTTATAAATCATGATAAAGGAATTAATTACTTAACACGTATGGATAAATAAATTTAATATTACTTGAAAAACTATATATTAATTTAATTTAAATGTTTTAGAATTAAATTTAATAAGTCAAATATGTCAACGAATACTTAAAAACTGTTATTGTCCATCATTAGAAGATAGATTAAATGATGTATTGAAAAGGTTGGAAACATATTTCAATAACTCTACCTGTAAATCAACTAACAATACAGAGGTAAATTTAATAATTTGTATATGAACATAAAATAAATTTTAATTATTTAAAAAATTAGGTTTTAGATTCCATTAAGGATTCCATACCATGTTACTTATGCAAATGCAATTGCAGTACAGATTCTACTGAATATATGTTAAACCTTTACCACTCTTCGTGTATAAATTTATTGATAAATTTTGTTCAGACTTCTCACCTTTCTGTTAAGTAATACTTATTAGCTCTTTTCTAAAAATGTTTTAGCTCTAGAATTATGTTACCATAAAAATAATTTGAATTATGTTATTGTATAAATAAATTGTATTGTTTTATTTATTAAACTGTTATTATATTTATTAAAGAACATTTTTATTCTTGTTTTTATTATACATAAATATGTTAATTCAAACATATTATAGTATTCAATAAAATTATATTCATTGAAGAAATGTATATTTAATTTTTTTTAAACATTGTATAATAATTTAAATATTAATAAATAAACAGTAAACACAGAATACAGTTATAAAATTAATAACAATTATTAAGTAGTATTAACTACAAATAATAAATAACTATTAATTGACTAGATATAAAATATAGTATTTAAAAAACAACATCAAAATAGATATTTATGTTACAGACATTACAATTTAGAAGTTTTAAAAAAGGCAGTACATTAAGATTGAATAGACACTAAAATTAAATTAATTCTTAACACTCAGATAAAAGAATATATCCAAGAATATAATTATTGTTAATGATTATACTGAATATTATTGTATTCCTTTATAATAATCATTTAAACTTTAAAGGAATCAGTCAGAATGAAACTTATTTATAAATTGTGAAAATAAATAATTTTTATTCTAATATTTTTTTATTTTCCATCTTCTTCCACCTCAGACTCTTCATCCTTAGATTCTTCATCTTTTTTTAATAGTAATGGAAACATTCCCAAAAAGCAACCTAGAGTAACTCCAAGTGTCCTTCCCTAATAATAATATGAGTTAATACAAAGACTTAAAACAATGAAGTAGGTAAATAATAATACTACAACCAAAGTATAACTGAATATTAAAAAATAAAACATCTTATTTTAAATAAAAATGATATTTAGGTATACACTTATCAATCTCAAATAAAAATAAATGTTTAAAATGATTTAAGTTTTTTTTATTATTTTCTCGGTAATATAATTTTTAAATAGAAAATAATGTTAAAACATTTTTTTAAATAATTTTTACTGATTTTTATTTAAATAAAAAATGTACTCCTCAGTTAATACTTTTGGTTTTATATATTTTTAACCTTACTAAATTAGCAGCTCGTCTACTACACTTCATATCCAATTGAATAGGTGTTAGATTAGGAGGTTTTAAACCAAGTTTGATTACCAACTGTTCCACATAATATGAAGAGCCAATTCCAAGTATATCAGAAAAAGTATTACCAATTGCAGCAGCAGCCATTGTCGATATTGTAATTACAGCACCAACTGTTCTTTCAATTGATTCACCCTAAAAAACATCTATAGTCATACACACATACATAATAGTAGTAAAACTATTAAACTAAAATACTATTTAATTGTTTTCATACACATATTAACATCACTGAGTTGTCCAAAAATCCAAACATAATGAAAGGAATAGCATTTTGCAATCCCACTGTAGAAAAAAAATAATCAAATAACATTAATTTTAAATAAGTATTTAAAAAGCAAACTAAATAATGGAATTAAAAAAAAAAAAAGTTTAAGTTAAAAAATTAAGTACTACTAATGACCTATATATACAACCAAAATTTATTTTAATTAAAAAAAAAAAAAAATAAGTATTACATACCTCTAAATAGTTGGGCTCGAGTTGGTTCTGGTACAGTCTCCGCTAATTTAAATAAAATATTAAACAAAATTAAATTATAAATATAATAATTACATTAATTTTTTATTTTTATTTTTTTTAATAAGTATAATTTTAATAGCTAGTAAATATTAATAGTTATCTTACTGTTAGTTTCTTCTATCCATTGTAAGAAAAAAATAGTATTTAGAAAAAAAAAATTGGTATTAAAATAATGAATTTGCAGCAAATAATTTAATATTGTACAGCATATTTATTATAAATACTAAATAGATAAATACCATATTTTTTTAATAACCATTCTTCTGGCAATGGGCAGTAAGAGCCTGTTGGATCAACATCTCCTAATTCAGGTACTTTACTGGGACGTCCAAACTTTGAACGCCATCTGAACCCAGCCAATTGACCTATTGATATAAAGTTAATAAATCTATGCATGATGAAAGATTTTTAAGTCTAATCACATCTTCAAAATAGGTATGTAGATAGAAATTATAAAAGAATAGAAGTTGAAGTAGGTAAATGAATAAAGAACTCATGCAAAAAGTCCAAAACTTGATAGGTACTAAACCTCGATATTCTGCTTTGGTCTCTTCTGATTCATAATGATTTAAGCACCAAGCCAAATTATCTCTCTCTTCATTTGTCAGTTTCATTACTAATGTGTGAGCTTTCTCCTTAGTTAATGATTTATCATCATCTTGTTTAGAATTTGTAACTGCAGCTGTACATAGCCGTCTGATCATAGAAACGTTTCTTATTCGGCTTAATTCCCAATTACATATGGTAATTTTCCATATTTTATTTGATAAAGAACACATTTTTAATTAAATACTTGAAAAACTTTTTTAATTTGTCAGTAAAATGAATATAATAATAAATGCAATTTCAAAAATTGTTTGAAGCTTAATATATACTGTAATATAATATTTTTTTATTTAAACTCAAAATTTAATGCTATTCAGTTAATATTAATTACTATAATAATAATGGTAACTCAAGTAGTCAAATTTTAAGTTAGAAAATTACAATATAAAATTATAAAACATAATTGCCATTACACAGTACACACTATGAAGTATAAACTGAGATATAGTAAGATATTATTATCTCAATAGTTGAACCATAGAATTCCAAGTTATAACTATCAAGTATCAAGTAACAAGTTTATATAGTCAAAAGTGACATCACCTGACGCTGACGCCTGACACCCACACAGGCCACACACATAAGTAGACAGTAGTCATATGCCCACCCATCAAATTTCAAATCAATACTTTGTTATTTTTGATAATAAATGTATACCGAGTTCAGTAGTGTTACCAAAATAGTCCAATACCGTGGTAGAATTGGTAGATAAGTAGATATAAATATAATTTAGCGCCCACGCATTTTCCAAATAGAAATGGATGTACTTTTTTACGCTGAGAAATGAGAATGATGGTGTAATTAGAATCGATTGGTCATTCTAGCTTTCGATTTATAACACTTAAAAATTAGTGTAGTTTGTAAATATTATGCGTGTGATGTTAAATGTTTTAACATAACTTAGGTAATATTTTTTGTTAGTTATCGCTACAAAGTTGCCTATATTATAGTAGTAATTTATTTGTATATCTACTGTCACAGTCACACAAATATATCAAAGGTTTGGAACCGTATTCCGATTTTTTTTTGTTCATTTTACCAATGTTAAAATATTTTGATTAATGAATATCGAATAGTGAATGATAGATACCGCAAAATGCATTTTCTTACCTTGTTACCTACGTCCTACCGGCTACCCACCTATCTAAGGTGGTATTACATACTAAATCGAAAGATAATTTCGTTTCAAGCTGTCAGACCATCTTAATTACTAATCACACTTTTTGTTATCTCAATATTATATCTTTACGTTATTTTGTTGTTCATTATCGATCGTACGAATTTTCGTATAAATAGATAGGTATTAAATTTTGTATAATTTAAGATAAAAAAATATTATTTTTTTCAATTGTAAATAAAACTTACCTACTTATTTTTAGTTCATAATTATTTTCAACGCAGTATACCTGTATACGGAATACGTATTTCTAATACTTCTAAACTTTAAAACAAACTTATTTATATGATAAAAAATGAGAAGAGATTTGGAACACCCGTAGGTAAATTCATTTTAGATTAGGTTTGGTTAAAAAAATTAATAAATTCAATTAAAGTGAAATAAATTGAATAAGACAATGATTGCAATCTAATTCGATCATAAAACATAAAAAAATATCAATATTTAATTCAATAATGAATTCACTCTGCGATATCGGATAAACATATGAAAAATGTTTGTAGAAATATTTACACAATTTAATAAATATAAAAAAAAAATTGAATTATCCATTGAAATTATTACCTACCTACTATCATTAATAACTTAATCGTGTGATGAAACGAATATTGGCGATTAGCATTTGTCGTTTAACATAAATGATAACATTATCCTAAAGCCTAAGCATAATCATTAGCACAGTCGTTATAAAAAATATAAGCATTAGTTCATTAGTATAATTTTATAACTTATAAGCATAAGCTTTTGAAGTTTTTATGAAACTTACGGCGAGCCAAGTGCTGAGACAATGCGTAAAGGGTACTGAGTGGCGAGTGCTAGACACTTAGTTATACTATACATAGATATACCAATTATTTTTGGTCTATGCAAAACTGACAGCATCAAACTGTGATAGTCCTTTGAAAGCCTAATAGATTAAATATTCATTGAAAATATATTTCATTCAACTACTGAACTACGGATCATATCTGATATTTACATGAAAATAATTCGAGAAACATCTAGAGTAACGACGTTGAACAGACGTTTCTGGGCGAGTACATAATACATATTATATACTCAGAAGACATTTGGTCGTTGAGACGTGGACGTGATCGTCAAGTATAAGTACATTTTTAAGTTTTTACACGAAAAATCTTAGATTATTTATTTTATCTATGTATAATGACAACATCTATGTTAGTAAAAATAATAATAAACAATATGTGTTTTGATTTGACCACCTACCTACTTAAATTATATATCTAACTATATAATATTAAATTTAATAGATCATTTTTTTAACTATCTATTATGTTTGTAAGATGGTTGATATACAATCGTATTATTATGAGTTGAAAATGTAGTTATTATTTCTATTATTTTTAATTTTCATAATCAAAACTCCATATGTGTCTAGTGGCGGATCCAGCTCGAGATAATGGGGGGGGGGCAAATATTATATACTACATAAATAATTTAAAATTTATTATGATTTTTTTTTTACTAAGTATTCTTTTCTAAATAAAACACAGCTTACGGGTGGGGAGCGCCCCTCCCCCATCGTTTAATCAACGCTTGTATGTACCTAGTAGGTAGGTACCTACGTATAATGTATGCAGTACTCTTATTGGTTGGTCTACAGGTCGATGCGTTTAGTTTGAAATAAACATTTTGGACCAACTTTACTTAAGACATTATATGGGCTCTACGAAAAATATTAAATGGGATAGACAAAAATTCAACTGTTCCAACTTCCATGTAACTCTATTAATCGATAATTGGTGTTGACTGCTAATACAATAATATCTACTTCTTTAAATACATCAAGTGAACAATTATCATTAGATATTTTTTATCAAATTGTCTCGAACTCTCAGAGGGTTATTAGATTTGTGGCATAGTTCAAATTAAATTAATGTATTATTTAAATGTATCGATAATTTTGGCCTGATTTTTAGCAAAGATCGGCACACATAAAAGTGTTTGTCGCATAAAATTTTTGTGTTGACATGATGAGTGAAATATTAATTAAAAATAATGTATTTTCATTAGTAGCAACACGTAAAATGGTCCGTGAAAAATGAATCTAAGTGTTTTAGAATAATCAGTTCAAAAATTGTCCCATAGTATAATTACTTTTTAAGCCAAAAGACATAAGAGCTAATATCAATGAACAAATATCTATTTGTTCTACTAAAGTTATATTTATTTTAATGCTTTTATTTTTATGAAAACATGTTCGAGTCATTACTTGTTTCATAAAATATATCTTCTAGTAACCACTTTATCCAAAAAACATTTGTTCCAAACTTTTTTTGAATAAATGCATGATGGGAAAAATGTCTTGTGGACCTATATTTCGATTTTGAACCTACACATATAGGGCATACACTATTTTTTTCTTGCATATCTTAATAGTTTAAGAATAAATAAATGAAAGTATGTATTATTATAATATATTTTATACAGTCTGTGGTTGAAATCTAATATTATAGATATGCCTTAATTAGTAGTTACGTTATTACGAGATGTATTTAATTATTCAGTGTATTTTACGTGTCATTTGATTAAATCGTGGACAGATAGTTTTGAAATTACTAAATTGGAAAATATTATATTTTAAGGTCGTGGATTTAATACTTTTTTAGTGGATTCAATTGTCCGAATCTCTGAGGCTTCGGTAAACCAATAACCATTATAGCGAAATACTAATATTATCATATAGAACAGATGAAATAATAAATACAATCTATTCTGTGATAAATGATAATATTATTGTTTTGTGATAGTAGTCTACCCTTTTGATCGTGTAAATAAAAAATGCCATAAATCAGTGGTTTTCAATCTTTTTAACAATGTAGCACACTTCTTCCTTTACAAAATTTTTGCGGCACACCAATTTATATAATCGCAGCACACTTCAAAGGCGTTTGCGGCACACCAGTGTGCCGTGACACACTGGTTTGCGGGTTTGCGGCACACCAGTGTGCCGCGAAGTGTGCCGCGGCACACCAGTATGCCGCGACATACTGGTTGAAAACCACTGCCATAAACTGTTAAGTTGTTATAACTTTACAAATGGTCACAAAACTGTTTATATTTTCCTTGAGTTAATTCTCAGATTGAGGTTAATGTTTAAATTTTTCCGCTATTTAAAAATTGATAGTATATATTAAATTTGTTTGAAATTTTGAAAATAGTTTCTTCAAAATGTGAATTATTTAAATGTTCTATGTTCTTAATTTCTTTTTTTTTTATTAAAACTATTAATATTTATCATAAAAACATAGTGACAGTCGTAAACCTTATTTATATTAATAACTAATAAGCAATTACACTACTGTAATAATGAAGTTCTAAATAAAAATTAGAATCATAACTATTTATTAGTGTATGTTTAATTTATATTATGTTATTATTAATTATTATAGTGAACTAAATTAATCAGAAGTGAATGTTTAATTAAATAAACATTAATAATGGCCTCAGTTATTAAAATGGAAGTGACGTTGGATCATGAAGCAATAATGGATAAATATCGTTCAGATATTACGTTGTTAACAGATCCAAATGTCGAAGATGAACAAAAATTAAAAATTGTCCAAACTTTGAATGAAAACTTTGAGGTAAAAATTAATCTTATATCATAGGAAAGAAATAATTGTCTTCATCATATTAGTAAATGTGGTTACATTGAGTCTGATTGTATATCATGCATTTATAGATATTTTTATTCTCGAGTATATATACAATGAAATTAAATTGAATATTTACAACTCAATTGTAGCTGCATATTCTAACAATATTGATTTTGGAAATATTTGTATGATTTACTAAGCATGCTTAGTTAAATTTGTATTATGATTTATTCTATACTTGTTTGTTAAGTTCTATTTTGATGGATTTAAAAAAAAAAGTGAATATTTTTTGTATTATCATAATTTGTTAGTAAGACTAATTGTTTTCTCCTAACGAATTAAAACTACATTTTTGAACTTAATAATTCAAATAATATTAACTTAAGCACAATTTAAATTATACAATCTACATAAAGTAATTAAAAGTAAATTTAAAAGGATTATAAAATAAGGTTTTGGAGGAATTTTGCATTTACTTACTACAAATTGTTACTAATTAATGAAAATTTGATATTTACAGATATACTGTAAAACATTAGTTAATAATATAACTAAAAACACTAACTAATTTATTTGTATTAATTATAATTTTCCAGATGATTGTGAATTCTCATCAATATCCCACATTTTTAGAACATATGATTAAACATTTTATTCGAATATTAGTAGACGGAGAACCATATTTTATAGCAGAATATCATATATTTGTAAGTTTTGAAGTACACAATTTAATAATAAAATAATATTTTTTTAAATGCAATTTGTGTTAATAGCAAGTAAGAAAACTTGTGTTAGAAATGATATACAGGCTACCGTGTAATGAATTTCTAAAACCTCATGTTGATCGGCTTGTAACATTGTGTATGAAGCTCATTGAAACTGATAATGAACAAAATGGGATTTCATGTATACGTATTATTGTTGAGTTACAAAAAAATTTTAGACCCCCATATAATGCTGAAGTAAGTTAAAAAATAATTAATTCAAATTATATAATAATTAAAATGTGCATTTTTTATATAATAGATTAGTAAATTCCTTCAACATACTAAAAAAATTTATTGGGATATACCTGACAATATGGAAAAAATATTTAGCATGAGAACCCAACAAAGACTGCGTATTAATGATTTGTCTACAGTTGATATAAGTGAAATTCTGGATAACACATATTCTACAATTGTTATTAACTGTGAAACATCAGAAAATAATATTGAAACAGTAAATTAAATATTACATAATATTAAATAAGTAACATAGGAATTTAAATTTTTTTAATTTTATTCATTATGTATTATTTAGTATAACGTTATTCCACGAAGTATTTCATCGTTGAAAATATTGCAAGAATTGCCAATAGCAATTGTCCTTATTTATCAACTTTATAAAGATAATGTTAAAAGAGAACTCAGTGAATATATTCCAACCATTATAAGGATTATACCACTACAACCATCAATGCTTTACAAGTATAAAAACAATTTATAGGATTTTTAATAATTTTATTCATAATTTAATAATTGTTTAAAATATTTATAGAACACATTCAAATTATAACAAGGAAATTTTAGTTGAATTGGTATCAGCCCAAATAAAAGTTTTATCTTATTTAGCATTCGTTATTAAGCCATTTACAGAAATTGTAACTGTTCATTCTACACAATTAGTTGAAGGGATGATTGGAATGTTGGAATCGTGCCCCATGGAGGTTACACATCTTAGAAAAGAACTTTTGATTGCTTCAAGACATATTCTTAACACAGAATTACGAATAAGTAAAAAAAAAAAAATATTTAAATTTAAAATTTTTACTTTCATTTTTATTTTTAGAATTTATTCCATATATGGACAAACTACTTGATGAAAATACACTACTTGGCCGAGGATGGACTACTACTGAAAATTTAAAACCATTGGCATATAGTACTATTGCTGACCTTATTCATCATGTTCGAGTTCATTTATCACTACCAACAATTGTAAAAGCCATTAATCTTTTTGCAATCAATGTTCATGATCATAGTTTAACTCCTAGGTAAGAGAAAATAAAACAATGTATGTAATAAAAACTAAAATGTATTTTATAAATAAATAAATGTTTCAGTATCCAGTTAATGTGCTGTAAAATGTTAATGAATTTAGTAGATTGCATTAGACAAAGAAATGGTGAAGAAGTCCCCAATTTAAAATGCACTCATGGAGAAACTGTTAGTTTTGATCTTTTAATACGTATAATCCAAGTTTATGTATTAAAACTTAAAGTGGTTTCTAAATTATACATTCCAGCTATTATTTCTAAAAAGTATGTTTTATCAAATAAAATTGTTTATTTTTAAGGTTTTTAAAATATTAAAATATAAATTATTGTTATAGTGTCATTAAAACATCATCAACTGAAACATCTCAAATTCTAGACATCAATGAGGGTGAAATTATTGATGATATTATAAAAAAGGAACAAAAAGAGTTTATCAACAGCCCCTGCGGAAAAAAAGTTCAAGAAAAAACTAAATATGTTTTCTCTTCATCACCAACAGCTTTATTCTCATTGCCAGAGTGTAGGACATTGGTCAAAGTTATAATTTGTGGTATAAAAACAGCAGCTTGGGGTATTGCTACAGTCAAGGTAAATTACTATTAACTATTAAGTTTTATATTATTTATTTAATACTATTATTGATTTATATCAATAATTTTTCTTATGGCTTATTATTTTTATCTTAAATTTTAGACCAACAAAGAAGATGATTCGGGAAGTACCCCAAAATTACCAGTAAAACCTCAACTTGTAAAAATTTATTTAGGTCTTGTTAAATGGTCTCTACAAGCTATGGATGTGCATATGGTAAATCCATTAAATAATCAAAATATCAATGCAAATGTTTTAAGACCGCGATCAAAAGAAGAAAAAGAATCAATGGACCATTTAAGTAGTGTTGTAAGTATTCTTTGAATGTAAATATTACAAAAAAAATCTTATAATTTTTTTTTTTTTTTTGTAGTTTGCCTTATTACCTCCAAGTACATTTAAAGAAATATTTTCCACTACAATAGCTTATTTTGTTGAGCGTGTGGAAAAAAACCATGCATTAATGTACATTAGTGAATCACTTTTAAATAATAGCCTCAATACATCAGACACATCATCCATATTTGCAACATTGTTGTTAGAACATTTACTCAGCAAAATGGAAGATATGGGTAGTGGGAATGCTGAACGAAGTAATTTGTATTTGAAACTGTTCAAGCAAGTTTTTGACACTGTTAATCAGTATTCAATTGAAAGTGAACAAACACTTCAACCTTACTTAAATCAAATTGTTAACAGGTAAGTTTAGAAAATGGCTCTAATATTGTTATAAATTATATTTTATTTAATACTATATTATTGCAGCTCAATGAAACTAGCTTTAACTGCTAAAGATCCATATTACTATTTTTTACTATTACGTCCACTATTTCGTTGCATTGGAGGTGGTGCACATGGAGTTTTATATCAAGAATTTCTTCCCCTTTTACCAAACTTATTAAAAAGCTTAAACAGCTTACAATCTGGTTTACATAAACAAGATATGAAAGATTTATTTGTGGAATTGTGTCTTACTGTACCTGTTCGTTTAAGTTCATTATTACCTCATTTACCTCTACTTATGGATCCATTAGTTTCAGCTTTGAATGGGTCTCCTTCGTTAATTATTCAGGTTAATATAATTTGTTTGCTAAAGAGTCTTATAGATATTATTTTTTAATTATTTTTTAGGGTCTTAGAACTTTAGAACTGTGTGTGGATAATCTACAAACAGATTTTCTATATGAACATATTCAACCAGTGAGAGCTGATTTAATGCAAGCTTTATGGCGATCATTACACAATACTAATGATAATGTTTATCCTGTAGCATTCAGGTAATATTTTTTTTAGATTTATATAAAATTTAATGTCAATAAGTTTCACGATAATAATTTTCTATTTGCAACATAAATATCATTTATTTTTGTTTGAATATTCAATTTTGTTAATATTCATACTTCATGTATATATATAAAACTATGCTTATGTATTTTTGATATTAAATAACAGTAATATCAACTTATAGTAAAAATATTGTATAATATTTGACAAATTTATATTGTATCAATATAAATCAAAGAAAAATTAGAAAATGTTAATTGTTTATTTGGTGATAATTTTAATTTGCAACAAATAAGTAAAGTTGAAAACATTCTCGTTTTTATAAGTTGTAATTTTGAGAATTATCAATAATTTTTCACTTTTGACATAATTTAAATCCAATCTATTATTAATTATTAGACACCTCACTTTATATTGAATTATTTTGAGTTAAGTGTCTTCAAGTAAAGAAAAAATCATTGTTAAATCAATACATTTATTGTTTTGCTCAGAATATAAAAGTCAGTTAACTTAGGATATTTATGTATTAAAATCTCGTCTTATGTACTGAGGTATTTGAATTAATGTGTATTTTTTTCGTGCGCATTTATTTTGATTTTAAACAGTTTTGAAATATTTTGTGATTTAATTCTTATGACTTTCTAGAGTTTTAGGGAAGTTTGGTGGTGGTAATCGTAAGATGATGACTGAACCTCAACGTCTGGATTATTCAATGCATAGACAATCCACAAAACCCGCTATTATCATTAAATTTAATGAACATACTGAATCAGTCACATTTAATGTTGATATGGTTTGTAAATATTTATTTCTGCATATTAAAATTAAGTTTTTTGTATGTATATATATGTATATTTTTTAAGGCTATTGAAACTGCTGCTGAATCACTTAAAACATCAACTGATCCATACTATCGCAAAAAATGTTGGGAAGTAATAAAATCATTTTTGGCAGCATCTGTATTATCAAATGATGATAAATCAGTTTTGATGAAATTTTTTTCTCATCCTAGGTGAGTACATTAATTGTTAAAATAAGTTTAAAAAAAATCACACTTTATTTTTAAATTATCATTTAAGTTTCAAAGAAGGAAAAATATCAAACTTCCATTCAACAGTATACAAATATCCAGATCCAGTTGTGAGAAATACTTATGTAATGGCATTGAATGGTAAATATTTTTATAATCATTATTGTAAATTATTTTTTTATAGTACGTTGTATAAATTATTAAGCGTTTAACTAATTCATTATATTTGACTTATTTATTTTTTAAAGGTATTTTTGTTAGTGCTGCAGTTAAAGAACTTAGAGATACAGCTCTTGGAACACTACTTGATGTTGTGATGCGCTATACTATGGTGGCAATTTCTCAACAAGCTGGACCAATAGTAAACAGTGAAAAAAATGAAAAGTGTTCATTTGGTATGGATCCACTTGTATTAATTGACTCAATGGCAACTGTTATGAGTTATCAAGAAAAAGAACTCTTAAAACCAGCACGGCTGGCACTTACAATTATTTTAAACACGGCTACAATTATTATGGGATCTAAAGAAAGAGTAATTCAATATTTTTTATTTGAATATTGTTTAAAGTTACATTAAATAACTATTTTTTAGGCATGCCAATTACCTTACATGGAATATATGGTTGATAAGTTATGTGCTTTATGTTATGACCGTGCTTGGTATACTAAATTTGGAGGATGTTATGCAATACAATTTTTTTATAGCAGCATGTCTTTACAATGGGTGTTTGAGCATTTATATTTATTTGTTAAAGCACAACTCTTTGTTATTATGGATTTATCTGGTGATGTATGTCATGTGAACAGATGATAACGATTTATGGAAATACTTTTTTTTTTTGTAATTAACTTTGTATTAATTCCAAATAGGTTTCTAATGGAGTTTTAGATGAAGCAAAAAAAAATTTAGAAAACATGTTACGCAAAGCAGCATCACCACTAGATCAGAACTCAGGTTCTCAACTGCAAGCTTTACAGAAAAAGGCTATACATGAAGTTACTTATGAACTTATTCGTCAAGTAACAAGTCCTAATGATCTACTTCGAAATCATGTATGTATTTTATCATGAATTTTATATATTCTTTTTAATTTTTTGTTAAATTATCGTTGTATAGTCTACACATTTATTGGGTGTGATAGCATCTGCTCAAGGAATCACTGTAACTCAAGTTATGGAACCTCACAAAGAAGGATTATCAGAAATCATTCCTTTAAGAAAGCATTTATTACGTCATCAGGGTTTTAAAGCACAGATTGGAATGATGGAAGGAAACACTTTCTGTACTTCTTTGTTGCCTCGGCTATTTACAATAGGTAATTATATGAAGAAAGTGAAATTTATCATATGATATTAAATCTGTTCCATTTATTATGATTAATGGATCATTAATAATTACCTAAAAATGTCCATTAGGTAACCTACTGGTTTTATAAAAATGAACAAATAATCAAATGTCTTTATAAATTATTATGTATTCTCTAATTTTAAAAAATTTATTGGTAATTAAATTTTTTTTTTTTTTTTAATAATAGATTTAAATATAAAAGAACACAATTTATTTTATCATGAAGTATCAAATCTTTGTGAAGCCAGTGATTCAGCTATGTCCAAATTACCAGGATATAAAACAATGAATCCAGGACAAATGTTATTATTACGTCAAGCTGGAATGAGAGCTCTTGCTGCTTGTTATTATATTCCTCAACCTGAAGTTAAAAGTAGAATTTTTCATGCTTTATATGGTGCTTTAGATAAAAATAATCCAGATTTACAAGAAACAGCATTTCAATGTCTTAGAAAATTTGTTTCTACTTCACAAATTGATATGCCAATGGTAAATAAACCATCTAACTACAAAATTTAAATGATATGTTAGCCTTATATTTTTTTATTTTAGGTTCATGAATTGATGAAGAAACAGTTAGGAGATTTAGGTGATTACAGAAACTTAACTTTAAGTGGAACAAGGCGTTTATGGTATTTAGTTCAGTTGTTTCCTACCAGTTTTAGTGATATGTTTTGTACACATTTAATGGAAATAATGAAAAAAATGTTTGAAGTTCTAATTCAAATGAAAAAAGGTAATTTTAAATTAGTAAAGGAAAATTTAATAATTTATCCATAATTTTTTTTATGATTTAATATAGACTTAAAAATATTAAATATTGGTAAAAACAGTTTTTCGTTACCTTGCCTTATTTTATTTCTAGAGCTGTTTAAAAATAACACTTGACATCATAAGTTACTATCCTAATGAATTAATTTGAATTAAACCAAAATAAGTTGAAATACTTTCCTATAATATAATACCTATATTTTAAAATAATTTATGTTAATGTTTGTTTTTTCTACAATCTATAGATTGAAAAAAATTATATAACTAATGTTTTCTGTCTGTAATATTTATTATTTTAATAATATCTTGATATGAAATTTGAGAAAAAAATCTAAACTTTTATAATATAAAAATTAATTAAAATGTATTCTAATATAAGTAGATGCAGTAAAACCTTTAGTGGATATCTCTAAATAATGAACACAATGTTGAAGATCAAAAATGTTTGGTATTTAGTGGTTTCACTTTATATAATTAATATCTAGTAGTGACTAGTAGTAGCAATAAAATAGAACTTATAATGTTATGCATTATTTTTAGATATACTGTCAACCAACTGAAATGGAAAAATTTAAACTTGTGGTAACTAATTTTGGTATAATATTACCAAGACTAAGGTTTATTATATGAAATACAATAATAAAATAGACATTTAGTTTTGTTAAAATATAATAAGATGTGCACAAAATGATAATAAAATAAAAATTGAATTTACAAATTATTTCCAAACTCAAAATACAAAAGTATTTTATAATCATTTTAAAACAAATTGAATAAAGTTTCATTTTATATGAACTAAATAACTTGTTAATTTTACTTTATATTTGTCAAAGACAAAATCTCTGTTTTTACAGAATTGAAATTAGGAGTGTTATGCAATATGACAACTAGTCTTTTATACTACTTTTGTTTAAATGTACCAATATCATGTAACATTAATTTTTTGTGTCCATTATTAACACGTGTAAAAATATGTTAAATAAAAATATATTTTTTTGTAGTATTGATACGAGACAGTTAGTGGACTTTATTAATCAAATGCATTATGAACGCTGCAAAAAAATAAAAAGCATACCAATTTTAGCTTACTAATTACTAAAAATTAAACTGATGGTTATTTTTATACTTGGACCGTACTTTATGACCCATACTCATATTATCTATTAATCTAATTGTATAATCTAATATTCTAGTTATTTAAGCATTTTTACGTTTTTAATTAGGAATATCAAAAAGCGGCAACTATGAATCAATAATGGTGATTATTATTGAAATGTATAGACAATTACCTGTAGCCAATTATAGGCACATTGAATCACTATGTAAGTTAGTTTTGGATAGTGAAAAAAGCCTACAAGTGAACATATTATCTCCATTTCATACACCACTTTTAGGATGTTTGCTTAAATATCCA
This sequence comes from Melanaphis sacchari, assembly GCF_002803265.2. Lineage (NCBI taxonomy): Eukaryota > Metazoa > Arthropoda > Insecta > Hemiptera > Aphididae > Melanaphis > Melanaphis sacchari. The sequence continues at coordinate 4,463,867 of NW_020271635.1, forward strand.
ACTCAAATTGTGCAACTATTCTTACAAGATAATCATATAAAGGTAAGAAAATAATTAATCAAATATTTAAAAAAATCAATGTTGAATTTTAATGATTAATAATCACTAATAATGAATAATATTATGACTATTTTTTGGTATAGGAACCTAATTGGGTAAAATATTTACATATGATGATCGCCAATGAAAAATGTTTAACAATACGAGAAGCTCTTCAAGGTAGTGGACGTAGGCTTAATGAATTAATTACAACTTCTCATTCAGGTAATCAAATTTATAAATTTATGTTGAATTAATAACTATTAACAAATATTATTCACTAAGGAAATTTTGTTTATTAAATTTATTTAGATCCTACTAAAGTTATCGAATATGAAACTATTAGAATTATTAATTCTATTGTACGACTAGATAAAAAATGGATTTATAATCAAACAGATTTAATTATATCATTGTCAGAACTATGGGCATCTGAACACTACCAAGTAAAATAATAATAATAAAATTAATTTAAATATAAAATTTTAATAATTAATTACATAATTACTAAAGGAACATTTTTTGAACCCTGGATATCTTGAATTCTCTCACTGGAATGAGCCAAAAATGTTAGCAAAGGTGTTACTTCAGTATTTTATTCATAATCCTAATCAAGTAGATTTACTTTTCCATTTGATTAGAGCATTTTGTTATAGATTTATATCTGATTTTCAGGTAAGTTTAAATTTAAAAACTAATTATTCAATTTTTTTTTTCATATCAATTTATTTTATTTTATTTATAGTTTTTAAGAACATATTTAGAAGAAACAGTTGCAAAAACCTTTTCTCCTCAATGGAAACGAACAGCATTCTTTCGTTTTGTTGAAATATTTCAAGATAATAATATGAGTAATCTTTTTAAATCCAAAATCTTGCAATACATTATATTACCATGCGTTTCGGCTAGCTATGAAAATAATGAACAACAAGCTTTAATTCATGGTACATCTGATCCTTCAGATTCAACAGGAAACATTGTGACATCTTATATATATCAGGTAATATACTATTATTGTTGAAATAAATTTGGCTTAAAATGTATGTAAATATTAATCAATTATATTTTTTTTAGTTAATTGTACATGAAGTACCACCAGGAATTGGTGAAGACAGCATACGAATTCATCTATTACAACTTGGATGTATGTTAGTTGATGATTTTCCTGTTAATAAAGAAAGTGCATTCAGTCCCGATGGACTTTGTGAAAATTTAAAACGAGTAATGAGTTATGCTTGGCCATGTTTATTAGAAAAATCTTGTGTTGATCCAACTGCTCGATACAGTGGCCATTTGTTATTGTCATATATAGTTGCTTCATACCATGTTAACAGCCGAATAATTTTACAAGGTATTAAATTGAAAATTGTTTTAATAACAGATATATTAGACAGTTATTTTATGTTTTGAATTTTATAGTGTTTCATGAACTTCTTAAAGCATATCATGTTGAAGTAAGAATTGTCGTTCGGCAAGCACTAGATTTAATAACACCTGCATTATCTATTCGCATGAACAATGGAAATAAATTATTATGTCAGTGTACAAAGAAAATTATTGTTGAGGAAGCACATTTGATGCAACAACTATTCCATGTGTTGCATTTGGTTGTCAGACATTATAATGTAATTTTTAGTATTAACATTACTATTTAAAATTTTTTTCAAAATTAATTTCTCAGTCTTAAAATTTCATTTATATGAATAATAAATTAATGAAAAAGCATTTTAAGCAAAGTATATTAAGTAAATATTCCATGTTAAAAATCACAATACTTGTCACTATACTCAAATTTAGAAGGAATTTTGGATGTCAGTAAGCAGACATATCTCTATCTAGTATCTAACAGTATAGCATATGTTGCAACTGGCAAGTGACCAATTTCCTTCATTAATCCATTAGTATATTGTTCAGTTCTTCCCTGAAAAAATTTGGATTTTTATTTTAATTTAATTTTTAATGTTCTGTAATACATATTAAATTATTATCTTTTAGGTATATTATCCAATCAGACATAGACTAATTCAACATATGTTAAATGCAATGCAGAGATTGGGTTTTATGTCATCTGCAACTTTTGAACACAAAAAATTAGCTGTAGAAATGGCTGAAGTTATTATAAAATGGGAATTACAACGAATTAGAGATGAAAATAATGCAGCCGAGGTAAATGTATTATTTGTCATCAATAATAATAATCTTTGTTTTCACACTTTTTTTGTTTCCATTTCTATTATATCGATTTTAAGGTAAATCTGTTTTTATAAACATAAGATGGCTATTATTTTTATTTTTGACCAAACAGTTTGTTTATACTACGGTTTTTTTAAAAAATATTTTAGCTTTTTATTCTTTATAAAAATTTATTTTTATCATTTACACATGTCTGAGATATAATTTATCTATATGTTTTCCAATTCTTCTTCATAAACTCTCTTTAAATTAGAATAATTAAATGTTTTGTTTTTTATAAATCATGTTTGACTTTATATTTATGGCACATATGCTAATATTATATTTTTTATTCTAGAACTCTATGGGAGGAATTGCAAAAAAAATTAAACTTGATCCTTCAACTTCATTACAATTAGATGATAATGACAAAGATATACCTATTAACAAAACTGACTTTGTAGTTGTTTTCAACTTTTTAGCAAAAATTGCTTGTCAGGTTTGTTTTTTATTTTTGTAATTTATTAATTCATTTTATTTATTTATTTGTTTGTGTGAAATATATTTTTAGGTAAATGATGGTGTTGCCGGAGGTATGGCAGAGCTGCTATCTAAACGATGTATTACATTATTAAGGACTGCTTTGAAATCAGAAGCTATAATGTCCAGATGTATTGATATGTTAAAATTAGCATGGATGGAAAAAGTATTTTGTACTGTATCAAGTTTGGAACCAGCTGCTAATAATCCCGCTACTGCAATTGCTGTTGCAAATATTGCATCAGCATTTGATCTTTTAGTATTTTTTTTAACCACTTTACCAAAAGAACAAATTTTAAGCACAATTAAACCTCTTCAGAAATCATTATATGATTGCATTAGTACTACTAATATGAAGGTAATTACAATTTAAATATATTTATTATTATTATATTTTTATTTTTAATATAATATGTTATTTTAGATTGGACGAATGGCACATGCATTTCTTACTCGTTTAATTTATATATTCCCTATGGTAAAACCATACCTTAATGAACTCGAAGAACTTTACATTTTAATAAATGTGGTATGTTACTATATTTTTTGCTTTATGTTTGATATAATAAAATTATCCATTATCTTTAAATTTTAGTTAATTGATGAAAGTTTAAATAATTTTGAAAAAAATATATCACAAAATTATAATCGATTTTTAACATGTGTCATAATGTTAAAAGCTGCCAGTGCTAACAATCCAGCTTTTATCGATAACTTGTCTTCTCGATTTGTACATGTTTTACAAAAAGTATGTCGTGAACAGCCACAATCTACAAATACAGAATCTTCAATGGGAATAAGTGAACTAGTCATTCAAAGTCTAGATTTGATGAAAAACAGAGTGACAAATATGCATATTGAAACTCGAAAAACATTTATTGGAACTATTCTCGTTGGATTGATTGAAAAAACAAATGATTCAAGAATAATGAAAACAATTTTAAAAGTATGTTATATAATTTTTTGTTCCAATAGAAAAATTAGTACCTGAACAAAAAGGTATAATAAGAAATGTAATTTAAAAAGAAATATACCAATATTAGGTGGCATACTCTACTTGCTACTCAGTGGCAATAAAAATAGTTACTTTGGGATATAAAAATTGTTATTGGGTTATTACTATTTATATTATTACGGGAGTGGGGATCATTATTTATTGATTTGTTTGAATTGTTAGAAATGTATCAAATTATTTAGTTAATTATTAAACTAAATAAAATAAATAAATAAATAAAAACATTTTGACAATAAACAGATTGAATACATCAATTTAGCATTGATAAAAAAATATGATCCTATATTTAAAGTTAGTGTAATTATATTGTTAATGGATTTTATTTTATAACAAAATATTTAGTTAGTACTATAAAAATATAACTTAGTTTATTCTTATATTTGTATTGGATATTTTCACTTATTACAGTTAAACTAATCTCTAATAGAAAAATGTAGTTTAACAATTGAATATAAAATAATTATAAGCTTTAATTTTTATATTATATATTTTAGATGTTAGAGGAATGGATGCATAATCCACCAAATGAGGGACCGAATTTGCGCGAAAAATCTATACTATTGGTAAAAATTATGCAGCATATTGAAAAAAAGTTTCCTGATCTGAATGCTCAATATTTAGATATTATTATTCACATTTACAAGTAATTTTCTCTAGTTAACTATTATTATATCTGAGATTTAATTTATTGTAAATAAATTATTCTAATCAATACCAAAATTGCATTGTTACTATTATTACCACTGATCATAATAATAATAACTATTTCATTCAAAATATTTTTCAGGGATGAAGAGTTACGTAATTCAGAACTAGGACATAAATTGGAAGCAGCTTTTCTAAGTGGTTTGCGATGTTCTCAACCCGCTGTTCGTGAAAAATTCTTCACTTTATTCAATCAACAAATTAATACTAGATTACCAGAGCGTTTGTTATATATTGTGAGTTCACAAAATTGGGAACCAATGATGACTCATTACTGGATAAAACAATGCATTGAATTATTATTAGCTACAGTTGATCCAAGTAAGAAACTTCAAATTTCAAATTTAAATTGATAAATGGTTAGATTTAAAGAACATAAATATCAATGTATTATGTATTATTATATATCATATATATATTCTATTATGATTATTTTATAAGGTTTTTATATTTTTCTGAATCAAAATTAAAATAAATATTAATTCTATATATGTTATAGATTTGTCCGTGACATTAAAAGATTCTAATTCATCAACTTCATCAAAATTACCAACAATTAGAGAATTAGTTAATAATTGTGATACTTCTTTCATTGAAGAAATTCTTAATACTAATGAAGATATTGGAGTCAAATCAGAATATGCAATGGACACTGATCAAATGGTGACTGACAACATTGAAGTTGTCGAGGGTGGAAAATTAGAACCATTGATTAGCAGACACATAAAATTTATGGATAATCTAAAATCAATGAAACTTGGAGATATTTGTTCAGCCATAGCCCAACTATGTCATATGGATTCAAGCTTAGCTGAAAAAATTTGGCTTGTATTATTTCCTGCTATTTGGGAATCATTAAATTCCACACAAAAAACTGTAAATACTCCAAAGTTATTTTAATTCTTCACTAGTATCAATTAAATCTACATGTTAACGTGCTTACATGTTTAATAAATCATTAAGTAAAAAAGTTTTTTTTTTAATTTATTATTTTAGATATTATTACCTGAAATTAATCAATTTATTGTAAGTGGTATTCATGTTGTTCAAAGAGATGTTCATCCAAGTGTTATATCCACATTCTTTGAAGCATTATTTCAATGCCAACCAAAAATACATTTTAAACCAAGTGTCATGTTATATATTGGTAAATCTCATAATTTATGGCATCGTGTAACTTTGTCTTTAGAAAAAATGATGATAGATAATAATTTTGAAGTAACGAAACAAGATTGTTATGAATTCGAACCTGAAATATCTCCACAAAGAGTATGTTCTTTAAAATCAATTCTTAACTAAAATTTTACTTTATCAAAAATATCATTTTACAGGATGTCATTGATACATTAGCAGAAATGTATAAACAGCTTAAAGAAGAAGACATGTGGGCTGGTCTGTGGCAAAAACACGCTCAATATCGAGAGACTAAAGTTGCTCTTGCATTAGAACAACAAGGGTTATTTGAACAAGCTTTATCTACATATGAGTCTTTAATAGAAAAATATCAAAGTGAATTTTCTAGTTCTCCTGCATCAGTCATGGTTTTAAGTGAAGCACGGTTATGGGAATCACAATGGATTAGGTAAACAATTAATTTCTAACAATATGTAGTTTAATTGTATGTACTATTCAACATTGTATGTTAAAGATGTTCAAAAGAGCTGAATCAATGGGACATTTTACTTGAATATTCAAAACTTAATGGTCATCTAAATCCATTTTTAATACTAGACAGTGCATGGCGTATACCTGATTGGCATGTAATGAGTGAGGCATTAAGTTGTGTTGACAATACATGCCCTAAAGAATTTTTGTGGAAGGTATTGTAATTTTTTTTTAAATTTAATTTTAATCTTATGATATTCAAAAATATAAAACCATTCTTTTGTTTATTAGATGTATTTATATAGGGGATTTTTGGCAATTTGTCATCCAGATGAACCAAATTTACCATATGTTACTCGAAATGTAGAAATGGCTAGCATACATGTAATTAGAGAATGGAGACGATTACCACATATTGTATCACATATTCATTTGCCATATCTTCAAGCTTCCCAACAGGTAAATATAAAAAAAACAAATACTTATTAGTTATGTTATCAATGGTATATGCAGCATGTTATTAAATAATTATTGGTATTTGATTTAATTAAGGAACAAACTATTTAAATGAGAATAATTTTTTATTTCATCCCAATTTTAGTGTATGTACTGTCAATGCAAGTTTATGACATAGTAACATTTCTATATTTCTATATTTGATTTTGAAACTTTGTGAATAATTATCCTCAGCATTTTTTTTTTTTTTTTTACATACAATGAAAACATTAAAATATAAAATAAAATAAAATACTATTAATTTATAAATTACACTGATACTGAGTTTGACAAAAACAATTAAGTATATTATGCAATACTTATAATTTTAATAAAACTAGATTAAACATAATATATTTTATTTTTATATAATTCAATTTTGATAGGAGAACCATCCCTGGGTGTTCCTTCCTCAATATCTATTCAAATTCTTATAATTTATATTACATATCTTAATTAAACCAATTGTTTCTTTACGCATGGAAATTTTTTTTTAAATAATAATAAAAAATAAAATAAAAAAATAGTTATAGGACTATGTTTTTAATCATACTACAAGTAGTCTTGTTACTTATAATTTATTTTACCTGTAATATTATTGTTTAGACTTTCATAAATGGGTACTTTATACATATAATTTAATCTATAAAATATTTATGTATAAACTATTAAGTATTAATTTGTTTATTATACAAAAAACTGTTTAATGGATAAATTTGTTCATTTAATAAATACAAAACATTCTTACTAAATATTTATATACATAAATTATTTTGATCATAATTTATAAGTACAATCACAATTTTAAATTAAATTGGAATATGAACATAAATACTTAACTAATAACTAGTAAACAGTGTTAATATTTCTATAATCCACCCTGATTAAAAAATACCACTATTTTTCTCACTTTACTTCATATAATAATTACATTTATATTTAAATCTAATATCAGACTTATTTCATATCATTAAATCTTGTAAATGTTAGCATTAGTATAGTAATAGTAAATAACTTAATTTATAATTTTATGATTTAAAATTATAATTTATTTAGGCTGGATACGATATGGTACCTAACTTAATTACAGACTGTAATGCACTATGTAATTAATCACTATTGTTAAACGAATTTCTTGTTTAGTTGTAAAATAAATAGTTATTTTTTAAGCTTATAATAACCGATAATATACATAATTAATGATAATTGATAAATATCCAATATAATACTTAAATATTAAACTAACCTAAAGGTAATAAGTAGTAAAAATATTTAAAATATCTTCCCATGTGTAAATATTTCCAATGCTTAATATTATGAATGTTGACTCTAAATAATATATTATACCAAGATAAGGAGTGATTCACATTATCATTATGGTTTCATGTTGGTTTGTTCATAAGTTTAATAGTTTCTATATTTAGTTAAACATTGACTAATATTCTTGTATATAATGGTAACTGTTCATATTTGATCAAATTATAAGTAACCGAATCAACACCATCCGTATAAAATCGTTTTGGGCCATTTCTTAAATATTTCATCCTATTTTCATTTGGTATTTCTTTTTCATGTGTTAACATTGTATACCTTGATATAAATGATTGATATCGACAAATTCTATAACCTCTATGGTAAACTCTATTAAACAAATCATCATCTTCACCGCCCCATCCGTAAAATACATTTGAAAATCCATTAATGTCATGAAATTGTTTGCGCGTCATTGCAATAGCACCACCAAATATATTATAGTATGGCAATTTATAATTAAAAACATTTATACTAGTACTCATGTGTCTTGGACAACTTGTACAACCATAAATATTATTTATATTTTCTGGCATTAAATCAACATCATGAAAAATAAAACATCCAGCTAGAGAACGCATTGTAACCTCTCGATAACCAACATTAAATAATTTTCCGCGGTTAAATTCAGCATCAAATGTCTGTTCTATAACAAATATTTGATAATGTATATTTTGCTTTTGTAAAAATGAATGTATATGATATAAAAAGGTTTGAAGTTGTTCAGTTCTATTGCGATAGCATAGTATAATTGCAGTATGATGTTGTGGTATACAATGTTTTGGCATCCATTCTCCACCTGAAGAAACAAATTGCTTAATATAATCAAGTTGTTTACTGCTGACAGTTTTTTTAATGTTTATTAAACTGGTTTCTTCTTTAATTTCAACTAATGGACATGTACTTCTATTTAGAAGTTCATATTCGCCACCACTTGTCTTGACTAAAAATTTTGGAATATCAGCTGTATTTATGTAAATTATTGATGGAAATAAAATGAAATATGCAGCAATACTAATGACTAGAAAAATACTTAACACACAAACTCTTAAGATCCAATATAATAACACTTTTCTTTTAATATATTTTAAGATGAGATTCATTTTGCATTATTTATTGCAACTTTATGTCACTAAGCACTAATAACTTCACATAAATTATAAATTACAATTATAAAAACATATCTACATTCGTATTAACATATTATAATAATTTTTTTATTTTTCATGAACCATGATAAGGAAAATTTTAAATCACGAACTAAAATATAACAGTGTTTATATTTTAGTTTGTAGTTTTAATAATCATGATAATATAATAAACTTTAAATATAACCTCAATGTTTTTTCGATTATCATATATTCTTAGGTCTTATCATTTTTCTAACAAGTGCTTATCACTTAACCATTAACTATGACTATAGATAAAAAACTGTTATCAGGTATACCCATTACCCATAGACATAATAATTAAAAATTATTAATACTAAGAACTAAAAAAATAGTTATTATAGTTATTATGTTGATGGATATACTGCACATGTAACTTATTAAACGCTCGATATTAATCGATAGATACATTCTAATTTCTTGAAATTTTTTTCCAAATTATAGACTAAAATCACACACAATAAACAACGTTTTGTAAAACACTAACAGCACACTTATTTCCCAAACCAGTCTGCGTGACGGTTGCATGCGTGACTATTAATTTAACCAAATATATTCTTAAATATTTATAATAAATACACATAGCATATACTTAAAATATACAGATTGTATGTATACGCGTTAGGTATACACGATTAATCTTGGTGAAATAGTTATCTTATTATGAACTAGTGTTACCCGTAAATTATATCATTAAAACACCCAATTCCTTCGTATAAAACTCGTGATTTGGTATTCATATCTACGTATATTAAAAGCATAATATTTGTATAAATGCTAATTGGGTAATAATAAAATATAATGTTTTACACTATAGAAATATTGTACATATTTGTTTTAACGCCGAAATAAAAAAAAAACATTTTTAACAATTAAATAATAATATTTTATTGTCGTCAACCAATATAACGTTAATACAATATAATTTATACTTAATCACAAATATAATTATTATATAATTATTATTATAATAATTTTCTGATGTAGTCACAATAATTCTGTTCTAGTATTTAAAGTTCAAATTTTATTCAAATTCAAATGTATTAGCAGCAATTTTTATTATCTTGTTAATATTCAAAAATATTTTTTGTAGATACTTAATAAATTCCGTTATTAATTAATACATAATTTTTTATGTTTTATATATTATAGAAATATGTTTAGACTTATTTTAAGTTATTTATAGGCATTTAAAATTTGAATTTTTTTAATTTCTTTTATAAATATTAATAAAAAAATTTAATTGATAAAAAAAGTTTAAAAATTGAATGCAAGTTTCATTTTAAGTTATACTTATAGTTTAGAAAATAATAGTTTTTGTTATTTTGTTGTAATTCTATAAATATTATTTGTAGAGACTTGATATTTTTCATGTATATTATTATTTACATGAATGATTATTTTAAAATATTTAGATTCATTTTAAACTAACTTTCACCACAATCCTTTTCATACAGGTTTTTTGTGGTATATCATTATTTATTTATAAATTATAATAAATAATCTTTTTATATTATTAAAAATATTGTGCTAAATAATATACATCGTGATTTATTTATTAATTTATAATTATGTATGTATAAATTAATGTATAAATTTTTAATAGGTACTAGAAATTGTGTACATTATGTTATAAGTGCAATTTATTTTAATGTTTAAATATTTTGAAAATTTTATAGAATGAAGAAAATGATAATTTAAGTAATCGAGAAAACTATTTTAAGATATACATATAGCCAACTTCACAACATTTAAACTTTAAATGTTAAAAAAATTATCATAACTTTACATTAGTTTCTTTTTTTTTTTAAACAAAAATCAGGGAGAAAAACTAATTATGTGTTTTGTAACAAATTGTTAAGCTTTTGGACAAAGTATAAACACTTTTACCTACATAAATTGACACAAAATATTAGATATTTAATAATGGTTTTGTACTGTGCATATTAATTTATTAATAGAAAATAAAAACTAATTAATTATAAACGTCACTAATTATAATATGTTTAGCATACCCATAAAGCATCTCTCTAAAAACTTTCATTTATGTTTCATTTTTAAGTTTTGACTTATTTATTCTTAAATTGTTTTGAGCTTATATTGTAGTTGTATAATTAAATTATCTATTTTGGTAAAATTCTAAGGATTATTTATCAATAAGAGTTATGTGAAATTATTTTATTTTTATTTTTATCTTAGATAATGGAATTATCTGAGGCTGCTCAAATACACCAGGGATTGCAAGAAAAGGATACAAACAATTCATTGCACAATATGAAAGCAATTTTAAAAACGTGGAAAAATCGGTTGCCAGTTGTAGCTGATGACTTAAGTCATTGGAGTGATGTATTTGTTTGGCGACAACATCATTACCAATTTGTTATTGAATATTGTTCGCGACCTGAACAAAGTACAAATGCAGTATTGGGTGTTCACGCTTCTGCTCAAGTATATGCATATTGTAATTTTATTTCTTTAAATGAATAAATAATTATACTCTTTATTTCAGGCTATAATACACTTTGGCAAAGTTAGCCGTAAACATAATTTAACTGGAGTTTGTCTTCAAACATTATCTCGATTGTATACAATACCTAATGTACCTGTAGTTGATTGTTTCCATAAAATTAGACAACAAGTAAAGTGTTATATGCAAATGGCATCCATATCATCTAATAAACATGAAATTCAAGATGTTAGTATTTGTAATAATATTAAGTATATTTTTGATTGGTTTTTAATATTTATTTCCTGTTTATTTTAGTGTTTGGAAGCTATTGAGAGAACAAATTTAAAATTTTTCCAAAGTGAAATGACTGCTGAATTCTATGCACTTAAAGGAATGCTTTTGGGCCAAATTGGTAATTTTATTATATTACTTTGTATGTTTTATTATTATTCAAACTATAATTTTTTTTGTAAATAATAAAGGAAAATCTGAAGAAGCACACAAAGCTTTTTCAGCAGCTGTGCAATTACATGATTCTATGGTTAAAGCTTGGGCACTTTGGGGCGAATATATGGAGGAGTATTTTACTAAAAGTTATCCAAATCAGACAATGCAAACTGGTGTAGCTGCAATAATATGCTTTTTGCAAGCTTGCCGTCAACAAAATGAGTCTAAATATCGAAAATATTTGGCAAAAGTATTATGGCTTTTAACTTATGATGATAAAGAATATTCATTGCTCAGTACAGTTGATACACATTTCAATGGAGTTCCACCTGCATTATGGTTGCCTTGGGTGCCACAATTATTAACTACATTGGCAAGCGATGGAGGTTCTTTATTACAAAACTTATTGATACAAGTAACAAAATATAAAATTTAAAAAAAAAAAGACTTTTTGTTTATTATTGTTATTTATTATTTAGGTTGGAAGATTGTATCCACAAGCCGTATATTTTCCAACAAGAACACTATATTTTACTCATAAAATTGAATATAGAGAACGTTGTAGAAATTCTGAATTATTAGCTGCAGCAAACAAGCAATCACAAACTAATGATTCTACCCAAAGTACTAATTAATATTAAATAATAATTTATTTTATTTAAAAATTTTTAAATTGTTTATAGATTCTACTACTCAAAGCACTGGATTAACTGATTCTTCTTTACGTGCCACACCTGCGATGGTACGTTTTTCTAAAGTAATGCATCAACAACGAGAAGTTCATCCAACAATTGTCCTAACTTTAGAAGGCATAGTAGATCAGGTAAATTTCTGTTATAAATTTTCATATTGATTAGTATCCATATTTTATAGTTTATGACAGTTATATAGATATTATTATACTTAACATAGTTTTTTAAATATCAATACAGTAGAACTTTTAAATAAAAGATACTTTTATAGTAAGTCCTTGA